>NC_034597.1:92104485-92210038 GCF_900095145.1 Mus pahari
CATCAGCTCCTGCTTTCTGACCTGCTTGAGTTCCAGTCCTGCATCCTTTGGTGATCAACAGCAGTATGGAAATGTAAGTTGAATAAACCCTTTCCTCCCCAACTTGCTTCTTGGTCATGATGTTTGTGCAGGAATAGAAACCCTGACTAAGACACTATCTATCATGTGAATGTTTGTTCACCTCTATTTAGCAAGACAGCCTAAGATGGTAAGCCCGAGTGTTACAGTGACAGAGGGAGATTCTGGGGTTGCTACCTTCCTCCTCAAGTCTAAGTGCATCGGATGGTTATTTAGTTCTGTAGAAAATGTTATGGAGTCAGTTAGACTGAATGGTAGTAGGACAGTACAGAACCAAGGGTTAAAGGGCTCCTCTATGTGGTATTGTAATAGAGGCTGGGAAGTTACTAAGCTTCAGAATGTCCACACATGCACAGTTCTATTATCCTTTCCCACTTTGCATATGTAGACCACAGTGTTCAAGGTTGAGTGATTTCTGCCATCCTGCACAGTTCTTTGTGAAGAAGGATCAGCTCAGCTGTGCCTGACCTTGAAGCCCTTCCCCGGTCCCGGGGTTCATCCCTCTTCTCTCCACAAGAAACTTTTCGGATCTGTAAAGTTCATCTTCCCACTTTTGCAAGACTCTGGTCTTCTGCTCTGACTTTAGTGACTGCCCCAGGCACTAACGTCTCCCTGCACACGGCAGCAATTATTTATGACTGGGAGATTTGCAGCCTGGGGCTGCTTTACCAGAACTGTTTTGAACAAAAACAAAAGGAACTCTTCCCTCGGTTGCTCCAGGATTCTTTGATTCTTTGATCTAGAGGACTCTGTCTTCTGTGGAGCCGGGGAGGAGGAGGGCCACAGAAGAGAGGCCCTTTGCACGCTGGTTCCAGTTCCCTCACTTGTTTTATATGAGCTTAACTTTCATAATAAATCTTATCAACAACGCTTTATGGTCACTTAAAAGTCCTGTAGCATTGGGGTGAGAGAGAGATAGCTGTAGAATTGGTTGAAAATTTCCAGAGATTATGGACCAGTAAAGCGTGGACCATGTTCCAAGCAAAGTGGTCATTTCATTCTGTAGTTATATCTTAAGCCCTTGTCTAGTCACACATTCCCCCCCCCCCTAACTCCAGCACCCCGCTTTGTTGTTGATGAGGTTGTCATTATCTTTGCTTGTATTTTGGCTCTACTCCATTCTTTTAAAACTCAATATAATATTCTTTCTTTCATTTTAGGACTAGGTGGCCATAGCAACTATTGCATTTATCACCTGAGTTTCAGAGTAATGTTTGTTTCTGAGAATGAAGGGCAACACTGGGCACAGACTGTGTTTATGGACTTTTGTACTCCGGATGCCAGCTTCTAATGCCCTGGGAAACCTCTATAAGTTGGCAGGTTTTAGGTTTTAACTATAATGAATAACTACTATGTGGAGATACGATGATGAAGGAAACGTGACCTCCCCCTTGCTGCAGAGGAGGCCCCACGTTTCAATGCAGGAGATTAGAACTCAGCCCTGGGACTTGACATCTGAACCCACTGAGACTCCACAAGCTAGATTCTTTCCTTCCAGTACAAACACTGCATGGACACCATGAAAAGACAATTGCCATTAAAGTAGCGTCTGAGACAAATAATCACAGGGCACAGTTAACGGGTACTGCCTCTGGCATCCGGGTGCTTGCTGGAGTGTAGACACAGAATGGTGAATGACTTCAATATTATGTTGAAGGAAAGAGTCCTTTTAGGAAGACCAGTTCTGGCCCATGCTGTCTCTCCTCAGGCCCAGTCTAAGGACAGAACTTACCCAGAACCCTTTCTTGTTGTTGATCCTCTCAGCACATAGAGTACATCAGACTGGCTGTGGACTCTCCTGCTTAAAATCTCAGCAGAGATTTTCAAACAGCTTTGTCTGAGATGCGTAACTTCATATCCCACCCTGGCTTCTGGTGATAGTTGCAGCCTCTGTCATTCTTTGTTCTGAATATGATCATCACACAGTACAGAAGTTTATGGCCTCACACCCAGCCAGCAGTCCATTGTCTACGAGGTAGGCACTTCTGTTCTTAGAAAGCTATCCTCTGAGAAAATTTCCTTGTGTCTGCCTCTCACCCATGAGAGATTAGCCTTAGCTACACCAGTGTCTGCCCCCCGTATCTATCTATCTATCTATCTATCTATCTATCTATCTATCTATCTATCTATCTATCTATCTATCTATCTTCTAACATTACATTCATTGTATCCTACCACATCTGTAGGTAGACAATATGAAATTTTGAAATTTAAGAAGACAAATTCTTGTCTTACTCATCTTTAAAACCTTCCTGGCAGCTAACTAGTACTCAGCAAACACCCACTAACTAGTTTTTGAATGAACCAGTGTAGTGTGCGTGTGTGCATGTGTGTGTGTGCATGTGTGTGCGTGTGCGTGTGCGTGTGTGTGTGTGTGTGTGTGTAGCAACAATAAGTAAGCATGCAGAGGCCAGAAGAGGAATCAGACATCCTGAATTATCACTTTTTCTTAACTGTAAGGCAGAGTCCCTAGGAACCTGCAGCTAGCTGTTCAGGGTTGGGCTGGCTCTTCAGGGTTGGGCTGGCTGCTCCAGTGATGATGATTCTGGCTTCTCCCCCACACCAGAGCTGACTTTACAAGCATGGGCACCAACATCTGCCTTTTACATGTGTGCTGGTGATGCCAATTCTGTCTCCACATTTGTGTAGCGAGTACTTTCAGTCATCTCCGCAACTCAACAAACACTTCGTTAACTCAGATCATTCAGCTTCAAATTATATTTACTGAGAGAATATTAATTTCTTTTCAGAATGCTTTACACCGTTTATATGAGTACTGTTAAGTATAAAATACAGTATCGTTATCTTGAGCTACCACGTTGCACACTGTATCTCTAGAATTCGTTTCTCTTCTGTATCTGATGTCCCCTGACGAGGCCTGCGAGTTCTCTCTCCTCTGCATCCTCTGGAGCCTGGATTCATTGCTTCCTTGAGAGTTAATATTTTATATTTCTCTTTCAGAGAGAGCCACACATTATTTACTCTGTGCTAAGCTTGTTTCTCTTGGCATGACCTCACAGTTCATCCATGTTTGTAAGTGTGGATTCTATTCTATTGCATGCACCTGCTGTTTTTTTTTTCTCCATCAATCTGTGGCTGAACACTTATGTTTCTATACCTTGGCTACTTTGGATAGTAGTGCAATGAATGCAGAAATGCTATTATGTTTTTGAGACCCTGATGTTAATTCTTTGAGCTAAATACTAGTAGCGGAATTGATGGAGTGCACTGTAGGGCTATTTGTGATGTCTTAAGGGATATCTATGGTATCCTCTCTGTATTTGCAACCTCACTGGCACTGTGAAACAGCTCAATCTCTTCACATCTCTGTCAATAACCCCCTACTCTATGCATGTGTAAGTGTGTACAGTGTGTAAGTGTGAACACACCCTTGTACACATGGATGCCAGCTCTCTTCCTCCCTCTACTATCTTTGCTTTAGTGTTTTTAGGAAGGGCTTCTCACTACATCATGAACTTCCATGTGTAACATGCACACTGACACCTCCTCACACATGCACACAATGATAAATATGTAATTAATTTAAAACAGAAATAAATAGCTTCAAGACCTTATTCTGTCATTAAATGTGGAATTCGTGTACCTCAAAATATGGAGTTACTTGTCTGGGACAACTCACTGAATTGTAAATTCACATCACTTTGCTGGTGTCCCACCCAAGACATTTTGGTCTAACCTGGGATAACAAGGGCTTTCCTTGTTTCAGGAAGTTTCTATTTCTTTTGCTGCTATAGTCTAGTTTTGGCATTCAGATCTGATATATTTTGTTAACTGTGTGATATGAGATAGGCATCAACTCATATCTCTCCATTTCCCTGTACGTATACACTCATAGCCACCACACTTATTGTAAACAATGTCAAACTTTGTCTTGTTGTGTCTCCCCAACTGTCTGTTAAAAGCTGGTGACCTTAAATATAAGTGCTTACTTCTACATACAGTTTTCTTTTGATTTATATATCTATACTTATGCCTATAAAATTCTATTGACATTGTAGCCTTATGAGCCAAGCATGGTGGCACATAACCTGTTATCCAGTACTTTCAGGAATTGAGGTGTGAGGACCTAGATTTTAGTGCCAACTTGAATTATGTAGAGATTTCAAGGCTAGCCTGAAACACTTAGCAAAACCCTACATAAATAAATAAACACACACACACACATACACACACAGAGAGACACACATGCATGCAAGCACACACGTGCACACATGCACAGACACACACACAGAGCTAGGGAGAGAGGGGAGAGAGAGAGAGAGAAAAAGAGAGAGAGAGAGAGAGAGAGAGAGAGAGAGAGAGAGAGAGAGAGAGAGAGAGAGGAACAAAAAGCTTCAAAATTAGATGCTTCTAATTTTGTCTAACTTTGTTCTTCATTTCCAAACTGCCTTGTCTTGTTATGATTTGAGTATAAAAGATCCCCACAAGGCTCATATATCACTTCTCTGGTCTCTATCTGGTGGTGCTATTTTGAGAAGTTTTGGAAACTTTAACAAGTAGGTCCTAACTGAAGGATGTAGGGCCGAAAGGACACACATTCAAAGGTTATTCCAGTCTCTCTGTCTTTTCTTCTCCCTTGACCTCTGATCTGTCACAAAGTGAAGACTCTGCACTAGTTACTGAAACTGCAAGTCATATGCAGTAGCTTGCGCAATGGATTAGGTCTCTTGACCACCTAACTGCTTCCGTTTACATGATTTGTGGTGCAGCTGCCACCCTCCACTAACTTTAAAGCATGCTGACCACTGCTCATGGGGGGCAGCAAAGCAACCAGGCTGCTTGATGCTGTACTGCTCAACCCCAGTCCCCATTCCTTGGAGTAGACACTTGCATTGACTCTGCAGGTTCCTTAATGGTTGACTATGGATACACACATCATAACTGAACAAGTTAATTAGGTATTTAAACAAATGCAATGTGAAAGGCAAGTTTTTCTGTAGAAAGCGAGGCAGGATAGAAAGACAGGGAAAATTATGGGGCCTGGGAAGGGAAGGAACTCCTCGCCTTGAAGTCTGGCTGAAACCTTTTACCAGGCAAGAATGAAAATGTGTTTTCAGATTCAATAGGATAGTTGCACAGATGAGCTCTTTGGCTGCCTGAATAAGATCAGGACCGGATGAACTCAGATAAAGTCCCACCTTTAGTGAAGAAGTTTTAGGTGGCTTCTGGGAAGCCAGCCAGCCAGTTTTCTTTAGGTGTACTGCCCCTAAGAGGCTCCTGTCAATGGTCTCACACCCATGCCTGTAACAGGTAGTTCTAAGTGGACTCCCTGAGCTTTCCAAAAGAACACGGTAAGTTGAGAGGACATGGGGGTGGGGGTGGGATAAGATAGGACTTGATCAAAACATATTATGTGCATGTATGAAATTCTCAAACAGCAGCAAAAATTCCAACATAAAATACATTTGCTTAAGCCTCTCACCCCAGCTGTAAAGCTGCTGTTTCCAAGGAGTCTCACCAGAAAGGCAATTTACCATCACCTAGATCCCCTCAGCTAGTTGCCCCTGGTTTTATTTAATTAAATTATAATCCTACTCAAGGCACTTCAGGAGCCACCCTATAATCTCATTTATATGCTAAAAAGAGGAAAAGGAGGGAAGAACAAAGGTCCCAGTAACCCCTTGAGATGCCCACACAATTGTTATCTTCTCAGGGATGCCCACACTGTGCATTCAGGTGCATCTTTCATTCTGAGCATTCATTTCTTTCTCTTAACCCTTGTGATTAAAATCTATGACTAAAATCAGGAATAAACTTCCACTCTGCTTCATACCAGGTTGTTCTGGAATTATTTTTCATTGTTTGCCCAGTGATCTTTTTGCTTGTTTTTTTTTTTGTTGTTGTTTTTGTTTTTGTTTTTTGTTTTTTAATCAGAGCTTAGAAGGTTAAAGTTTCTGAGACTAAGGGTGCTCCTCCTGTTGCTGTGGACCTCACACCCTGGAGTTGTGACTCCATTCCTTCAGCTGCAGAGAGAAAACACACAGAAGACATCACAAAGAGGAGGGATTTTAAAAGTGACTTTAAATTTGAGTCCAGTGAGATAAGTCTATTTTTGGGAAAATTTTTAAATCTAGAACCCTCCACTAAGTTTGTTTCTGGAAGCTCTTACAGGTATTGCATTTTTGTAAAATCATTTATTTTAAAGATGATTTTGAAATCTTAGGCAAACTTTTAAGGAGTTGAGCAAGCAGTAGGGTCAAATAAGGAAATTCAATTGGCCGAATTCTGTTAGAAGACTGAAAATGATTATAGAATATTAAGTTAAAGTACATTGTATTTGTACACACAAACATTAATAGTCACAAATAAACAGTTTGTCAAAGAAGTATTTTTATACATATTTTTGCTTTAAGAATTTTGAGATTATAATCATAACATTTTTCCTCCCTTCAAACTCTCCTGTGTGCTCCTTGCTCTTCCAAATCCATGACCTTTAAAAATTAGCTGTTATTAAATACACACACACACACATTCCTAAATACAACCTACCCAGTTACCTGTATGTATGATGATAACCCTACAGGTACAGTAGTGGTACACATAACCAACAGCTCTCTAATTGGATTTAAGACCTGCTCAACAAGAAGAAAATGATGATTGGTATAGCTAACTACTCAGTGAGTGTTAGTGAAGTCATAGATATTAGTGGAAAACATAGGGTTACTACTTTATTAAGCCAGCATAATCCCTAACAACAATCTAAATATTTGTCCTTATACCACAGATAAGGGTAGTCTTCACCTCTCATGAAGGAGACTTCTCTTTGCAATAGACAGAGACCACTACAGAAAAAAACACAATCAAAATGCAGAGTTGTAGAACTATTCCCAGCGGATACCTCTACAAAACAGCCCTGCATCCAAAGCTCAGGGAACATTGCAGGAGAGATGGTGATATTGCAAAGATCAGAATATCAGGAAGTTTGCTGTGAGATTATGTCTCCTAACGATGCCAGCAGCTACACCCAAGAAATCTCACCAACACAACTGTCCAACCATGGGCCCAACAGAGACAACGCTAATGCTCGTACTAAACTGCACTGGGTAAAGCCCATGAGGCCTCACCCCTATACATAAGAACTACAGGCAACTAAAAGATGCTGGCAGTGGGAGAAATAGTATTCCCTGCAGAAGAGCACATAATTTGATTTTTCAATAACAAATTACCAACCCTGAAAACATACATACAAATAAGATGTCTTACATCCGACTTCTAAATGTCCTCATGGTAGTTTTGTGATTTTTTTTTTCTTTCATTCTTGAAGATTTATTTTCTCTTTTATTTGTGGGTATGTATGTGCATGTCCCCACAGAGACTAGAATCAGATGTCCAATTCCATGGAGGTAAGAGTTTGAGGGAAATATGGGCTGCAGGGAACTGAACTCCAAGCCTTGCAAGAATGGCAATCGTAAGTATTAAACCACCTCTCCTTCTCCCATGGTGTCACTTTTCATGAGGTTATTTGTAGCACGTCAGACAATAACAATAATTTCAGACTTCAGAATTGATTCCATCCAAGCCCACCATGTTGAGCCGATCAGTTTATTGGGGTTGCTTACAAAATCATCAGTGAGGATTCCTTTTAGAAGAACGAGTCACTAGGGGAGTTCCTCATTACAAAGCCCACCTCAGCATGCCTGACACCTCTACAAAATTGGCATCCCCCCTCCTTCTACAGCAGTGGTCCTCAACCTTCCTATTGCTGTGACCCTTTAATACAGTTCTTTATGCTGTAGTGACCTCCCAACCATAAAATTATTTGTGTTGCTACTTCATAACTGTAATTTTGCTACTGTTATGAATCATAATGTAAATATCTGATATGCAGGGTATCTGACTGAGACCCCACCAAAGGGTCATAACCCACAGGTCGGGATTGCTGTTCTACTAGGTAATGCTTCAATCCAGTCATTCAACTACTACGGAGCTTATTCAGTTATTTCATGCCTACTAGGAATATGACAGGCCTTCAGACTAGAAACATGTGATCCAGAGAGAGTAAGTCAACACTTGCATTTGGATGTGAGAAAATCAGCTAAAACAACTAACTTGCAGATCGAGTGGTGCTATATCCTTTCCTAAGGAGATTGTCTGACAGGGGCACGATGAACGATTGATGTTTCCTTGCTTTGTCAGTAGCTGCTAGACACTGAGAATGTAAGGACATGAAGGAAGCGGAGAACACAAGCAAAGGGTAAGAGAGGGTTAATTTTCAGAAACTAGCCCTCTGGAAAAGAATTGCAAGCCAAGTGAAAGAGGAAAGGTAAGGAAAAGGGAGTCGGTCTGAGAATCCATTCTTGCAGCCTTGCTCATTTTGTGGAGAAATACTCGTTTCGAGCCCAATGGCCATTGTCTGAAGCTTTGAGTATTTTCTTTTTGTGCTGAAGTTTGGCTAGCAGCTTTGTGTAGGTGCACCCACTTGAGAAAAAGACGGTTACATTAGCTGACTTCTTCCCAATTCATTAGAAATCAAAGAACTAGCCTTTTGTGATCTGATTAGAGGACTGTCTTACCACGATGAAGGTTGTAAATAATTGTTTTTAAAAATCAAGTTTTGGCCCCAGAAATAACTCAGTGGCGTGGGTCTTAGGCTGAAAACAAGCAAAGTTCAAGAGACAAGGAAGAATCCCATTCCCTCAGTGAACCCTCTTTCCCTCAGTGAAATGTCCTTTAGCAACGTGTGAAGAAGCAGCAACAAAGCCCCCAGTGTTCCTTCAGAGTCTAGTTTGCCTGTAAAACGCTTTCGTTTGCTAATGTGGCCTGAATCACTGACAAAGGCCAGTGTCCGGGCTTGGCTTCCAGACTCTAATCCCTGGAAGGGAAGAGAAGCCTTCCTTGGATAGCTTTGTAATGAGCTTGTCAAACATTTTAAACCATTTAACAGAAAGAAGCATTGTGATGACAAGACACAGCATCTCCAGTTCTGGAGATTCTACTGCAGGGAAGCATCAGGAAGATTCTTCCTGGCTCCAGCTGCCAAGGCTCCCACGCAAACTCGTGCTTGGAACTACTTGGTGCTACTCTCTTGGCATAATTAGTTTTGACTGTACTTATTGGCCGATTTCGCATCTCTTACCCCACAGAATTTGGTATGAATGTTTTGCTGTAAATAATAAATCTCCCAGTTAATCTTAAGTTTCCTCCGGAAGGCTAATAAAATCACGATTATAGTCACGTCTTGTTTCCCTCTCAGAAAGGACACTGGGGCAAAACGAAACAGAACTGGATGGAATCTCCCTTTCTCCGGCCAGTTGAAGATTAATTTTCAGACACTTCTTTCCAAGCCAAATACAGTCAGTGCCCTGTTCGTTCCTGTCCGTCTAAATGGCTGAGTCTAATACCGTCTTGTTCAGGGGATTAATGTACGTATTGTTCTGATTTAACAATGGATTGGCTTTGTGGCTGCCAAGCTCTCTAAAAGTGCACTAGCCACACTCTTTATGATGATTGCTGGGGTCAAAGACAGGACTCCACTCTATCAAACGGCACTCTCTCCCAAAATCAAACAGGCTAAGCTCTTTAATTCTTCTTTGAAATAAACAGAGAGCGAAGGTTGGCGAGGGGGAGAGACTTTAGATTTCATTCAGACTCTGAAGTCGGAGAAGGCGAAGGAGACTAAGAAGCTCTTAAATAAGTAGCACGCTGACCATCTTCATGTGATCTGGAGGAAACTGTGGAGGGTGCGGTAGCTCTCGCTGATAGATAATCGCCTCTGGTTATAAACTGTGTTGTGAGTGGTGGAGAGCAGAGGGGAGGGTAAGAAGGTGGTACCGATCACAGCCATTGGCTTCCCAGAGATTTCTCCTATTTCCCTTCTCTTCATTTTTCTTTCTCTCCTTTTCTTTCTTTATTTCCCCCTTTCCCTTGGGTGGGCTATTATTCTATTAAATGCTTCTTTTCATCAACACGGCTTGTGAGGAGTACTGCTGTGTGTGTGTGTGTGTGTGTGTGTGTGTGTTAGAGAGAGGGGGAGGGGAGAGTAGGATGAATAAGGAAGAGAGCTGGAGTTTTCTGGGTCCCACCAGGAAGTGAGCTCTGTAAGTATCTTTAAATGCTGGAGTGGAGACAATCTATCTGCCTGTATAGAGAATCTCACCAGCACCCTCATTGTTTATTTTAGCACCATCTGCCAGGTTCGAGGTTAGAACTGGGTGGGAAGTTGACACTGATGCTTTTTACGCTCTGCCTCTATTTTATATGAGCTCAGATAGTTAAGTAGCTAACTACCCAAAGCACAGTTCTGCAGTCTGAAAATATGATCTTTGTTTCTGTGGTCTATTGCTACTAATTTTAAGAACTATAATACTTACAACAGGCTAGGCACCATGGCACACATGTTGCATTTACATATTTAATCTTCACAAAAATCATGAGGAATGAGCAATATTCTTATTTCTATTTGTGGTAGTTAGTTTTCTATTACTGAAATAAATAATAAATACTAATACTAATAATAATAATAATAATTTTTAAAAAATGGGTTCTTTTGACATGACCAGTTGGTCTTGTTGCCTTTTGGGCTGTGCTGAAGCAGAACACCATAGTAGGAATGTGTAGGGAAGAAAATATGGGTACCCCGTGGCTAAGGATACACAAAAGAGAGGAAGTGACCACAGCTGGGCAACCGTGTTCAAGATCATAGCCCAGTGACCAATAGGCTTCTCATTAAGCCCCACCTCTTAAAGATTCTACCACTTCCCATTAGCCTAATAAGGTGGGGACCATGCTTTCATCCATTAAGTCCTTGGGGGAACTCATCCAAACTACACTGAAGGTTTTTCTAGGAGAGAAATTAAGGCTCGAAGAGATTAAATAACTTAATAAGGCCAGATAACTAGAAACTAGAAGCTGGAGGAGGTTAGTGTGAAGCCTAATTTTAAATTTTCAGTTGATGTGGGGCCTGGTCTCCAGTTGAGCAAAGGTCTGGAACCCGGGGTCCTGATGGGTGGTGATTTCCACCTACACGGAACAAAAGGTGTTCGGTCATGTCTCCTGGACCTCTGGCTCCTGTTGAAGTTACTGCCCCCACAGCCTCCACAGGAGAGATGAGTGACTATCAGTCACACAGACAATGTCCCAAGCTTCTGGCATTCTGGCTAGACTCTACTCCCAACTGCCAATAGTCAGGTATGCTCCTCCCCACAGTTACCTGGCAACAGCAAGATAGTCCAGTCCACTATAAAAGGGTCCGCTTTTTCCTTGCTTTCTTTAAGCTCTCACCTTTCTTACTCTCTTCTCTAGCCCTCCTTCTCTCTCTCTCCCTTCCCCCTTCTCTCCCTGTAGCCATGGCCGACCTCTTTCTCTCTCTTTCCACCTTCTCTCTTTCTCCCTGCCTTTCTACAATAAAGCTCTTAAACCATGGTTTATAGACTGTCTCTGCGCATCAAGGCCTGCTGTGCTTGAATGATGGGATAAGATTTCCCCTAACGAGTTGCGTCTAACCTCCCTCCAGAAGGCCTTCCTACGCTGCATCCATGGACTGGACCAAGAACTCTCACCCATGTGGGAACCACCCAGCACCCCCTCTCCCCCTGCCATCTCCTCTCTTCAGTCCCGGGGCTGACTGAGCAGCCCCTGGGGCCCCCATTTTGTTCTCAGGTCTTCCGTGGTGTCCAGTGGTGTCCGGGATGCTGGAGACTGAGAACCTATTACCTAGGACTGCCCCTTGTTCACCCCAGCAGAGCTGGGGTTCCGAGGCTTCCCACAGCCAGACACCCACCTAGGGCTGCATGGAAAGCGTGCGGCAGTCTTCTATGTCTGCACGCCCAGAGCACCGGAACCCGGGCGGGACACAGGTTTTTCTCCCACTCCCTTTATTCCTCCATGCCCACTGCCCAACAAGTTGACACAATGTAGAATCATCTGGAAGACGTTCTCCATGAAGGGTTGTCTAGATTAAGCTGACTTGTGTGCATGTCTGGTGGCGGTATTGTTTTATGATAATCAATATGGAAGATACCCCACTGTGGGTAGTGCTATTCCCTGACCTCTCTCCCTCTTTCCACCTTCTCTCTTTCTCCCTGGCTTTCTACAATAAAGCTCTAAAACCATAGACTGTCTCTGCTCATCAAGGCCCACTGTGCTTGAACGAGACTTTGGTTCTCCGACTCTTTCTCCCCTAAGTTTCTGTGTGTCAGACATTGTATCACAGCATCAGAAAGAAAATGAGGATAATTAGAGATCAAGGAGACATTCTTGTTTGTTTTTGGCTTGCTCAAAATTCTAATTCACCTTTTGTTGAAGTAACTCCCATCTTCGTCCTGCTAGTTATACATACAAGAGCCTTCAAAGCAACGTCCTTGTGGCATAACTTACTATTACTGTCTTATCTTCATAAAAGTTTCTCTTTCTTTTAATTTTGTATTTGTGAAACTGGATTTGAGGAAAGAAATATTTAGAAATTTTCAAGAATACTTAAGATGTAAAAACAGAGGTTATAATTTCAGTAGGACTTAGGAAAAATTCCTATGATTTTTTTCAGCCAATTTTCAAAACATCTAGGTAACAAAACCATTTGAATCCAGATCCTACTAGTTGTAATTGTATGAAAATTTCACTTGCCTTGGCATAACTCTTAAATGTTTAAATAAATAAATAAATAAATAAGGGATATTTATTTAAAGAGAGTAAACCATTTTAGGTATGCATGATACAATTTATATTTGTATATTATGAAATGATTTATCATTAATATTATTTTTTGCCGAGTTTTAGGAGCACAAAATGTTTTGGTATTGAGTCCCATTATTGAGTTTAAATAAAGGAAGCAAAACCGCACAATAACTTTCACACACTACTTTAATTCTGATTGATTTTCTATGTATAATGCTCACAAACACACAAATTAGCTACAAGTTGGAATTTTAAAAGAGAAGATGCATCTTTTAGTCACATTACTATTCTGAAATTACACTTCCTGAGAAACATTTGCTTCTCTGTATCTGCCAATCATTTACACCAAGAATCTTCCTCCTCCGAACCTCTGACAGACAATTGAACCCCTAATACGATGAGCTTCATTCATGGATATGTACAAATGCCAAGGAGCTCAGTACTTCTCTGCTCCCCACTCAAGTCGATTCCTCTTGAGCAGAGATTCTCTTCTCCATTATTCCATCATTTCCACAAGTACTGTCATCTTCTTTCTCTAGATTTCCCCATGGACATGATGCACCTCGGTCCTCAGTAGCTTGGGGTAGGACTTTATCCCAAACTAGGTTGTACTGACTCTATATTCTGTATTTATATCTAGGATGCCATGGAAGGACGAGAAAGCATATGGGCCTGACCATCTCTATCAGGAGGTTTACTTGATGCTGTTCTTCATTCCTGTTCTTTTTGACCCTGGAGTCTAAGTTTACTCACAATATTGTGAACTACCCACTATGCATCCAATTAGAGTTTTCTGGATTTTGTTTAATTTAGCTGGAATCAATTACTGCTGCTCCTAAAATCCCGCTCCCCAGACAATCCAATAGTACTCCCTCTTACGTCCCCTTACTTCCTCTCTGTTTCCTCTTTACTTCTGTCCTTTTTTGCTTTTTTTTCTCCTTTCTGCTTTCTCTCTTTTCTTATTATTTCATACTCTCATTGCCCATGCTTAGAGGTTTTGAAGGATGAATGAAAAATGAAAAGGCTAATGCAAAAAATAGAAAAAAAAGAAAATATTTGAAAGGTTTTTAATCTCAACTGCTTTATTTATTTTTCTTTTCAACTAAAATGGAAGGATCCCTGGCTGTATATTGTAGACCATTCCAAGTCTTATGGGAATGCAGTAAAATACGATTATTAATAGCAAAACAAAACAATATGAAAAGCAAAGCAAGTTGTTCCCCCCTCCAAATTATTCAGCAAACCCAACATTTTTATAATGTTGGTCTTTCAAACATGTTCATGGCTCATGGCTTGTCTAAACTAATTAGATAATTAGATGGATACAATATTTATTTTCAAAGGATCATGCCAGATTTGTCTTATAAAAACAATTAACAGTTATTTTTGGAAGTTAATGTTTCTCTGCAGCAAGCTGGGAGAATTTAAGTTTTAATGTTCAGAGATGGTGTCATTAAAGGTGCATTTAAATATTTAGCCAAAAATTAGAGGGCCTGAAGTTACAAAGTTTACTTGAAAGAGAAATGAGTCACATCACCAGGAGTTTATCTCTTAGGCTTGCTTGCATGCATGGTCACCAGAAGTCTGTTTTGTTCTCGGTTCCCTCCTTGGGACATTCAACAGCTGCTGCTTCCCTTAAACTGTAAACTCCCTCTTCCTGTAATACCCAGGCTGCTATAGGCACACAGTCCAGAAATCTGAAACACTTCTGTAAACAACAGTAGTTAACAGTGATAGGAATAAATTGTAGATCCTTTTAGGAACCAAAGCAGGGTCCTCTTACATCAGCACAGTAGATTCAGGTAGCATCTCAACATAAACCACTTATAGAGCAAAGAACTAGGCCCACCTACATCATTTCTATGATTTGTTTTTCTTTTCTGAGCATAATCATAGTAGATACATACAGCTGACTTCTATCTCAATCTGCCAAACTTTTTTTTTAATCTGACAGCAAACTATCTCCACTTTAATTAACAATGCATTTGATTTTTGTCTTTTTTTTTAATGTTAATAAAGCAGTCAGTCTATTTGTACTTTATCTTTTAATTTTTATTTATTTATTTTTGTGAACATTGTTATTTTACCTTCGTGGTATGTCTGTGCATCACACGATGCATGTTTGGTTCCCCTGGAGGCCAGAACAGGTTTCAGATCCTCTGGAACTGGAGTTACAGACAGCTAGGAGCTATAATGTGGGTACTGGGAATCATATCCAGGTCCTGTGAGAGAGCAGCCAGTGCTCTTGACCACTGAGACACCTCTCTAGCTCCCTGTACCTCTTTTAATACCTAATATTCTACTTGATCCTGCTTTAATGTTTTGGGCTACATAAAAATAGATAAAGTATTTGTTTGTGCCAACTAATAAGTTTAATAAAAAAATTAGATCCATTCTTGCATTTCAGATCAAATCTTATACCTCCTGAGCTGTAAAAAATCTTCCTTCATATACAAAAGCAATCATTGGACTTTGACAAGTATTGTGCCAGAAATAGCAAGAAGGGTTTATCACTTCAGTTTTAAAATAGTAAGATGAGCTTAAAGCAGAACAAACTGTTCTGAGTCTTCAGTGGATTTATAATAATAAAAATTTTCAATACACACCAAATTTTGGGGCAGTCAAAATTTGGTTTTGAGATTAAACCATTGAGGAATCAGGAAATAAAGTGAATGGATTCAGGAACATTTTTCAGAAGTGATTGCAGGTGGAGTTGGACAATCTCTACTGAGCGGGTCTGAAGCTAAAAGCTTTAGAGAGATCTCACACCTGGCACTGCTCTTCCTCCTGCTAGACCAGATAGCCCGAGCTTACACTGGGAGAGATGGAGGGACGCTTACGTGAGGTCGTGGGAAGTGTGCACCACAGTGACTAATAAAACTGTTAAAGCTCTTCACCTTTTTCATATTTCATGTCTTTTCCTGTAAAATCATATTTGCAAATATGGATTAGGAAACTAGGTTTTCTCCTTAATATGATACTGTAAGTAATATTTCCTTTCCTCCCAACCTAAAGAAATGTACAGAAAATATTGAATATATCCAACACGCCCTATTGGATTATCTGTTATTTTATTATCTTTAAGCAAATTAAAAACACGTATTTGTAGAAAAGTGACAGTAATGTAGATAATTTTGTCCATAAAATACAGATGGGTTTTATCAAATTTTCTCTATTGTACATATAAGTGAAACGTGAATACATTTGTACACTCACGCTTTATTCCTGTAAACTCATGCCATCATTCCTGTTATTCTTGTAAAGTATGGGGAGCTTACCTGAGGTGACCACTCAGACACAGGGTTTCAGCCTACTGGAAGTCTTTATTCCAGCTGTTTAGGATTATACTCAGGTGTTTGTGGATCCAGGTGTAGCCCTGTGTATCCAGAGCATGGGGTATTTGAACATAAACCCACACTCTGGCATCGTGTTTGGCCATTGCGGGGGAGTTCCACAGATGCAAGCTACTGGTTTAACAGAAGTAGAGATAAGTTACTTGGGGCATCTTGATTTTGGATTCCTAGAGCAGAGCTGGGTAATGATCCATGGGATTCTCCATCAAGCGGATCAAATTCTAGTTAAACCTGAAATGGACTCAGCCTGATACGAGATGGCAGAGCCTCTGTCACAGTAGTGTATGGGCATTCCAAATTTTTTTTTGAGCAAGTCTTATCATTGTTGTAATCTTTTGTTAATGAATTAAATAAATTCTATTGACTTTACTCTTTTTTAAATTATGTTTTAGAAAACAAAGCTAAAATGATGATGGAAAAGAAAAACTCAGTAGGTCAAATAAAGAGTTTATCGAGCCGGGCGTGGTGGCACACGCCTTTAATCCCAGCACTTGGGAGGCAGAGGCAGGCGGATTTCTGAGTTCGAGGCCAGCCTGGTCTACAGAGTGAGTTCCAGGACAGCCAGGACTACACAGAGAAACCCTGTCTCGAAAAAACCAAAAAAAAAAAAAAAAAAAAAAAAAAAAAGAGTTTATCGAAGAGTTTATCGGGAAGCCTCATCAATAGAATAGATTACGTGTGAATTACAGAATATCATATGAACACAAAAAAGAGAATTGGATTATTTAGTCAAGGTCAATAATAAAAAATTTAAATGTATGAGTGGGCATACGACTTTGTAAGAACATCATAAAAAGATAAAATCTATGTATTATAAGCATACAAGGAGAAGAATTTCACTCAAAAGACATAAAAATATATTTTAATAAAGCCATAGAAGAAAATTTCCTAGCTCTAGGGAAAGATACCTATCTAGATTATACGGAATGCCAAGTAGATAGAACCAAAATAGAAATTCTCCACAAGGGGGCTGTAGAGATGGCTCCGGGTTAAAAGCACTTGTTGCTCTTTCAGAGAACCTGGGTTTGATTTCCTGTACCCACATGAAGGCTCACAATTATCTGGAACTCTAGTTCCTGGGGATCAGATGCCTTCTTCTGACTTCTTTGAGTACCAAGCACATACGTGGTACACATATTACATGCTGACAGAACATTCACATGTAAAATAAAATAAAGTTATTGTTTGTTTGTTTGTTTGTTTTTATAAAGAAACCCCTATGGTATAAGATTGTAAAAATATTAAATGTGCTGAACAGAGAAAATATATTTAAGGCTGCAAAAGAGAAGGGACAAATCACATGCAAAGGCAGGCCCATTAGAATAACTACTGGATTTTTTATCCAAACCATGTTAGCCAGGAGGACTTAGACTAATGTCCTATGAATTTAGGAAAAACCATCCAACATAGTCTAATATGTGCAACAAAACTATCTTTCATACTTGACAGTGATGGAAGCAGGTAAAAGGAACCTGTGACTACACACTCAGCCCACAGAGTCTGAGAAAAAGACTTAAGAAAAAGACAAACATGCTGAAGGACTACAGCAGGAGATAATATGTGAGGGTCTGCCATTCATCAGATGAAGGAGACTGAGAAAGTCCCAAACACCACAGAATGATCAAAATGATGCAGAACAATACATATCCTATCAGTAATAAACCTGAGTGCCACTGTTTTTAATTCACTTATCAAAAGAAACACAATAGTGGATAGAATTAGAAAACAGAATCTCTTTTTGCTGCCTGCAAGAAACACATTATTGCAGATATCTACTCTCCATGTTATCATGACTACTCCTCTATCAATAACCCCACGTTATGTTATGACTTGCCATGTTCCATTTGGGCTGTTCTTAACTCCAACTGGCAAGCCCTCATGGCCATCTTTTCATGACTCACCTACTCTATGGCATCTTCTCCTTTCTCCACCTTCTTCTGCCTTCGTGGTTTCTCCTCAGACCACAAGCCTGGGAATGGAAACCTTGCCAACTTCACTTATGCTTAACTACAGGCTGTCAGCATCTTCATTCAACCAATAGTTTTAAACTAAGGAGCAAGGTCACATAGCTGTATGTGAGGATTCTCTTGCCCCTGAGGCAACCAGGGCCAGGATTTAGCATTGAATCAATAGAAAAAGACCAAACCTCAACAGAAGATGCTTTAAGTGTGACACTCAAAATTTCTTGTGCAAAGAGTTTAATAAAGTTAGAAATGTAGACCTTTTTAATACAGTGGTAACAAGAAAATTACCAGGTAAAATTACCAAGACCGAGACAGCGAATAGCCTCTAGTGGTTTCAGAGAATACTTCATATGCTGTAAAAGTTATCAGATATTTTATTTTTAATGTAGCATTTACAAAAAGCTTTTATATTAGGTTTGTTTGCTTTATCCAACAAGCCACATCCTTGAGAGCCATATGTAAATGAGAATTGTGGGCTTAGTATTATTGATTTTGTTTTGTGAAGTAAGGTGATTTGAAAGTTTGTGTGTTATTTACCGAGTCCACAAATTCCTGAGGTGACTACTGGAATAGCCTGCTCACATTTATGGAGGATGCACACGAGGCCTCGTGTGTGCTAGGCTCACACTCTATTGCAGAGTTTCATGACCAGTTCCTAAACTAAGTCACTAATTACTTCAGTAAGGAGCACTCTATCCTTGAACACTTTGGTAGCTTAGAATAAAAGAGTATGCTCATGAGATTTGGGGGATCTATTCTAAAGCATATCTTTCTGTATGGGGTCAAGGACTGGTGAATGGATTGAAGGTTATAACTAAAGAGCTCATACTTGGTGGACGTGGATGAAGGGTCAAAGCCATCTTCAAGGGTCAGTGTAATCTTCAGGGGCATAGTTCAGTAGTTTTTACTACTGGAACAAATGGTTTTTTGGCAAGTTTCATTACTCCCCCCCCAAATTAAGTTATTTTGTCACTCATTTTCCTGGGCTAACTGAAATTCTAAAGTCTTGTTAGAATAAACAGAAAAATGGAAAAGTCACTTGAATATCAGCAACACGCTATGTGGTGGTAGATCGTTTCAAATATTTATAGTAGAATTTTATGGTGCAATTTTTTCAGTAACATTTAAAGGTTTTATCATCTGTTCATTGCATCAGAATATAAATATCCAATGTGTAAGAAATGTAAATTATAAAAATGTTTAGGTTTCACAGCCGAATTTAATTAAGTTGTAAGTAAGAAATCAGATTTCTTAATATGGCAAGGCCTTTAAAAGATGACCTGGAGATCTTTAATTTTTTATATAAAATTGTTTGCCAGCTGTTTTCATTGTAAATAATTTTGCTCTGTGATTTGTGGGACTTATAAAGTGTTTGGTCATTTTTACTAAACCTTTCTTACAGCAACATATCGTTGCAGACAGTATGCGTATTTACACATTGTCAATGACTGTTTCTCCACTAGGAGTTAACGTTAGTTGGTGACACCGTCAGTGTGGAGTTCGAGTTTGTATTTTGGAAAGTCATTTGGTTTGGGACCTGGGTAACTGAAATCTGTAACAGAGCTGGTAGGTTGGACCGATCTGACGTTAGGAGCTTGCTATCATCTTTGTCATAAGAATAGAAATCTAAACATCATACCCCAGGGTAGAAAAATGAGATTTGTGAGCCTTAAGTAAAGTTACGGCTAAAGCAACTTTTGCATGATTTTAAACATCGCCTCCTCCAGAATTCTACAGCAGGTCACGTGGCTTGTAATTTCTGTGGCATACCCAGTTTGACTTTAGAGTTTGCATTCCTTGCCTCTCATTTTATTAGACAAGTAGCTTAAGGACCTACATATATCTCTCCGACTCTGGCCTTTTCCACCATTTCTCCCCTTCTTTCCTTCCTTTGTTCCTTTCAAAATCAACATTTCTAGAGGCAAATAAGTTAAATAGTAAAAGTGCATACTGTTATGCCACTTGTTTAATATTTTAATATTCATTACTTTCTTTTATGTTTCCAATCACTACCTTTCAGATGCCAGGAAATATAAGCACATAAAAATAACCCGGGGATGATATATAGTGCTCCTAATGTGTGTCAGGAACTTTCTGGGGACTCAGCTGAGTCTCAGTGTTGAGAAAGTAATCTAATAATTCCTAAACAAAGGGACGTGCTGTAATCTCAGAAGGCAGACTATGGCAATAGTGAAACATAGGTTCAATATTGGTAACTTCGTGTGTTGAGTCCTTAAAACAGGGCTATTTGTTCCTAAAGAAATCAGGTTGAATAAAACTGAAGTCAACGGCTCTAGGGACAATGTGCACGCAGAATGTCAGACAGCAAATCTCGTGATAATGTTGGTTCTGAAAGTTTGGGTCAATACAAAGCCTAGAAATTGAGGTGTAGGTCAAAACGGAAGCCCATTACAGGAAAAGTGGATCCTGTCTGCAGATGGTCCCAACATAGGTGAGTGTGTGTGATCAGTCCACAGTGGTCACACCAGCACAGGAAAGGCTCCTCTTGATTGTCAGCTGTACTGGATTTAGACTAGCTATGGAAAAACATTCCTGGGTATGTTTATGGAGGCATTTTCATAAAGAATTAACTTGGAGGGAAGACTCAACTCACCCTGAATATGGACTGTGGGCTGCAGCGTTTCCTGGGTCGGTGTTCCAGGTTGAGTGAGATGGTCAGAACGCTCTGAGCTGCAGCCTCCATCTCTGCTTCCTGATTGGATATTGGGTTCAACGGCAATAGCATCTTGCTCTCATTTCCATACCTTCTCAAGCATAACCGACGTCATCCCTTCTTACTTGGTGAGTCCAAAGGAGCCTCCCTTGCCTCTGTCAAGGATTTTGTAATGGCAGTGAGGAAGTGACTAATAGAGTCATCTGGTGTGAATGAGTTTTCCATGGTCTTCCCATGCTCCTGTTGGAAGAATTTTAATTTAAGCTTAATCTTGGCATTAGCTGTAGTCTGGGAGAGGAAGGATGGAGAGGCAGGCAGTGTGGGACAGGGGTGGGACAGGGGTGGGACAGGGATTTTAAAATGCATTCACCCCTATGATGGTCTCAGTTCTAACTACATTACAATTCTGTACTTATTAACAGCATTTCTTAGCGAAATATTTTTGTCTATGCAAGCATGCCACCATATTGATAGCAATTCTTACTGCAGCCAATGTCTGTTTATTCGAACAGTGTTTATGGAGGACATTCTATGCACATATTGCATGATGTTTGCTGGGAGCAAAACTGTTCTATCCCCACAGAGCTTGCTTTCTGGATGGTAAGACTGACATTTAACTCAGGGTTATGGTGATTGGTCACATAAGGCCAAATTGACTGCAGAACTGAGAATCTAGAACATGAAAATGAACAAATAGCCACAGCCCCCCCACATACACATACACGCACATAAACACATACACACATATATAAACACACACAGATACACACACATATACACACACATAAACACATGCACATAAACATATATACATACACACATACATAAACACACACATAAACACACACTGATACACACATACACATACACACATAAACATACACACATACATACACGTACACACACATACACATACACACACATACATAAACACACACGGATACACACACACACACACACACACACACACACACACACACACACACACAGAGAGAGAGAGAAAAGCTGCAGTTCATATTCCCTGCCCGTTTTCTGTTTAGTAGCAGATTTCCAATCACTTCTCAAGTTTCTTTGTTGTGGAGAAATTTTAACTTTTTGGTTATGTGACATAGTGAGATAATCACTTATTGTTCTGGAAAGTACAGGCACGATGTATATACTTTTACTGTGACAAAGGCCACTTGTCTTCTGTCCTTGGTATGCAGTGTAAGTATTATGGGGGATTTGAATACAGGTTCAAGGAGCTTCATGGAAGTTCTCTTTTGAAAGTCAGCTCAAGAGTCTTTGTAACAAATCAGGGTGGTTTAACTTCAGTGGTTTCTGTAACAGCAGTGTCAGGAGCACCGCAGGCCCACTCCCCCGATAAACAATCTCAACTAGGGAAAAATCATAGTTGAAATTAAACAGAGAAGTAAATTAAATAAAATATCTAGAAACAGCATAAGGGGAATCCAGTAAATGGAGACACCTTCCTTAAGTCGTGCCTTAGGGACAGCAGTGATTTTGGACACTGGACCTGTGATCTGTCACTTCTCCTCTAGCTAACTGCGCTAGAAGTTTCAATCTGTGTATACACAGATAAAAAGACAGGATTGCTTTTGTGTACCTTCCTCTACCCTCTGATCCCATGCAAATGCGATTTCTATTGTGTCTTCCCTGGGAAGGGCAGGGCACCACCAATTTTACTTAACTCTGCTTTTGAGAAGGGAACTCAGGAAAGGAAATTGAAGGCCACTCTTTCCACATTCGGTACAGGTTCTGGAATAGCCTGCTCTGAATTGCTCAGCGTGGAGAATATCAGTAGAAGCCAGGGCAGGGGGGAGGGAGGAGGCGGGAGGGGAGAGGGACCACAGTAGAATTGTCCTGAGCAGCAGACACTCTTCCTGCCTGCTCTGGTAGCCTGCAGATTCTACCTCAGTAGAGAAGTGGTTTTTGTTTTTGTTTTTTTTTTTTAAAGTTCAGAGGAGGCCTACAAGCTCCCCAAAGGAGTTTATTTATTTATAACGGAGTGAGGGAGGATGCAAGTCTATAGGTACTCTGGAAGACAAAGGAGATCTGGGAACAAGTGAAAGAGAGAAATGAATCACTCGGATTAGAGTTCTGGGAGCTGAACAAACCTTGGTTTAGGACACAGGCACATGGAACTTTGATGAAACAAAAGGAAGCCGCCGCATGTGGATGTAAAGAGGAAAAGAGAAGAAAGCACCAAGTGAGATTCGAGGGAAGCAGGTATTAGTTCAGGCAGGTAATCAGAAGGAAGAAGAGAATTTAAAACAACATTGTTTCATTTTGAGATAATTGTAGGTTTGCTTGTGTTTCTGAGACACAGTACAGAGACTCGGATTGTCTGGCAGATCCATGGTGAGTATTTCAACCAGACCTTAGCGTTGATGGAGTCAGGGTGAAGAATGTGTGCCTCTCATCCTGCTACTGTAAGCTGTCCCTGGAGAGCCACGCCCACTTCCCCTTTGTGCCCACTTTCTTCCTAGCCCCAGGAAAGTGCAAGTGTGTTCTGTTCTATAGTATGAAAGGCCAGAGAGCAATTAGTTGCAGGTGTTTTGCAGTAATTTGAAATTTCAAAGAAGTCTTAGGCAATTGGGTCAATATCAGCTAAAGAATATAAAGTACTATGCAATTCTTCTTTTTATTTCCACATGTGCCTGTACATGCCGCTGTGTGTGTGTGTGTGTGTGTGTATATGTGTGTGAGAGAGATGTACACATGTGGAAGACGACTTGTGGAAACTGGTTCTTTCCTTCTCCCGTGTAGGTTCCAGAGATCAATTCAGGTCTTCTGACTGGGGTCACTATGGATAATTCACAATATAAGCCTAATACCCAATTTTAAGTATTTTAGAAAAAAAAATTGACACAAAGTCATGCTGAGTAGCTTGGCTGGCCTTGAAGTCATGAGTATCTTGCCCTGGGCATCTGAGATTACAGAAGTGTGCCCTGTGCTTGGCAATAAATTAGAAGCCTCGACTACACATCTCATTAAGATGCTCACTGACAAAGTGAAGAGAAAAAAAATTAAAGCACACTCAGCCAAAAGATGTACTCAGGAACTTTTCTCAGAAAATATTATAAATTTAGAAAAAAATACAAATGAAAAGGAGGATGGAATGTCATATCAACTGTAGAAATTAGTTGGAATAAACCAAATTTTTCTTCATGTGAGTGTCCTTGCATTTAACTAGACAGGCGTTGAGAGACTTAGAGGAGAGAACAGTTTCTGTAGTTTTGGGAAACATTCTCTGAATGGTTGGAGATCTGGGGTGAGGTAGGCAAGTATCCCTGGAGACAGCTCATTTTATATGGAGAAACATGATGCAGATGGTAAGCTTATGGGAGCAAACAATGACCAGTAGAAGCTTTGGCTGGGTATAAAAGCCAAGCTTGCTCTATTCAGAATGGTGCCCAGTGAGAGATAATAGGAAAGTAGATTTTCACATTGTCTGAACAGCAAAATCAGCTGGGAGCTTTAAAAATGGCCAGTGTTTCATCTTATCCTTAGTGACCAGAACTCAACTGGTTTCAGGTAATGTCTTAGTGCCAGGACTCCGCCTAGCAGGATCCTGTGTGCTACTAAACTACAGGCAAGGCCAAGAAAGACTCTTTAAAAGTAGACCTAGTAATTACTGTAAAACTGATGATTTAAGCTTTTATGTATTGTGATTTTTTAAAAAAATGCGAGTTGGGATAAATAGGTTGGGACACATACAAGACAACTTAAATAAAAGCAAAGCAAAAATGGTTCTCAAATAGCTCTTGGCTCTACTTTGAATCACCTTGGAGATCATCTAAAATATGCTACCTTTCGATCTGGCCTTCCTCTATTGAAGACATCAGGCATTTTTGAAGCAGAAGAAGAACCTATTGTGTACTAAGGGTTGATAATTACTGAAGCAACAGGAGATATTGGAAGACAGTGCTAAGTGCCTAAAATACATTGTTTATCTCACTGGGGCATTGATTGAGAGCTCAGAATCCCTGGCAAGCAATGGAAGGGGAAACAGGTGATGTGGTTTTAATTTTCCAGATGAAGTATACAAAAACCCTATTCTTCAGAGATGACATTTTTTTGGGATGAGATTTAAAAATGGAAATTTCCTGGGATGGCCCTCGTATAAGGTCTTGAATGCTGCCTTATGGTGTCATCCAAAGCCTTACAAAAGACACTGGCACACTGCTAAAGTGAACACTTCTTGCAGAGACATGTTAGGAATACAGATCTCACATACTTAAAGTAGGTCAGTGAAGCAATTGCTGGCTTGATAAAGAACCAAAACTTGAGAGAAGACCTTTTATTCTTAACACAATTTAGGTATAAATTAGTTATGCCCTACAATTAGTTTTCACATCTAGTTTGTGGGTCATAGAGTAACTGGGAGTGCTGCTCAGCTCTGGATTCTACAGGACCTCAGTGTTCTATGAAGAGATATTTATTAAGATCCACTTCAACTGTGACCTAGTTTCTTGTTAGTTATTTGAATGAAGTTCAGCCTGGAGAAGGCTGATGAAAATGGGTGAGAAACTTTAAAGGAATGGGCTACACCAGAGATGTAAGAGAGGGGAGGACTTGACTTCCTCTTTAGGGCACAAAGAGAGCAGAGCTGAGTCATCATCATCTAGGACACTAAGCCTTCCTAGGACGTGTGTCTCGGAGCATGGGTTTTGTTGTAACCAATATAGACTATGAGCTCTGTAGGGATCAAAAGAGACTTTATTTATGAACTAACTTCCTTCCAGAGCTTGATAAAATGAAAGTAGAAAAAGGGCTGAACAGACGAGTTTATTTAGGTATTAATTAGTTCCTTCAGTTTTGTCACTGAAGAGCCTTCTTATAATTTTGGTTGTGGCTGAGTCATCTCTCCAGCCCTGAAGAGCCTTCTTGGTACCATCCTGCTGATGGGTCTGTGTTGATTGGTTCAAGACCCTCTTGAGTTTCTAGGTGCCTTGTCCTACCGAGATTTTGATAGGAAACTGTTAAATTAATGAAGAATAAGGAAAAAAAAAGAATAATTTCTACCATGGAGGGGCTTCATATTGGGAGTTCTTAGTTTTGTACACCAAAATATATGAATGGCAACTTCTTTGATATCATTATACTCTATTCAGGTCATCTGTAAATTGAGGATACTTTTGATACAAACTGACAATGTTGTTTTAAGAATAAGCTGTTGCTTGCCAAAGGTTTTTCCATAACTCTTGAAACTCAGTAATCACTTGGTAAAATTTAGCCTGACACTGTAATTCCAGCTACTAAGGAGGCAGAGGTCAAGGCCTACCTAGGAAACTTCAGGAAACCTTGCTTTTATAAGGGAAAGTACAAAAGAGGATTAGGGTTTACACCAGTGTTAGAATGCTTGCTGAGCATGCATAAAAACCTGGGTTCAATGCACAGCGCTAAATAAATAAATAAATAAATAAATAAATAAATAAATAAATATTGTATGAAAGAGAGGAAGACAAGAAAGAAAAGAATGGGTAGTTAGCATAGATGTTGCTTCCTCCTCTCTTCTCAGCTCTTCCTTCCTCTCTGGAGTGTTACAGAACGGTTTCTTAGGCAAGCAAAATACAATCACTAAGAGATTAAAGGGTTAAGGTGAGGAGAAAAATATTCTTCATCAAGGAAAACAAATGTGTTGTTCAATATATTTTGAATATCACATAGATCATTTTAGTTGAACTACGGGACATCAAATACATGTGTGCTTGCCAAGTTTCCTAAATTTGTGAAACTTCGAGGTCATATATCCTTTCTCATCTGCTGTCAGTGGAAAATTTCTGGAAATTTCGGAAAAAGCCATAATAAGGCAAGACACTAGGTTCACTGGTCTCTTACGTAGATCCTTTCTCCGGAAGAGGGACACAGCACTGTAGTTTCCATGGTGACTGATTCTAAACCACTCACCAATGGTGGTACTGCACGATACTTGAGATGACCTGGGAAATGGCTAACTAGCCTGGAAACACATACAAAATCTTGTGTGTTGACACAAGGTGCTGTAAGGGGACAGCTGCCGATTCTCTGTGTTCCTAAGAACACCTGGAAGAAACCACTGAGCTCTGGTGCTAATCCCAAAGCCACCAGCTGCTGATCTGAGCAAGCAAAGACAGAGCCAATAAAACAAGTCCTGGTTATAGGTCCTTCTAGGATTCTCTGTGATCCCTTCTTTGAATGAATCATTCCAAGGAGAAGTTCTCTCTCTCTCTCTCTCTCTCTCTCTCTGTGTGTGTATGTGTGTGTGGTTTTGAGGATGTATAAGTGAGTGAGCTAAGGAAAAGTTAGAATTAGTTTGGGACTTATGGGAAGTGAGGTTTTGATGAGGATGGCTCTGCTGCATGTCCCTGTAGTGTTGGATGCCTGAAAACGCAAAGAGGACCCCTGAGACGAATTAAAGAGGAAGCTCAGAGATAAATAAGCAGGCAATGGTGTGGGTGTCTAAGGTGAGAAGTTCATCAAAAGCAACTTAGACTTCTTGATTGATGCCACGATCAGCTTTCAGTTTTCTCTCAGCTCTCAGATATGTGGAACCGTGAGCACCAGCTCAATGGAAATGAATTCTTTCTGATTTTGTACAGCAGGTATTCCGCGGTAAAGGACAGCCATACTGAGTGGCTGCCAAATGTAATCCTTTAGAAATGACCCTTGGAAACTTCCCTTGTGCAGCCACAATAATGGAGAGGCAACAGTTGGAACTGGAATTTTAACCCAAGATGTATAACTCTCAAGTATATGTACTTGCGATGCACAAGATAGCCTTTAAAACACGGCAGCAGGAGGAGACTCTGAGTGGCATTCAAGTCCCCCCTCGGGGTCCTGGGTCTAACCAGTTTGCTTTGAGTTGTTTAAGATGATTGCTCCATGAGTATCTGGTATATGTGCAAACATATGTATCTGGCTTTCATGTTCACTTGTAGTTCCAGTTAGTTTCCCATTGGAAAAAATAAAACATGCTTTAGCCAATAAAACCAAGGTTTTAATAACTTCCTAAAACAGAATCGAAAGGAAATTAAAGTCTACCACATACCACAGAAACAAAGTTTGATTTTTTTTCACTGAGTTCTTCTGCTCATCGAACTCTTCTGCTTTAGCTCAAAAGAATCCATGTAATATCCTGTTACAGCTGAGGAGTCCAACAGATGTCTGAAGAGAAGCAGGGGCGATGCGGGCTCAACTATGCTTAAGATGACTAGACAGAATATAAACGTCTACACCCCCAAGGATTAAACTATAGGTCGGAAAAATATAAAATGCTCAGTTCTCATAATCCTATCAATGTCATCATATGCTAAAACTTGATAGGAAATGGGGCAGCAATCACCTCACAGTGAAGTGGGTGCTGTGAGGGAGCTTCGATTTTCCATGTTCTGCAGGGGTACTGGGTTCCTGCCACCAGCAGGCTGCCAGAGGTATCTTCTCCCATCTCTCTTCTTACATTTTATATTTAATGCAAGCTAATCAAACAGAGCCTCGTTTCATGCCTTTGAATTAAGGCCATTCTGACGCTAAGGTATACAGAGTAATAGAATACGAATTCTCAAGCCAATGACATTGTCGTTTATTACTATCTGACAGGGTAATAAATCCCAGTAGCAACTTGTTGGAGAGTAGAATTAAAGTTATAATTTCACATTAATCATAACTTTACCCAATATAAAATTTCAGATTTAACTTAACCCAACATAAAGTTTAGCTTATGCAAAATCTTCAATTAATCTAATTTTATTTTTTAAATGTTTTTTTCTACATGTAACTATTTTAAATAATCACATAAGTGTACAGAAATCTTGTCTGGAAGCTGGACATGTTTGGATAACGACGATTGCTTCTGCTCAGACTGCTGACAGTCCTCTCTTCTAACATACAGACTTGACTTCAAGAATTTGCACACAACACTCCCAGAAAAACCCTTCGACTGCTCTTGTTTCTAGAGTGCTTAGAATTGGCTCCAATTCTCAGTGTCATTTTTTTAAAAAAAAGATTTGTTTATTTTATATATGTGAGTGCACTGTCGCTTTCTTCAGACACACCAGAAGAGGGTATCAGATGGTTATGGGCCACCATGTGGTTGCTGGGAATTGAACTCAGGACCTCTGGGAGAGCAGTCAGTGCTCTTAACCACTGAGCCATCTCTCCAAGCCCCTTTCCTCATGTTTTCTAAGTATATTCTATGGAAAATTTTCTCATGGAGAAAAGTTTTGCTTCACTGGTAAAATCTAGAGAATTTTGGTTTTGACATTGATAAAAGATGCTAGCCAGCTCCTAACCAAGCATACACACTCATTGGAAAGGTAGAGATATGAACTTAAATGTCTGGAAAACTGGTTGTTTAAAAGTTTTTCTTTAATCCAAATTACCAACCTCTTTAGACTACAGTCTCTGTGATTCACAATCTCAAATTTCATGTGGAGCTTAAGTTGGTGGAAGCAGAATTCCATGACTCCTCCAGGGTTCCCGCCAGGCATGGAAGAGCTTTTTAGATGTCAAAATTTTGATGATCATCAGTTCAGGAATAGAAAAACTCTAAGGTTTGTGCAAACAGATGAACACGAGGAAGGATGAGGTCTTTCCATGTTCCCGGTCCTGACAGCAGCTTTTAGGATAAGCAGGCTATGCTAGGTCACATTCTTTCATAATGTGATTTCTCTAGCACAGGGAAATTCCATAAGCCCGTCTATGGTCACAGTGTTCCTATGTGACAGTGCTGCCCTTTAATGTGGAAATTCTCAAGGCAATGACTATTCAAAAATACAACACTGCCGTAACCTCATTCCACGTCGGTCCTCCCAAGATAAAAAAAAAAAAAAAATCCCTAGCACTTGGCAGACTAGGACTGTGGGGCTTAAAGTCTCTCTATAGGCCATGTTCTTGCAGAGGCTGTATTTGAAAACCTGTGTGATCTTCAGAAGTACACAGAAATGAAAATCATCGCAGGAGTGTAGATGAACTTCTTCTAATGGAGAAAGCAGAGATCTACAGTGGTAAATCCAATGCTCACACGAGTGAGCTCTCGCATCTGACACCTAATCACTAGGTCCTTCACTTTCTAGGTCTCCATATCTGCTGCTGTCACCCGACTTCAGAAAGCTAGACTGACGGCGGTTAAGACCATGCAAGCCATCTGTTAGAGGAGGTCAGCAGGACACTCTGCCAAGAGACAGCATATGATCTGAATGGCCTGCCTCGTGGCGCTCCTGTCACAGTGAGTAGGATAAAGAACAAACCTCTGAGTGTAGAGAAAAAGACTCCAGACAGCTCAGAGCAAACAATACATTCCTCTACACTGAAGTACATCACAGGGCTATTTACTGGACGTAAGAGTTTACCAAAGGAAATCTGGAAACACTAAAGGTTGCTCTCTCAATGAGTACCTTGTTACAATAACAGCCAGCTTTCTAGAAGACAGATGGGAGCAGAATGAGGAATATTTTTAATTATCTGAAGTACCTCTAACTCACTGGTTAGTCAAAAAGGAAATAAATATTGTTTGTATCTCTGGAAACCTACATGTTCAAATGTTATAAGCACAAAAATGCTGTTTTTACTTGTATTTGAGAAGAGGGAAGATTGACTGCTGTATTTCAGTGACCTCTCATTTTGAAGTCTCTTAGTGAGAGAATATGAGTTAGACGGGACTCTGACAGGCAGTCAGATAAGGAAAGAGGCCATAAACACACAACACAACAGCATACATCTGGCTTCTCTGTAAGCCAGGATAGGACTTGGTGTGTTCCCTACCCTTCTCACCCACTATAAGCTCCCTGCTGGCTGACCTGCCCACATAGGTCCCAGGCAGGCCCTGGTACCACGGCCTGGAAGTCAGTCTACTCTTTGTTTTAGAAGCTGGACAATCTAAAAGGAGGGGAGAGGATCTTTCCCAGGCCACCTAAAATCCTTAAAACTGCCAACCCTCCAGGAAGATAACATATCTCACATTCCAGTTCCCTCTTCACGTCTGAAGAGGCTGACTGTGTGCTGTGTGTGTTGGGGCTCCTACTCTTTCTTCCTTCCTCTTCCCCTCTCTTTTCTTCCTTCATATATTAATTCTGACAGAAGTTTCCCTTCCCTACACCTCCCTTGGCCCCCAGATCCACTCTTCTTCCAGAGGGTGGGAGGGAGGGAAGAAGGAGGAGGAGGAGGAGGAGGAGGAGGAGGAGATAGGCCTCCCAGGGATATGAACTAAACATGGCATAGCAAGTTATGATAAGACTAAGTCCAAACCCTTACAACAAGGCTGGACTAGGCAACCCAGTAGGAAGAAAAGGGTCTCAAGGGCAGGTGTAAGTGTCAGAGCCACCTCTCACTTCCACTGTTAAGAGTCCTGCAAGAACATGAAGCTACACAACCATAAGGCACATGCAGAAGACCTAGCTCAGACCATGCAGAGTCCGTGTTTGTCACTTCAGTCTCTGGGAGCCCCTATGAGTCCTGTTTAGTTGACTCTGTGGGCTGTGTTCTTATGCTAACCCCCCCTGGCTCCTGTAATCCCTTTTCCCCCTCTTATGTGAGGTTCCCTGCCTCTGCCTAATGTTTGGCTGTGGGTGTCAGTATCTGCTCCCATCAGTTGCTATATGGTGCCCCTCTAATGACAACTGGGCTAAGCAACGATGTATCAGTAGAGCAGAATAACAGTGAAACTCATTTCACTCACTATCTTTTTTTGCCAGTCATGTTTGGTTCTATCCTGGGTCTCTGGATTATCCTGCCCCTCATTCCTGGCTGTCCAAGCAATGTCAGGTATGGGCTCCCTGCCGTGTTTATGGGCCTCAGGTTGGACCAGTCATTATTTGGCTACTCCCCAAAATTCTGTGCCACCATTACCCCAGCACATCTTGCAGGTGTGACAGATTGTAAGTAGAAGGTTTTGTGGTTGGGTTGATGTCTCAGTCCCATTGATGGGAGCCTTGCCTGGTTATAGAAGACGGCCACTTGGACTCCATATCCGTGCTACCAGAAGACTTCACTCGCGACGCTCTTGCATATGCCAGGGAGTTTCTATTACACTAGGATTCTACATTGCCTCCCCCAATCCCAGATCTCCTCCAATTCCAGTTGTCTCTCCCAGTCCTCTCTTCCTCTGACCTTCCCCACCCCCTCCTGATCCCTCCTGTTCCCATCTCCACCTGCCTCCAGTCCATCTGCAAAATTTATTCTATTCCCCCTTCCCAGGGAGATCCATGTGTCCCCATATCTGGAGGGGCTCCTATACTTTGTATAAGATGTGTTTGCTTGAAGTAACTGTTTTACTGTCTTCCTACTAATTCTCTCAGCAGCAGAGAAAATGAACCTAACTCAAGATCTCTAGACAGCACACATATAAATACATATAGACCCTGGGTCTTTGGAATATATATATATATATATATATATATATATATATATATATATATGTGTCTGTGTTTGTGTATATATATATATATGTATACATATACATATATATGTATTTACATGTGTGTATATATGTATATTGGAATTTTCTTTTGGTTTTGAAATTATAATATGATTAGCATCATTTATTCTCTTCCCTTTCCTCACTGCAAACCCTCACATATAACCCTCACTCTCTTTGAAGTTCAAAGCCTCTTTTTCATTAGTTGTTGCTATAGAGAGATATGCATATACATGCATATTCCTAAATATAACCTGTTCTTTCCTGTATATGTCTTCGGGGCTGACCATTTGGTATTGGCCAACCAGTTGGTGTCCTCTTCCTTGGGGGGACTGTTCTTCCACCCTCAGCATTCCTTAGCTGCTGTAGGGTTTTGTGTAGGATTGATAAAAAGACATGCTGCTTGCCTCTCCATTAAAATCAGTTCTGTGACTCTTGGTGTTTTGTCTGAGAATAAACAACCAACCAATATTTTAGAGAGAATACTTGTATGCAACATGTAAAGAAAATCAGGGACAGGGACTTCGGATTGTTAGACTTCACGGAGAACCTAGAGCAGGAGAGGTCTGGGTAGCTCTTCCAAAGTCCTTGTAGCACAAAGGTCCATGGGAGTTTCTCCTCCTTCCTTAGCCATCACATACGCTGTCAGTAGTTTTACATGACTTAGGGATTCTTTGGGTGGTGGGACAAAGCATGCTGACCTTGGGAGAGATGGAAGAGTTCATTACATAAAGGTATAAAGAGAAGAGCCCTAGGCTGTCCTAGAGGTCCCTGCAGTAAAGTGACTCTGAGGTCTGGCAGAGGAAACGTGAAGCTGAAACAGTAGGCAGCAACTTATCTGTGTCAAGGAATTGTAGGTTTCCAGGATTCTGCTTTCCCAACTAATTGCTAATTTGAATACTTTGGGCGTGGTGATGGCTCAGGGCCCTTTGGCACTTGGTCCCGAGGTTATTAAGGCTGTGAGGGGAGGACAGGAGAAGGGAAGTGACTGGGGTTTGGACTTAATGTCCTCTCCTCAGGGACGGGAAATTAGGTCATGACCATATTAAACAAACCACTTAAAAATAGATAGATAGATAGATAGATAGATAGATAGATAGATAGATAGATAGATATTATTTTCCATCTGGTTCTAGCATTGTCTGGCCTTGTAGAAAGACCTTACAATGAAGAAAGTGGGAATGTATGCTTCAACTATTAAAGAAGCTATAGACTAGGTCTGGTCCCACCCAGGACCAAATTTTCATCTATAAGAAACTGTTAGCAAGCTAAGGTATATATCTTAGTTTGGGTTTCTATTGCTGTGTAAAGCACCATGGCCAAAAGCAACTTGGGGAGGAAAGCATTTATTTCAGCTTATAGTTCCTCATCACACGCTATCACTTCAGGACGTCGGGAGCAGGAACTCAAGCAGGGTAGTAACTGATGCAGAAGCTGTGGAGGAAAGATACTAACTGACGTGTTCCTCACGGCTTGCTCAGCCTATTTTCTTATAATACCCAGGACCACCAGCCCAAGGTTTAAAACCAACCACAGAGAACTGAACCCTCCCACATTAATTGCAATCAAGAAAATGTGACACCCTGGGAACTGGCAGGCTACGGCAGCCAGGAAAGCAGGTAGACTATCTGTAGATCTCCATCTACCCCTTCCTCTCCTCCAAATCCAGCTCCCCCCCCCATGACTTACTCCTAGCTGTGTCACAAACCACCCGTTGGGGTCTTCCCTTCCTCTCCGCCCTTATCTCCAATGGATCACACAGATAGATCTTCAAGTTTTCTTCACCACTCATCCTGTTATCTCAGTCCCCAAGCCTAGTAGGCGTTTCCCGAGACTTCACCATCAAAGCCTCTAAGGGAAGCAAGTGGACCAGCTGAGCAAGCTCCCTTCAGATCTTCATTCTCCCACCCCTCCTCCAGATCCAATCCCAGGCTCTCATCCCCAGCTCGGCAGAAGACCTATTGTGACCCCTCCTTACTCTCCATCCCCATTCCCAGAAGACCTCCTGAAAAGGAGGCAGACAGAGTGTAAGAGCCAGAGGGGATGGATGGAGGACACCAAGGAAACAAGGCCTTCGAAATACAACAGGATTGATGCACCTATGAACTCACAGAGACTGGGGCAGCACACACAAGTCTTGTACTGGTCTGCGCCAGATGGGTTCCCAAAGATCAAAGGGGAAGTAGACACGTGCCTCCGTCTCAACCTAGAGGCTATTTTGACTTGTAAAAGATGGTTTAGCTTTCTCCATGGGAGTGTCACTGGTGAAACAAACTACTCTTATGGGTAGACTGCATGTCCAGCACTAGGTGGTCATAGAAAACAAACCCATGACTGGAGATTCTCTGTCTCATAATGTAGTCGTGTAAGGGCTTTTAAAATCTTATATTTTAATTTTACTTTTCTCTCTCTCTCTCTCTCTCTCTCTCTCTCTCTCTCTCTCTCTCTCTCTAGGTTTTTTGTTTTGTTTTGTTTTGTTTCATTTTGTTTTTGGGGTTTTGGTTTGTTTGGTTTTTTTTTTAATCCTATTTTAATATATTTTTTGTTTTTATCTTATTGTATTGTATTAAGTCTATTTGTTTTCTAATGAGAGACAGAAAGGGTGTGGCTCTGGATAGGACTGGTAGTGATAAGGAACTGGGAGGAACAGAGAAAGGGAAAACCATAATCAAGATATACCATGGGAGGTAAAGCTATTTTCAATAAAGGAAAGAATGGTGGAGAACGCAGAACATGCTTGCCCACAAGCCAGGCTGGTTGGGGTATTTTCTCAGCTGAAGCTCCCTCTTCCGTAATTACTTTAGCCCTACTGCTGAAGACAAAACACAGGTCACCGAACATGGAAAACTTGAGCTGACCCCGACCTAGAGCTAGCTCCCCTATGGACTGCAGTATCCTGCCTGCTACCAAAAGAGAAAGGTCAAAACCCAAGGTCAAGACCCAAGGTCATTACCCGCTACAAGTCTTCAACCTACAACAGTGACCTGACTGCAAGAGACACTAGTGCAGAGCTTGGAGAAGCAACTAACTGATATTCGATTTGATTTAAGGTACGTCCCATGAGCTTCAGCTCATACCCAGCACTTCTTGGGTCACCAAGAACGTGAGACTCCACAGGACATACACCTACGGGAAACCCACAAACTACCGTTCCTCCAAAGGAATGTAGCGATGACCCCTCATGACATTCTGCTATACTGATAAACCCGTGCTTTGTCAGCCATTGTCAGAGAAATGTCCTGCTGTACCAGCCAGGAGCAAATACGGAGACCTACAGCCTCACCATATGCAATGAGGTGTCTTCAACCGCTCAGCCTGAAAGCTGATGTCTCCATGAATCCCGTCCCCCCAGGGCTCACTTGTTGAAGAGGAGGCAGAAAGAGTATAAAAGCTAGAGGGAGCAGAGGACCCCAGGAGAACAAGACCACCCATGAACTCACAGAGACTGAGGACGTCTATACAAGAACTTCATGGATCTTAGAGCTGAGAGGAGAAGTGGCTCCACAGCTCCACCACTAACCCAGAAGCTGTCTCCTACTGATAGCCATTCACCAAAGAAAAATTAGTTTCTCCAAGGGAGTATCACCGGAGAAACAAACCTTACGTCCAGCTGTAGATGACCAACACAAAACAAGCTCAGAAGCGTTGTTGGAACCTCAGCGTCTCAGAAGGTGTTTTGTGTATAGATGATGGTGTCTAGTTTTGTGTTTTTATGGAATTTCCGTGGGTGAATGTGTGTCTCTGATGTGTTGCCATCAGTAGCCTTTCCAGGTTCCAGTTCTCTGTTATCAGGGACATACTTTCTTCTTCATACTGACTTAAGGCGCTTCATATTGTGACCATATAAGTAGTTTTTGCATCTGAACTTTGCGTCTGGCTTTGACTTACCATACTTTTTTGAGGCCCATTCACGACGTGATGGTTAGTAATCAGGACTATGTTTCCTTCTGTGGATAGAATTCCATGGTATGGCTATCCCACTATTTGCTTCTTTACTAGTTGGTGGATATTTAGATTGTTTCTAGGCTCAGAATATTGTGAGCAAAGCTGATATAAACTAGAGATAAACAAACAAACAAACAAACAAACAAACAGAACAGAACAACAGCAAAAACACAAAACCCACAGCATTCAACTCAAAGGGAAGAAAAAACAGCTTATTCTAGAGCCAAAGAGTGACCTATAACCTAGGAACAAAGATTTGGGTTATCCCAAATATTCCGACGTGCACCAGTTTCATGAATTTTTATGGTAACAGAATAAAGAATATCATAGATCAAGGTAATTTTATAGTACATTGGTGGGAACATCAGGTAGGTATGTTGTAGTAAAGGAGAGAAACCTTTGCTCTAGACCCTAGATGTTACCTGAAGACATTCTTAGTGTTTGGGGCTATAGGAACTAAAGTCAGTTTGTCCGTTCCAAAAAGGATTTACCTGATCGTCAGAGGATTTCAGGACAAACACACAAACGGCTAACCAAGGCGATTACTAGGGCTAGTGGTTTCCGGGACTCCAGGAGGCAGAAGCAAAAGATCATTTTGAGTTTGAGGCCACTTTACAACAACAAAAGAAGAAGAAAGTGTGTGTGTGTGTGTGTGTGTGTGTGTGTGTGTGTGTGTGCATTTGTGCTAATGACTGTTGATAGTCCATTCTATTTTGGTTTTGGATATATAACACTTCAGCCCTATGCATCCACAGTTCTAGCTTGTCAACCTTACACAATTCCCATTGAAATGGTGAGTTTTTTGGGTGTTGGTGGGGTGGGGACTTGAGTTTACACTGCCACAAAGATTGGTTTACAGACTTTTGTATGACTGCATGCATTCATTGCTCTTGGGTGGATATAAAGCAATAATTACTTACTAGTATCTCACACATGCATGTTACCTTTTAAGAAGTTACCGGTATGTATGATTTCAGGGCTGACCATTTCGATAACTAGTTGATGTGCTCTTCCCTGGGGAAGACTGGTTCCCTCACTCTCAGCATTCCTTAATTACCTGTAGTTCTTTGTCTAGGATGGAAACTTCATGAGCTCCACACTTGCCATGTTAGCCTGGGTATTGGAGACATTCCTGCTCAGATCCTGTGTAGGCAGCCATGCTGGTGAAACGTTGTGGGTGTAGCACCTGACATTTCTAGGATAACTTATTACTGTTCCTGTGTTTGTGTAATCTCATACCTTTCAAAGAGACAAGATCAGTTATCTGAGAGAGAGAGAGAGAGAGAGAGAGAGAGAGAGAGAGAGAGAGAGAGAGAGAGAGAGATGAAACCAGAAGAGAAAACTATTAAATGAGAGAAAAAAGAAGGGCTCATCAAATAAGGGGAGATAGTATAAGGAAGTAGGAGCGATGTGTAATCAGAAATATTTATAAAAAGGTAACATGGGGCCCTTTTCTTTTTTATGCTAACCAAAGTATGGTAATTGGCAACTCTGATCCTTGAACTCAGGCACAATAGGAAGATAACTCCAAGTTCAAGGCCAGCCTGGTGCACACAAGGCTACATAAAGCGACTTATATAAAAAATAACATAAAATAAGAAAGAAAACAAGAAATATACAGACATAAATAAGTGAAACAAACAAAGAATTGCAAATAAACTAAATCTAATTTAGTGTGAGGTCATTTAGGTGAAAACACAATCTTAGGTAACTATAATTCAAACTTTCCAGGATTACCTTGAAAGGGAGTCGCTTAGCTTCAGTGAATGTAAAGAAGAAAGCATTTGCAACCAACAAGTTAGGGGCTGTACAGGGATTCCAAGATACAAATTTATTTTTGGAAAACGTGCTGCACCCTGTTGGAAAACAGTTTCCTGATCCAGTGGTGAACTAAAAACATGGTGTATAAAACTGGAGGTCTTATACATGTCTGTTTACATGTGAGTGTATGGATGTCTAAATGTACTTGTGTGTGTATTGAGGTAGACTAAGGAAGGAGAGATGGTAAGAAAAGTTGCTTTTGTTATTCATCTTTAATTGTCACAAATTAAATGGCAGCATTAAACCTAACTCTAACCCCTAACTCTAACCCCTAACCCCAACTCTCTAAGTAACCCTAACCCTAACCCTCTAGCACTAACCCCTACCCCAATCCCAACTCCAACCCTAACCTTGACCCTAACCCTAGCCCTAACCCTAACCCTAGCACTAACCCTAACCCTAACCCTAACCCTAACCCTAACCCTAACCCTAACCCTAACCCTAACCCTAACCCTAACCCTAACCCTAACCATCATGTACAGACCCTGAAAGCAAATCATCCTTAAGCACGAGGTCAGCTTACTCATGCTTGAACAGAGGATGGAAGGGGCCAAGTCCACATCCTCTTACCACATCATTTTCATATGGCTTAGTTATTGGCAGTCTGTCAATAGGGAGAAGACAATATTCTAGTTTGGCTTTCCTTGTTAATAATGTTTTCCTTCTCTTCCCTAGATTTTTCTTCCTTCATCGTCCCATTTCTAAAAGTACTGTATCTGCACTGAATGCTGTTTCTTAATTTTTTAATTTGTTGTAACTATGTACATTTTTAAATTTTTTTTAACTTTTAAAATTGAGAATTATACATAATAGTGCATATATCTTTTTGTTTAAGGAAAATGATTCGAAATTTATTATAGAAATATGGTATATGCAAAATAACAATGTAAATTTATAAGTCATCTCTTTAAATATAGCTTCAAGGCCAGCACCTCCTTTTGTATTTCTTCAAAGTCTCAGTGGTCCCCTCTCTAGCAGGAATGACACCTGTGCTTATTTATATTATAATTTCCTTTATTTTTTTTCTTGTTGATGTATGTGTCCCTGTAAATACAGCTTCACTGTGGTAGAGTTTGAACTTTATACTCTCAGAGTCATAGTCTTGCCCAGCAGTTTCCAACAGAGTTGGTCCCCTGCCATGTCTCTCAAGAGGTATTTGCTGATGTTTGAAACCGTGTTTGTTCTCACACTAGGAAAGGATGCTACTGATGATTAGAGAATGCATAGGCTGTCAAGCATCCTACATGTTCAAAACAACCTACCCAATCTACAGGGCAGCACTCATGACAATTTGCTGGATCAAAATTTTAATCATGAGGAGCTTGATCAACCGGCAGAGAGCACTTGTTCCATTTTATTGACATATCATATGGTTTAGTCATTTAAAATATTGCTACTGGATTTTGAGTTGTTTCCGTTTGGGGACTGAAATAAATAATGCTGCCTGTGAACACTCTGGTCTTTGTATCGTGATCCCTTGAGAAATTCTCTGCAAGTGGAAATTTCTGGTCCTTGGGTAAGTATTTCTTTGCTATATTAATTCCCAAGTGCTTCTCAAAGTGGATGCATGATTTTTACTGTGGCACATTAAGAACAGTTCAGGCTCTGTACCGCCCACTGCTAGGGTCATCCTTGTAGATTCCTAGGAGTTTCCAGTGCATGAGGTTTCTAGCTCATCCCAGGGAGGCTCCCCCCATTCATTTCTTTCCCAGCATGCTCTCTCTCCACCCACCCCACCCCTCCTGTTCCTGTACTCATCTCCCAACCCAGACATGCCCCACCCCCAATCCACCCAAGATGAAGATTCTATTTTCCTTTCACATGGAGATTCATGTGTTCCCCTCGAGAGCTTCTTTTTTACTTAGCTTTTCTTGGTCTGTGGATTGTAGCCTGATTTTCCTTTATTTTACAGCTAATACCCACTCATCAGTGAATACATACCGTGTGTGTCTTTCTGAGTCTAGGTTACCTCACTCAGGATGATCTTTTCCAGTTCCATCCATTTGCCTGTAAAATCTCAGGATGTGGCTGCTTTAAACACCTGAGTAACATTTCATTGTGTAAATGTACCACATTTTCTTTATTCTTTGGTTAAGGGGCATCTCGATTGTTTCCAGGGAGATATAGCTATGTCTTAAGTTAGATCCTTTTCCAATTTTCTGAGGACTCGCCATATTGGTTTCCAAATTGGCTGTGTAAGTTCACACTCCCAGCACCAGTGGGCGAGTGCTCCCCTTGTCCCACATCCTCCAACAGGAGCGGCCACTGTGGTTTTGATCTTAGCCACTTTGACAGTTGTAAGATGGGGCCTAAGAGTCATTTTGATTTGCATTTCCCTGACTCCTAAGGATGCTGCACATTTCTTTAAGTGCCTTTTTGTTCTTTGATGCCTAGTCCAAGTGTCATCAAAGAGGCTTCACCTGGTAACTTACAGAAACATGCAAAACCCCACAGCCAATCACGAGGCAGAGCTGGGGAGTCCTGTGGAAGAAGGGAGGAAGGATTGCAGGAGCCAGAGGGGTCAAGGACACAAGAAAACCCACAGAAACAACCAACACAGAGTCATATCAGCTAACAGAGAAGGAACTGACAATCAGGGAGCCTGCATAGGACTGACCTAGGCCCTCTGCATATATGCTTCAGTTGTATAGCTTGGTCTTCTTGTGGGACTCCTAACAGTGAGAGCAGGGACTGTCTGACTCTTGCCAGCTTTAGGGAGCTTTTCCCTCTACCGGGTTGCCTAGTCCAGGCTTAATATGAGGGAAGGTGCCTTGTCTTACTGCAACTTGGTATCACCGTGGTTAATAGATATTCATGGAGGCCTGCCTTTTTCTGAATGGGAATGAAGAAAGAGGGGATGGGGGAGGGTGGAGAGGGGAACTGGGAGGGAGGGATTGGGAGAAGAGAGAGATGAAACTGCACTCATTGCTTTAATTAAAACTATTATTTTAATTATAAGGTTAATTTGTTTTTATTCAACTCATGAAATTACAATGTGTATATATTTTCTCCACAAGGAAGAAGTTATAGGAAGAATAACAGTTTTTTTTAAAAAAAAAAACAATTAAGAAGATTTATTTTTACTATTTACTTATTTTTTTTTTCTTTTTAAGTAGAGATGTTTTGACTGCAGGTATGTCTGCATACCTCATGCATGCCTGTTGCCCAAGGGGGTTAAAAGCAGATGTCAGATCCCTTGGAAGTGGAGGTTCAAGATGCTTGGGAGTCACACTGTGGGTGCTGGGGATTGAATTCAGGTCCTCTGCAGGCACAACCACTGCTCTTAGCCGATGAGTCATCTCTCTAGCCCTTCACAAGCATCTACTACCAGTGTTTTCTTAGAACTATCATTCATTTATCCCCAGAGGCCATCGTAGAGCTATAAATGCCTATGCATATCTTCAAACATACCAGGCAATCTTTCTGTTTTTAACTTTTCTCTCACTCAGCGTTCTCCTTTCTCCATTCTTCTGCTTCTTTTGGATGGACTGCTTCTTAGACAAGCACAAGTATTTGCAGTGCCCCATGCCGACGTTAATCATTGAGTTTCCTGTGTTGAACTCACCTTTCCGGGGCTTCCTTCCGTGGTTTCCTTCCTGGTTCTCAGCTTACTGAGCACAGTCTGGTTCTCAGCTTACTGAGCAGTTTGGTAGAGGCCCTTCACATGCTATTTGTTGTCAATTTTAGCCTTCGGAGGCCTTGACTTTTGACTTTTATCTCTTCTGCCATATTTTCAAATTTCAAGAGCAGTATCTGAATTTCTATGTGTTCTTTTGAATATTAAGCACCTTGATTTTACTTCCTTTGTCTTACTTCTCTGGGAAAATTACACCTAATCATGTGGACTTTTTTCCTTTGCTTCTTCAGACGTCTCACACATTATTTTCCTGTTATTCATCATCTCTATCTTTTACTTCAATGTATCCTAAGATGCTTATTGGCTTCTGGCACTCACTCATACTTTAAAATGTGGCACCAACACTTAACTTACAACTTCTATGCATGCACGCAAAATGGAGAAGGCACATACCCTGTTCAGTGAGAACTTTCCATGTGTATGTATGAAGGATCCCCCACCTGCAGGTTAGCGATTTTCTGGAGACTTCCTCCTCTTGCCCAGGGTGTACCAGACTGCCGGTCACTGCTAGAAAGGGTGAGGGTATGGAGTAAAGGTTTGTTATACCTTCAGTCCCAGAAAAGAACCAATCCTGCCTTCTTTCCTTGCTGGGATCGTGCCTATGATTCTACACCTCATTTGGTAAAGTCATTACAAAAGTAAGCCACCTGCCTTGTAGAAGTAGTTCTCCAACTACACATGGCAGTTGGGGAGTGTTAGGATCGGGACCTTTTGACCTGTAATCATCTGCTTTGTAACTAGCTTCACCTCACTCTGTTTTCTTCAAAGGTTTCCCTGCTTCACTAGTAGATCGATCCTTGACTGTAAAATGTGCCAGCCTCCCTCACTGGTGAACATTTGGTAAAGAAAGCCCATTTTTGAATATGTGGCTCCTCATTTCAGTTCACAAGACTGTTAGCATTTGTAGTCGGCCAGTGTCCTCCCTTTCGTCTCTGTTATACTTTCCTGAAATGTACTTTTGCACCATGTTAATGGACTTTTCACTAAAACAATGTTTAAGTCACTAAATTAATCCTTCTTCATTGCTAATGTGACTTCATCTATGATATAGGTATATATGTGACTAGATAAGAAAAATCTAGTTGCAGTTACACTGATATCAGCACCATACATGTGTTATGCACCCTAACTGCTCAGGTGCATTGCTCAACCTCCAGCTGTAAAGGCCGCATGTCTGTTCTCTTCATGGGGCATCGTCTCAGCCACACCTCAGGCTTCCCTCAGCCTTGACTTCCCTGACTTGGGTTATTCCTCTCTTTAAATCCTTGTAGCCTCTCCAGATTTCACATGTCTACTCATCTCGCATTTGTAATTCCCCTTTTCCTGACCCTTTTCTCAGAACACTTGTTTGGGCTTTGGAATATTTGCATATGCAAATGAGAGGGTGGGGAGGGGACCCAGGTACAAGCAGGAGGTCTGCTCGTGTTTTATGTACAGCATGTACACACAGCCCGAACATCATTTTATTTAATATTTTTAGTTTTACTTGCAATGTGTTATAAAGCAGCAGATCAAATATGGTGTTTTCTGTGTTCAAAATGTTTGGGGTCTTGGAGTATTTCAGACATCAGGGTTTCTGATTGGGGTACTCACCCTAAGGCAAGTCCATTCTACCATGCACATAGTAACACTAGAAGGCTGCATATGATGTGCAATGAGTAGTCCCCAAGGGTCATCTTTAATGTAGCATAATAAGGATTGAAGGGGCTATGCAGATAAGGCAAGGTAAAGATGCCTGGTGGTGACCAGAAAATGTTTAGCCGTGAGGGATGGCTAAATATGTGTGACCAGAAAATGATCAATCAACTGTGAAGGATGGTTACATATATATGATGAGAACATGATCAACTGTGAGGGATGTCCACATATATGTGATCAGAAAATGATCAATTAACTATGAAAGACGGCTACATATGTATGATGAGAACATGATCAGCTGTGAGGGATGGCCACATATGTGTGACCAGAAAATGATCAACCATAAGTGATGGTTACATACGTGTAACGAGACATAGCAAGATCACCATAGTGTCATTTAACTTCACTTTCATTCCTTGATAATTATGTGTTTAACATAAATGATGTCCATTAACTGTTGGGCCCCATTTTGGTCCTTGTTTGGGCCTTGAGGGTAAGCCCCATCCTGGCTTGAGTTTCTGCGGCCTTGTGGGAGAGCCTAAATCTGGTTCTAATTTTGTGACTTGCCTCAGTCACTCCTGTATCAGACTGATTCAGCAAGACCTGTTTGGCCCCGCCTTTGCCCCATTGCTGATGTAGAGCTTTGCCATTGTTAGTCACTCCATATCCTGTCACCCTTCCCCATCTCCTATGTCATCTTACCCCACCAAAAATCCCCCTCCCTATGTTCCGAACTTATTGAAGAGTGGCTGATGCTGTAAAGTTGAGTTCCTGCTTCGACAAGACTCCCAGCTCGGTGTGTTTCTTCTGGGCTGTGGACAAGCACCATCCTGCTCAGCCCCAGAGACCCTGGTGGGTGGGACCAGGACCTCTCTCCTCTCTCCTGGACCTGCCAGCAAGGAGCAGGCACAGTTACAGCATCCCTATTCCCTTTAATGATTGGCTTAGGATTTATGAAGGAGTAGTGAAAGATAAGTTGCTCTTTTAAACCATTGGAACCTTTATTGGTTTTGCTTACACAACAAGACGTTAGCAATGACACAAGCTGCCACTTTAAGTGACCAGAGCAAAACAAAACACAGTTATTTTACACGGCTTTATTACAAGTGCATGTTAGACACAACACATTGGCGTTTGGAAGAAAACAGTGCTCTTTTGGCTGTTGCACATTATCAATACTGAAAAATGTTTGAACACAGACCAACAATAGCAGTGGATAGTTTGGGAGAAAATAGGCTGAAGTCACTTACAAATTGTTTGACCTCTAACATCCTTGTTAACACTATTTTTATGCATTGCTATATTAGGCTACTTAAATGTTAGAAAATATGCTTTAAATTAGATGGTACCTTCTCTTATCTTGGCTTTAATTATGCAAGGGAATCATGTTTGTTTCTTATCACCCTTGGTCTGTGTGCTAAAATTTTGAATAAAAAAGCCATTGAATATAGTTTTATTGTATATATTGTGTGAATAGTATTCTTATGCCATTTCATAATTTGGCAGGATGATTATTGCCCATGAAGAGGGAAGGAACATCTGGGTTAAACAAAGATGTTAAGACTCAAGAATTTACAACACAACAACAAAACCAATCTAAAACTTAAGAATTAAAAATATATTCATGCTGTGAAACTACTAGGGACCCAATAACTAACTTAATATTGAAGATCTGGGGTGTCCTTTATGATTAAAAAGCAACCTGTACACAAGAACCTGTACACAAGTGGGTGACTCCTAAACAGAGTCATGTGTCATGTGGATTCAGTATTGTTCTTTGTTTTTGACCTCATTATCCCATTTGGGTTTATTGTATCGTCACAATGGATTTTGGTAGAAAACTGCATTCTTAGCTCATTTTCAACATGTGGCCTGGGATAAGAAAAGAAGAGAAAAGAAAAAAAAAAAAAGAAAAGAGAAAAGAAAAGAAAAGAGAAAAAAGAAGGAAGGAAAATCTGTTATATTTTAAGACAAGGTTAAAGCTTTCTGGCTTGATTTGTTCCCGAGTCACGCTGAGAATGCTGCGTTGTGTTTTGCTGGAGCCGAACCAGGACCTTTCACACCGATATGACGTGGCAGTGACGAACACAGGGCTAAGAATGGGAATGTTTCCCCACGGGCTTCCTCTGCCCCACCTCATTTCCTCTCTTTTCAGTTTTCTCTTGGGCATTCTTTCACACACCGCTCATCCGGAGCGAACCTAAGGCACGTTGTTGAAGGAGATTTAAAAAAAAAAAAAAAAACTAGACAAGAATGCGCATACAGGAGGATCTTGCAGACCCAGAAGAAGTTTGGCTTCTATGTTTTAGAAAAAGCACCAAGTCCAGAACGTCTTTCTATTGGCTATTTTCAGAAATAACCTAAAAAGTTGGTAGTCTGCCTCCGAGAGAGCTAGTTAAAGTGACTACTTTCTATGGCGTTAAACGGTGTTATTTTCGCTATCATATTGTGCTGTGGACCATTTTCTCGACAGCATGACTGAAAGGATGCTCCCTGCTTCTTTGCCATGTGGATACTGCACCGGGCAATTCACATTCTGTCTATAATCGGGTTACTGGCATCTCTTTGTCAGAAAGCGATTAACGCTGGGACCTGCCCTTTGTTAAGTCCTCTACGCGTAGTGCTTAAAGCTAATAGCTAAGTATTTACAGATGATGAAGTTGATCAGTGGAATTTAAACTTCAATCATGAAAGGATATTTGAAAGAACTTTGAAGAAATCATAGGTAGTGTTCTGTTTTGTGTCTTTCTGCAGAGTATGTGTGAGGGAAGTTCAGAAGTCTCAGGCGTAGCAGCTCACAGTTTCCCATGTTTTCTCTGTGGCATTCACAGGCTCTGTCTTTTCATCCCCTGCATTCTGATCATTTCAATGTTTGTAATGACCAAAAAAGTATACCAACCATATTGCTTTCTCATTTTGCATATAGTTACAATCGGATTAGTGGGTATAATACTATGTATAAAAATTTAATTAGTTTTTTTTTTTTAAGTTTCAAATTGAGCAATTGAAACTTCATTTTAAGAATTGTTTTGCAGTGTCATGCTTTCTTGAACCCAGATTCATAGGATTGGATAATAAACTCCTGAACAGAACTTCTGAGTAAAGTTCTCGTTTTTCAAATGTAAGTGGCATATGAATGCACTCTTAAGAGCTCTGCTGAAGTGCTGACTAAGAATTTAAGTGCTTCCCCATGGAGGAAGGCTTCATTCCTCCCCACGGCTTTCTTAGGTTGTAAACAGCCCATGAAATATCAGGTGTTGAGCGTTAGAACAGTTAAAAATAATCCCTCTCACACACGCGCACACCTTTCTGCTAGCATGGTTTTTTCCATTTTGATTTGGCAAAGGTTTCATTGTGTTTTAATGGTAATCTGTCCACAGTGAGGACAGCGAGATTTGGCGAGTGTTCTTGCCTTCAAGATGAGCTGTATTTATTGCTGGACCGGAAGTTGTCATATCCGTGATCGTTGGCTTTGAACTTCAAGCAAGACTGCTTCTCCTCCAAGGACTGCTTTTCCTCAAACGTTTGGCACCAGCAGCACAAACATGACTGTATGAAACAAAACGACCATTACATGCGTACTCAGGCACACGGCCACTGCTCTGCTCTTCTTGTGCTGGGGGCTCTGACTGTCCTTGCAAATGTGGGGTTCCGGCTCCCTCTCTTTCCATTACCCCTTTATCCCCTTAAAAAAGAGATGCAGTTAAGGCCAGCAAGATGGCCTGGTGACATGTTTGAGCACTAGAACACATGGTGGAAAGAGAACAGACATCTGAAAGTTGTCTATGTGCACACACATGTGCACACACACATACACATGTGTGTGTTCGTGCACACATTCTGATACACACATGCACACACACATTGTAGCACTTATGCAACATGTGATGCATATACACCTTGCATTCACACAATAGTAATAAATAAAATTTTAGAAATTGAAAAGACAATCACATTGGTGTCATGTGCTAATTTTTTGCAACTATGAAGTACAAAGGAAAAAAACATATGGAATTAACATTACTTAAGAAACAGTCACTAATTGTTTTTAGTGTGTGTGTGTGTGTGTGTGTGTGTGTGCATGCACACCGCACAAGAAGCCAGAGGAGGATGTCTGCTGTTTCCTTCTATTGCTTTCTCCCTTATTCTCTCGAGACAAGATCTCTCCCTGCACCCGAAGCTCACTCTGCCTAGCTGACGGATCAGGTATCTTTAGGATCTCTCCGTCTCTGCCCTGTAAAGCTAGGGTTACAGGCATAGGCAGGCAAGCCTGGCTTTTTACAGGGGAGCTTGGGTTTGAACTCATGTCCACAAGCTTGCTTACCAAGCGCTCTTTGCCGCTGAGTCACCTCTTTAGTCCCGAAAGCCACCTTAACTTTTGTCACTTTGTCTTATTTACTTGGAAATCAATTCTTAATGTGTCACAACTGTGAAAGTCAAACATTTTCCCTCGAGAACACAAATACTACAATTGCACACGAGTCTGTGTTTAGACTTAGGTAACTAGTGTCTGTGCCTCATAACCTGCTTTTCCTCACTTGACCCTGACATACATTTCTTCCCATGTCAATGAGTTTAATACTGCCTAGCTATTGTAAAGCTACACATTACTCTTGCATGCGTTTTCCATATTGCTGTGCTATGACTTTATAAAGGATGAAAGTACCTTGGTTTTAGTTTTCCTCTTTTCACTGGAGTTTTTAAATTTTTAAAACTGTTCAGTCCGTTTGTTTTATGATAGTCTATGGATCTAAGCAAATAGGTTTTCTGTTTGTGTTATGATAAACTCTATGCTCAGGGAAATAGCAGGGTTTCTGTTCTGTAAAGAAAGGAGTTGGTTTGGATAAAAGTTCTCTTTCATCACTAATGTCTGAGTTATGAATGGGCAAGGACGTTTTCAACTATCTTAGTGTTTACAATGAAATGAATTTTGGTTTTCAGATAATGAAATACCGGGGGCAGTGTCCATTCTCTTGTGAGGGGAGGCATATTTTACTTGGTGTTGCATTATTGAGAGAATGGCTGAGTGGACGAATGGGTGTCATATTGCCAGCATCTGAGCTAAGAAGGTAGACTTATATTCTACATAGAGTAGCATATTGCCCCTACATGTAGGAAGGATGGAGTAGAAATGATCTTAATTTTTTATACTTGCTATGTGTGTGTGTGTGGGGGGGGAGATGTGTGAGACGCACAGAAGGAGGCCATTGAGTGTCCTCATCTATCCCACTCCACTTTATTTCCCTAAGACAGGGTCTCTTACTGAACCTGGAGCTAAGCTAGTGTCTACCAATCCCCAGTAATCCTATCACTAGAATTATAGGCATGTGGGCAGCCATACCTGATATCGCCCTTCTCCCCATCTTTCTTTAGTGTTTTGAGGTAGACCTTGAAAGCACAGAGACCTCTGCTTCCCCTCACCCAGCCCAGCATACCCCACTTTTCTCATGAGTTCTGGACACCAGAACTTAGACCAACCTGCAGAGCAAGCACCTTTTCCCACTGAGCTATCTCCTAGTCCCTGACTATTCCCACCATTCATGAGAACAAGAGATGAACTTACTTATAACACAAAGTGTAGTGGAACAACAACAACAACAAAAAATCTACCAAGATCGGAGGAACACTGCATCTAACTGGGTTTCATTCTTATCTGACTACATGACAGTGATTATCAATATATGTAACTTTATTAATCTGCGTAATTCTAATAGTACTGGTGAGTGGCTAGAGCATCAGGACATGGCTTACTACTGACAAGGATTTATAAGCAAATATGTCCTACAGTGCAAAAGTGATATTTAAAAACATCACATATATAGCAAGGCAGGGAAAATTAGCAGTTTTCCAGCTCTCTCTAGATAGCAATATTGGTGTTTTTTAAAAGCCTATATTTGATGCCAGATCACAGGAAACATTTTAGTTTAGAAGAGTCTCTTACCTTAAAGCAGTTTTTGAATCTTTTGCTCACCAAATACAGAGCGATTGGATTGATGCAGGAATTCAAAGAAGCCATGTTGATACCAATGTAGTCCAAAACCAACAAAAAGCTGCAAGAAACCCAACGGTGTCTGTAAAGGTTACATCCCTCCAAGTGTGTATTTAACTCGCACCTTTGTGTTTTTACGAAGAAAGCCCAAATCACCCACATGTAGTGATTTGATTTAACCATCAATTTGCCAGCAGAGGTGCCTGTCTGCGTCTCTGCCTGCCTGTCTCTTTCTCCATCTGTCTTTGGCATCTCCATTGCCCTCTCCCACCTTCACCTCTAATATGCAGCGTTTCTTTTAAAAATAAGATTCTCGTTTGGAAGTGAGAGAGGACTGATGTGAACATTGATGTCTCGGATCTGACACTTTTCATCTTGTCACTCATCACTTTGACGACTGTGCCTACATTCCCAAGGTTTTCCCAGTCCCTCTAATTTACCCATCTAGAGCAGTGGCAAAGAGAAGACTGGGAGTCTTAATTGGCCTCTGTGGATAAGAAAATAGCATTCTTTCTGCCTATCAGATGGACTGATAATGGAGAAGCAGCTGGATGACAACTCCATAATTATTTCTATTCTCTTTTTTTGTTTCAATCTAAGTTAGCATAGATTACTGTGTTTCATACATACATATGACATACATGTTATAATATACATGCTATGACATACATGTCATCACATACATGTCATCACATGTTGTTCTTTATTTACCTCTCTCCCTTGGCACCTTCTCCAACCCCCTCTATCTCCCCCCCCCAAACAGCTGCCATGTCTCCTTTCATGTCACGTGGGTTCCACTGGATTTTGTTTTCTTACCTCAGAAGCTCACACCTGTGAGGATTGCTCTGGTCATACAGGGTGAGCTTCAGAATCCTGCTGAGGTGAAGGGGAAGCCAACAGAGAGCAAACACGAGGACTAGGCAGAAAACTGTCTTGGCCACTTCTCGTCTCTGAAACAGAACCACAGGCCCTTAGACAACTGGCACACACTCCCCTCAAGTAGATATTTCATTTTATTTACAAAAGTAAAGACTTGGGGCAACAAGCCTTCAGTTAGATAGTCAGTGTGAATGAGAACTAAAATTGCTAGGGATTCATCTTTTAAAAGTAATGGTTTGGGGGAGTGGGATGGACAGATGGATCAGCAGTTTAGAGCACTTGTTGTTTTGCAAAAGAAATAGGTTCAATTATGAGTACCTCCACAGTGGCTCATAATCATCTATTGCTGTCCCACTCTGAGCTATATGAGCACCAGGCTTGTGGTCCACATGCACACAGCAAAGCATTCATATGCATAAAATAAATCTAAAAATATATTATACATTCATTGCATGCGTGTGTGTGTGTGTGTGTGTGTGTGTGAAACCGGATAAGGTTGTACAAGTCCATACTACCATCATTTGGGAGGCTGAAGCAAAAGGACCATCTGGAATTCAAGGATACTTTTGGCTACATGGTGAATTTAAGGTTAGCCTGGGTTAATCGAGATTCTGTCTTAAAATGAAACAACAACAACAAAAGGCAATGATTCTCTTTAGAACTTTATAGATGATATACTCTCTAAATAAGTAATATAAAATGTGTTTTTTTTTGTTACAGAAACAGAACGAAGAAAGTGAAAATATGTTCTAGTGTTTAATATTAGCTTAGCATTATCATCATCATCATCATCATGACTTTCATCTCACCATAATTATGGCAACACTCTACTAGATTCCCCCATTCTCTTACCTGCTTTAAGTGATCATTCAAAGCAATCTGCATTCCACTCTTCTTCCTGAGCATTTCACAGGTCATCAGGGTATAAAAGACTGCAGTGATGGCTAAGGGCAAGCAGAAGTAGAAACTGAACAGCCACCAATCTTTGGCTGTCTTGTAAAACTATGGGAAAGAAAGAATTTTTATGATTAACATCTTCTCCTTAAAATAAACCATATGTATCAAATGTCAACCAGAAATAAAATATTCATCAAAGGACAATGATTTTGTAACATCTTCCATATATGTACTGTATAGAGTTTTGTGGGCCATATCTACTGAACACATAAATAAAGCCTGCTTTAAATAAAAGAAACATTGAAGAACCTATTTCAATTCTTTGGGATGGTATAATAAGCTGTAGGGAGCTGAGCAAAATTCTTATGTGTAGATAACACTGAAAAACCAAATATTTCAAATTTTAGGTATTATTGGTATTAAATATATAAACCTATTACAGTGTTTAGGTGATATTTTCCCTTTCTATTATGTGTGTTTAGTGTGAAAAACGTGTATGAAGAGCTCAGGGCTAGCTACTTAAGTCAGTAGTGTATATGTGAAAGGTCCTTTAGGACAGTGCTTGTGAGGCACACTTTTCCTGTCTTCTTTTCTTCTGTTACCTTTCAAAAAACCTTATTGATCCAGATATGTCTCTATTGGAAAGAATTTTATGTCCCCAGTGTGGTACTCCCCTTCTAGTAAACGACAACATCCTCCACAACTTCGAATGGGTGACTCACTTTGTTCTTTTACTGATAGTTGAATGTGTAGTTCATAAAGTTTATATACTCTTTTACATGTAAAATAGAAAATAATCCTTGATGTTAGTTAGACCAACCAACCACATTCATACTAACCAATCCTCTTAAAAATAAGTCTTGTATTTAGTATCTATCTTTTCCCCATTCTTTTCCTATTTCTGATCAGAAGTTCTTTAGTAGGTGGCCAAAATTTGATATTATTTTGAAAGACAGATTTTCTTTTAACACCAGAGATGAAGGGTCAGGCTGCCGTTCCAAATCCACAGCAGTTAGGCAACTTCTATCTAAACATACGCTAGGCCATCTGCTCCTCTGACAACGTTGGGTTGTCTTGTATAGATTACACAATGATAATCAATCCTGTGGGACTTTAGACACAAAAGCCATAAAGTCACAGCCATTCTTTCAGGAACTTGATTTATCTGGATCCCCAGGGTGTTCTTGGAGAAGTAATTATCCTGACTCTTGCAGGTTGGGTCATTAGTGATGGTTAACCTCACAGTCTTGGGATCCAAACTCTTAATTTATGCCAAAGGTAGTAATAAATCAATAGCCTACCAAGGTGGGGAGCTAGGGGAAATAGTTAAATATTTATGAGGAAAGTGCAGAAAGAACAAGCAAAGTGAACTTACCTGCATGAAGGCTGTTTTCTGAAAGGGATTAAGCATGCAGACCCTTAGGGGCTTTCCTTTGTAGTCCGACGTAATCATATCAAAACCTATGGCTTCAGGGACAGCCAGAACCACAGAGACCACCCAAATTAAAACAATTTCTACTGCTGTCCATTTTGGAACCCCAATTCCTTTAATTCGACTCCAAGAAGCAACAGCTCGATATCTGAAGATATAAACAGAATGATTTGTCTAGCAGGTGGAGCTTGGTTGCATTGAATTGCAAAGTTTATCTCCTAAGTGACATACAGTTATATGTTGGATTAGGATCGCCTTGGCCTGAGAACGGACTCTTACCTGTCAATACTTAGAGCACACAGACTCAGAACCGTGATCCCCACAGAAGCCTTCTGTATGAAGGGCACCAGCTTACACATCTCAGCTCCAAACGGCCAGTCCTCTGCGAGCAACTGCATAGAGGAGATGGGAAAGTCAGTTACGGAGATTTTTCTGAGCTGACTACTGAGTGCTGGTGATTAACGGCCAGAGGGAAAGAAGAACTGTCCTTTGAACAAAGCACCTGTGTCCAATATAGAACACACTGGAAGTGACACAAGTGCAGCTGGTTTATGAGATTCTTTATGTGCAGACAGTGGCACAATCAGGGTCTCGTCAGAAAGGCCAATATCCCAGTTGCTTAATGGCCCTTTAGAACAGTGATTCTCAACCTGTGGGTCGTGACCCTCTGTATGGCAAACTGAAAAACCCATTCACAGGGATCACCCAAAACAACTGAGGAATAACAGATGTTGAAATTACGATTCATAACAGTAGCACAATTAGAGTTATGACTTAGCAAGAAAAGGTAAGTTTATGGTTGGGGGGGGGCGGCTTCACTAAAACATGAGAAACTGAATTAAAGGGTCAAAGCATTAGGAAAGTTGAAGACCATTGGTTTAGAAAACAGAACCTGTATAAAGTCTCATAAAGCTGCAAAGCTCAGGTGAGGACTGTGTTAAAAAGAGAAGCTTACTAAACAAAAAGTTAAATAGTCTTGAGTGGGGAAGACTGGACTGGCCCTGCTCTGTGGAGAGCATCAGGAGTTTTGTTCCTCTCAGTAGTCCATTTACCTAACTCAGCTGGAGTAGCCACACCGCTCCTTGGATGCACCGGGTGGGTAGGTGTGTGCTACAGGGCATCTGGTCTGTGCCATTTTTTACCCCACCCCCCACATCCCCAGTCTTCCCACTACAGATGGCCATGTCCTCTCTCACCTCCCTCAGGACTTGCTCAGACCTCCTCGATCCACAGCACCTACTTAGATCACATTGCTCCCCCTGCCCCTGACGAGGCCTCCCTATCTCCTCCATCCCCTCCCCTCTTCCTTTTTATTATAGTTCTTACTAATCTTACTGCATATAAAAAGTGACTTTATGGCTTGTTTAGTTTTTGCTGTCTGACTCTCTGAAGTGTAAGACAGAGTATGAGTTTCTCAGTTGCTTCCAATGGTGCCTGACACACAGCAGATGCTTGGCGAATGTTCATACTGCTGAAACAAATAGGTACTGAGCAAAAGGACATAGTGCGTTCTCTTTCCATATTTATACACATATTTCTCTTTATCTGGCTTCAATGACTGCTATTAAATGGAGCTGTTTTCCTTCTTAGACACTGGGTGTGCCACGCTGGTAAATGAATCACTTAAGGTAGACATCTGGATCTAATATTCATGAGATTTTGAAAATAAAGAGAAATATTTATAATCTATGCGGTTTGAAAAACTCCTTTAGAAATAACCTTACAAGAATGAGAGCTACTCTGAAGCACAATTGGAAATTTCTGCCCCTGTACTGGCAACGGAGACTCCAGTGAGGGTGTCAAGCTCTGTGGATTGTTCTGTGGTCGGCATGGTGGCACAGACGACAGTCTGTGTCTCATTACAACTGAGATCGGAAGAATGAACATGAGACCAATTTAATTTCTAATTTGGATATGAAAAATTACACAGATACATGGAACAAGGTTGGGAGACTTTCCACATACGTATTTAATATAGGGGGTTTGGAAATTTACAGGGCTGGGCACACTGACAAGCAGTAAAGGGGGAGCCAGTGCAAGCCAGTCATTGGTATCAGGAAGGTAATGAGGGGTAGGTAGCAAGGTTTGGGCTCATCTTTATCTAATAAGCATCAGATGCTATTTGTCAAGGAACCCCAAACATGAAGATTCCCTAATTTCTACAGAGAAGTCAGAAATTGGGTTTTTATATGAAATCATACAATGTACAAAAGGCACCAGTTGATTCATGTTTTAAAAGTTATTATTATATTATGTTGTTTTGACTAGATAGACTCCATCACGTGTCTGAGAGCTTCTAGATTAGTAAATTAACTGGTAATTAGTTAATTCATTCAACCAACGTGCGTTGAGTGTTCATCACGGAGACTATTCTGAGTACGAGGCACAGTACTGGCTTCTGTAGAGCTTACATATAACAAGGAAGATAGAAATGCATCAGTAGTTGAGATGATGTCCAACAGAAGTAGCCGTATTAGGAGTTGGTGGGATGGGCTTTCTTGGTAAGCTTCCCAGTGAGATGTCTCTGAGGAGACAACACAAGACACTAGTTAGATAAAGCAGTGAGCATACCAGCCAGAGAGTATGCTAGGAAGAGAACAGGAAAACGGTGTGATGTGATTTTCAAAATGTAACTTGTTGCTCAGAATGTAGTCAAGGGAAATAAAAAGACTTTGTACTTCTGTACGAAGTGGTGGTGGGCTGGACCACGTGCGGCCATGATAACCAAGCCCTCATGGTGAAATTAATGAATTTTTTTTTTTATTTTTGGGAAAAAAATAAACTAAGCATGTTATAGGTAATTGGTAATTAACAAGTTTGGTTTTCAGAACTGTATAGCGCTAAATGGGATACCAGATATCCACTGATGATAAGAATTTTGGCTTACAAAAGCTTTCTGCTTGTGGACGTTGTACATCGTGGTGCGCACTAGGCTCCGCACCACGATGTACAACGTCCACAAGCAGCAAAATCCCATTAAAAAATGGGGTACAGAGCTAAATAAAGAACTCTCAACTGAGGAATATCGAATGGTTGAGAAACACCTGAAAAAATGTTCAACATCCTTAGCCATCAGGGAAATGCAAATCAAAACAACCCTGAGATTCCATCTCACACCAGTCAGAATGGCCAAGATTAAAGATTCAGGTGACAACAGATGCTGGCGAGGCTGTGGAGAAATAGGAACACTCCTCCATTGCTGGTGGGATTGCAAGCTTGTTCAACCACTCTGGAAATCAGTCTGGCGGTTCCTCAGAAAATTAGACATAGTACTACCGGAGGATCCTGCTATACCTCTTCTGGGCATATACCCAAAAGATCTTCCAACTGGTAATAAGGACACATGCTCCACTATGTTCATAGCAGCCTTATTTATAATAGCCAGAAGCTGGAAAGAACCCAGATGTCCCTCAATAGAGGAATGGATACAGAAACTGTGGTACATTTACACAATGGAGTACTACTCAGCCATAAAAAACAATGAATTTATGAAATTCGTGGGCAAATGGATGTATTTGGAGGATATCATCCTTAGTGAGGTAACCCAATCACAAAAGAAGTCACTAGATATGTACTCACTGATAAGCGGATATTAGCCCAGAAACCTGGAATATCCAAGACACATTATGGAAAACAGAAGAAAATCAAGAAGGATGAACATTTGTGGATACTTCATTCCTCCTTAGAATGAGGAACATAACTCCCATGAAAAATTATAGGTACAGCGACAAAGTTTGGAGCTGGGATGAAGGGATGGACTATCCAGAGAGGACCCCATTCGGAGTCCATCCCATCATCAGACACCAAACCTAGATACTAATGCCCATGCTCATGCCGGCAAGATACTGCTGAAGGGTCCCTGATATTGTGGCCTCTTGTGAGGCTACGCCAGTGCCTGGTAAACACCGAAATGGATGATCACAGCCAGCTACTGGATGGAACACAGGGTCCCCAATGCAGGTACTAGAGAAAGTACCCAAGTACCTGAAGGGGGCTGCAACCCTGTAGGTGGAACAACAACAGGAACTAACTAGTACCCCCTGGGTTTGTGTTTCTAGCTGCATTTGTAGCAGAAGATGACCTAATCGGCCAACAGTGGGAATAGAGGCTCCTTGGTCTCCCAAACTCCATATGACCTAGCACAGGGCAAGGCCGGGGCCAAGTGGTGGGAGTGGGTGGATGGGGGAACAGAGGTGGGGGGAGGGGTATGGGAATCTTTCGGGATAGCATTTGAAATGTAAATAAAGAAAATAATAATAATAAAAAAAAAAAAAAAAAAAAAAAAAAAAAAAAAAAGAATTTTGGAGATCTTGACTCTGTAAAAACATGTGCGGCCACCAAGTTCAATGCCTGTGATCTGCTCTTAGCTCATCTATAACCATGGCTGGAGGGGCAACTCTGCTTTTAGCGCATCTATGACCCTGCCTGGAGCGGCCTTTGAGGTCCTGTGGTTACCCTTCCTAGCTGTTACTTTCCCTATGAACTTTCTCTGAGCTTCTACTTATGTTTTCAGCTTGTACTGCATATTAGGAACCTGACTATCATTTGGGTTTTGCATAAAAATACAGTGAGCCAGCCATGACTTCTGTGACTCAAGGTGGGATGGTTGGAACATTCACGCCAAGTCAGACACCAGAGGGATACCGGAAGCTTCAGGAGCACTGTTTGTCCTGGAGATTTCTCAAGATTTTCTTCTCTGGGGGCACTCGGCACAACACCCTTTGGAGCAGTCAAACTTCTGAGCTTCAGTGTGCTTTCAGTCTGCGCCAGTTGTGTGAGCTACCTCAGCACTTAGCGCTACAGAATTCTTTCTCCTCATTTGTATTTGGTTTCTTGGGTTTCATACACAGGAACCTTCACGTCAATTTGGCAGAGAGACTCTTGCTTTGAGAAACAATGAGGCACTACTGGCTTTACTCTTGTGTTACTCCTCTGCAGGGATCAGTTGTTTTGTCTATCCCTAGGTCTCAGTCAACTCCAGTTTAGTCCTGAGTTGCAGCTCTCAGGTATGGGTTGGACTGACTGGTTTCATTTAGGAGCCAATGAGAAGGAAGAATGATCTTCCTTAGTAACATCAGCCTCAGTATCCTTCAGGTTCTGGAGGAAAAATGGCTCAGAAGCAGGACTTTCGGTTATCACCATGCAATCAGAATTGGAAATGGTTTGCAAGATAGAAGGCAAATGGGAAGGAGCAGATTATGTAGATGGCTCCATGTTGCTTTATCAGAATGAACCTGCTCAGTGCAAATTCACAGTCTTGGCTCAGCAGGCAGCAGTTCCAAGATGGAGAAATAGCTTATGTTCTAACTTTACCAGTGATTCTGTCACCACAGGTTTCTCAAACAGTTGTGGCAATTGTTCTGCCCTAACTCTCACCCCCTTTGGGTTAGTATTGAGCCTTCCATGAACATTATAGCAACTAAATGATCCCAGGGGTTCTTGAGAAGACAAGAGAGAGCGATACACCCTATACGTCAGATCCAACAACACTCCTGCTAGACCACAGGCAGTCAGAGAGCCTTGGAACAGAATCCGAGTGAGGTAGAAATAATGGTAGATTGTAATGCCCACTGATAGGATTCTGACAGGAGAAGAATTAAAACATCTTCAAATGAAGAGGATTAAATGCAATTATTGGGAGGATCCTTCAGAATTTTTGAGGGGTCCCCATAGGGCTTCCCAGTGGTACAGAGATTCTAATCTTGAGGTTCCAGAAAAACAAAAGATAAATACAACTTTTATCAGTCCGAGTGCTCCTGAGATAAAACGAAAGTAACGGAAAGTGAGTGGTATGCTAAGAAGATGGATCTCACAAATAGTAGAAGCTTACAACAGCAGAGACAAGGCAGGGGACTTGAAGAACAATGGAAAACACAGTTCCACGCTCTCAGAATGTTCTAGGGAAAACGGAAAGAGTTGTGACAGGTACCAAGAGAATGAACAAAAACAGTACCCTTTCATCAAAACAATTAAGAACCACATCAACCCAAAGACATTCTCCCTCCTGCCCTTCCTTGTTGTAAAACTTTCAGCCTTGCTAGATATCAACTGTACAAAGTAATGGAATCCACACTGCTGTTTCCATGTATGTATATCCTGCACATCAACCATGTCTAGATCCTTCTACTCAGAGTCCTCTCCCACCCCTCACCACCCTCAGTCACTCAAGTTTTCCCTAATTCTTTCAGCCCTCTACTTCCCTGTCCCCATCTCCAGGGCCCACTCTACAATCCTGTCATTCAACAAGGTTTGCTTAGCCATTTCTGTGTGAGTGATACTGTGTTGTGATGAAATGTCTCAGGAAGTAGTCACTTTAAGACAGGCTTGGTGTGACACACTTCAAGGAGAACACAGTCTACCAGAAAGACAGTGAAAGTGGACCATACTTGGGAAAGAACAACATCAGGAATCTTTGGAAATAAGCCAATGCGGAATAAGATGTTCCATATGACTTTGCTTCAGGTAAGAATGGCATCAGGAACAAGAACATGGTCCAGTTCCAACCGTATTAATGAATGTCTGAGAGATTATTGCAGCCACACAGAGAAACCTGACTCTAGGAAGGGAAAGCTCAACCATTGTCTGTTTAAATTATTTATTATTATTTATTATTATTATTATTATTAATGTATATGTATGTGTGTACATGTGTTTATATAAGTACATGTGTATGTGTGTGTTTGTCATATTGGAGGGCACCAGTTTTTTTTTTTTTTTGGTTTTCGAGACAGGGTTTCTCTGTGTAGCCCTGGCTGTCCTGGAACTCACTCTGTAGACCAGGCTGGCCTCGAACTCAAAAATCTGCCTGCCTCTGCTTCCCAGGTGCTGGGATTAAAGGCGTGCGCCACCACGCCCAGCTCAGATTTCTTTGAACTGGGTGGAGATAAAGGTAGCTATGAGCCATTGCAGGTGTTGNCTCAGATTTCTTTGAACTGGGTGGAGATAAAGGTAGCTATGAGCCATTGCAGGTGTTGGGAACTGAACTCACACCTTCTGTTAAGAACAGTGACTGTTCTTAACCACTGAGCAGTTACTTTAGGCCCTGTTGAAAAGTCCTAAATGGGTGGGACAGTGAGCGGGATATAAAGTGAATAAATAAATTTTTTTTTTTAATGGGGGAAAAAAAGCCTGTTAAATGAGGTCCTAAATTTTATTCATGAGTTTGCTTCCAACTAGTGTTCCCACTGAAGTCTCCTTATCAGTTTAAGGTTTGAGACTAAGCCCTCAGTTCCTAAAAGGAACAATAGCCTTGGGGCCTTGAGACAGGGTAGAAGCTCGGATGTTCTGCTCCCTGCTCACCAGGATTTTAAATATGTAGTGATTGAAGCATGACTGTGTCACACCCGAGCCAGGTTCACCCCACCACAGACTGACTGAGCGACTTAAGGCAAGTGGACAAGCCCGGCGATTGTAGACGCTTACAACTCCTCTTCAAAAGCATTTCTTCACCAGACAATGAGCTAAGACTGTGTACGATTTCAGCTACTTCATTACCAACACAGATGTTGGTCCCCAACTATATCCTTTTATTGTTTGTTTGTTTGCTTTCTATTCTCAGAACTAATCAGTATGATTTCTCTTTACATTCTTTCTTTCCCACCCCTGAACTCATTTGCATTGGCAACTCTGATCAGGGTCTCCCCAGCCCTGGCCTAAGCAGGATAATTTTACTCATTGTATATGTCGCCCAGAATCCCTCTTGGATCCTGGTTATACTAGCTTCTTGATTTCACCTGTAACTAATTTTCCACGGACCTAACTTTTCTGGAGGATATAAGAGAATAGAAAGGTTGTCCAAAGTAGCATATCAAATAAAGATAAACATCCAAGATGCCATGCATGACCGGCCCACACTTTAAAAAGATTTAGTTATTATTCACTTTATGTGTATGCTCATGTGTGCCTGGTATGTATATTGTGTGCCAGATGAAGGCATTAGAAACTTTCGAAATGGAGTTGTAAGTGATTGTGAGCTGACTGATGGGGGACTGAAATAGAATGCCAGTCCTCCCTCCGAAAGAGCAGTGCGTGCTCTGAACTGCTGACCCAACTCTCTAGTTTTAGCCCTTGGGATATCTTTTCTTTTTCTTTATTTAAAACTCCTCCATGGAGAAACTTTAGTTTCTGCTCAAGACCTTGAGGAGAGACATACCCTGATCCTGCTCTATAATCAGAAGGCTGATTAGATTTCCTTTTCTCAATAAGAGTCTGGCTAAATCTTATATAAAACCAACCAATATTGCATGGGCCTGTCTTCCAAGATTACCTTGGTAGGAAAAGTAACTGCCCCTTCCTTTTGCTTGACCTATGGAGGACTCAGTATTTGATACATTCAGGGTTGACAGTCCCCTTTATTTTAAAGGTTTAAAGGTCAGTTCATCTGAAGACACACATCACCATGGTTGCAACATATAGAGGAATTGAGCTGGAACCCACCTCCCGGCAGACTAGCTTTCAAAGTGCAGAAAGATCTCATTTGAGCTACTGTGGGGAGAAATCACAACACCAGTCTTGTCTGACTGAACGCTATGAAATGCAACACTAAATTGCTAAGCAAGATGTGTAAAGTGCATGATTGTGAGGATGGTAATCAACCATTCTCTGATTGGATTTGAGGTCCACTCAATAGAAGGGGTCCCATGCCTAATGCTATAAGCCTAGTCAAAGTCCTGTGACATGACGTTTAACTAAATAGACAAAACACCAAACTGCCTTTAAGTATGCATGTTTATACCTTGTGACATGTATGAAATAACCAAAGAACAAATTTAATTAGTATTTTTTTTAAAAGGGTAGGTCAGTAACTCTAGATGCTTATCTTGGTTACTAGCAAATCCAACAAATAAAACATCAACCAAATGTTCAAAACACAGTTGTTATAGATTCCCTGATTTGATCTAATCTGTAAATCCTAAATAAATATAAAACCTATAGCCCAGAGCTCAATTAATATAACCTTTAGGGACATTCTGTGCATTCCAGCTGGATACTTGTTTATAGAAGCTTTGATGGAACTCTAGGGCCGAGGACATGCTTAGGGAATAGAGAGAATTTGTTTACTGGGATATCAGGCCTCTATCCTTTCACTAGTTTCAGTAAACTAAGGAGACTGTGTTATCTCTCTAAAATTGTTCAGCTGTTCTCATGATCTGATACACATATGCATATGTATATGTGCTACACACACACAGACACACACAGATACACACACACAGATACACACACAGACACACACACAGACACACAGACAAACAGACACACACACACACACACACACACACACACACACACACGCAGAGTAAAGCCAGGCAGTAGGACTTGCTGATGTGTTTTTGACATAAGACGTGAAGAGTTGGGTTACTCACGGAACTTTCTTGAGAATAGTGAAGCCATGTAGCTGAGAAACTCAGGACACCTCAGTTTTGACCCAGCTATGAACTCAATTAATTCTAAGAGAACTGCTTGAAGAAAAAGGTCTCAGATGGCCAGGAGAACTCTGGTATACTCCATTTCTTATAAATAATTAGACAGTGTTCTATATAATCATTCTCATTGGCCACAGACAAATCACGAAAATGAAACAAAATTAATTTACATATTACCTGCAAGGTGGTTTATGATACATTTCACATTTACTGTATTACTAATGCTCCAAAGCAATCCTGAGGAGCACTATTACCGCTGTTCCCATGTTGCAGAAGGGAAAGTCGAGGCACTTAGCATTTACTAACTTGCTATGACTATTTTATACAACCCCACACAGTTTACACATCATCCTTCCAGAGATCAAGCTTAATTTTCCTTCCTTTGTTTGAGGTTAGACTTAATAAACTTTTTAATGAATAAAATGAGGCAAAAAAATAACAATACGTGTGTGTGTGTTTCTGAAGACTTGATAAAAGACATAGGACAACCTTATCAAAGACATCGGACAACCTTATCAAAGACATAGGACAACCTTATCATGCTCTCTGGGATAGTTTGATCGGGAGGCCATCTGCTGTATTACAAGAACATTCAGACAGTTCTCTAAGAGGCAAACATGGCAAAGATTTGAGGCCAGCTAAAACCAAGGAGTAATATATGAGCCAACAAATGCTTGTGTCAGCCTTGGTCAAGGATCCCAGGGTTTCAAGAAGTGCAGGGCCTTCCATTCTTTTTAGTAGACCCCGGTGAGAGACCCTGCGCTAGAATCTTCCAGCTGAGCTGCATCTGAATCTCCTCGACCGAAATAACAGGCACTTTACTGTCTAAGCCATGAACCGGAAGTACGATGTATTCCTCTTCATTTTAACTGTGTCTGTTTTAGTTACTCACTTGAGTAACAGATGCACATCTGCACCCAACTGCACATCTCTAGGGTCTGTGTTTGTAACCGCGGTGATGCCTGCCAAACTGTTTTCAAAAGCTGCTTACAGAAAGAGCTTAGGGGTAAACAAAACCATTTTGAACCCCATGGATGTGTGTGAGATAAGTGAAACATCTATCTGCGGCAGGAGACTGTGTCCCCTTAAGTCCCCATTTGACTGGCAGGCACTGCGGTGCTCTCAAACACAACCCACTTTTTGAGTGAAGTGGTATGTTTGGTATTAGGGATTAAACCCAGTGCCCGGATCACATGAGATAAGCATCTACCGCTGAGGTATAGCCCAGCCCCCAAAATAACACTTGCATCTCTGGATTTAGTAGATTGGTGTCTGAAATGTGGGTAGGAACCATCCAATTTATAAAGTCTGAGTAGATTTTAAAAAATGCAAGGCATGGTGGCGCACGCCTTTAATCCCAGCACTCGGGAGGCAGAGGCAGGCAGATTTCTGAGTTCGAGGTCAGCCTGGTCTACAGAGTTAGTTCAGGACAGCCAGGGCTATACAGAGAAACCCTGTCTCGAAAAAACAAACAAAAAAATGTACAAGAAGGACAACGTCATCTCTTTTTCTTCCCAGCCTGCTTGCTCAAACTCAGACTTCTCTCATTTTTTTGTGGCACTTAAACTAAGAATTCAACCAGTGACTCCCTAGCTGACAGGCTGTTGGGCTCAGGCAGAGACATATCACTGTGTTCCAGCTTGTAGATGGCAGACAGCATTACTTCTCAGTTTCATATGTATCATCTATCATCTCTCTTTCTGTCTCCCATCTCTATCTGTCTATCTATCTATCTATCTATCTATCTATCTATCTATCTATCTATCTATCTATCTATCTATCTATTTTTTTATCTGTCATCTGTCTATCTATCTATCTATCTATCTATCATCTATTTATCATCTACTTATTATCTATCTATCATCATCATCTATTAATAAATCTATCTATATCATTTATCTGTCTACATATCTAGTATCTATCTATATATAATCTATCATCTATCTATATAATCTATCATCTATCTTTCTATGTACAATCTTTCTATCTCTCTACCTACCTATCTATCTATCATCTAATGATCTATCATTTATCTGTCTATCATCTATCATCTATCCTCTTCATCAGTATCATCTACTTTCTATCACTTTTCTATCCACTCTTTTTTTATTCTAATGACTCTTTTCTGAAGAAACTTGACGTAAATCTCAAACTATTTTATTCATTTAATAAATATTTGGATGTTTTAAAATTTTTCACTCTTTTTCAAACTGATTCCAAATATGTTAATACTGCCACATTGCAGGTAGTTGTAGCCATAACAAGAATCAAGATACATGACTGTTCAGGCCACCAAAGAGCAAGCATGCGACCAATGAAAACGAGCTCTGTCCTGCATCTAGGCTCTGTTTTGAGGTTGATATTATTTTTGGCTCAGCCTAGGTATTGGACTGGCTCTTCATACCACTGAGAGGCCTGCAGCCCAACCTCTGACCCGTGTTATCACAGAAGACGGGCAAACATAAACTTCAAACTGTAACAATGTTGTTCAAATCCAACAGAGAGACAGTAAGGAGCCTGATCATAACGGAGCGATTACTGCTGTCCACTTCTGAAGGGAAAGGGCTGCAAAGGAAAGAGCATTCATCTTCCCTGGCCTCCAGGATCTCACGCTTCCAAGCTGATGCCAAGCTGGCAGCTGCTGATCTGTGAGGTCAGCACAGATGGGTATGTGAGATGGGGGAAGAGTGCAGGATGCTGGTCCCATCATTTTGTAATAAGGAAGAGAACTTCAAATAGTTTCTAGTGCTCTTCCTCACAAAGCCCAAATGACTTTTTAATGGCATGCTTGATCCATCTTTTCTGTCCAGGCATTACCCTTAAGCTGTCTAATTAAAAGGGTAAAGTCGGAAGGTTTTGCAGAGACCCAGCAAAGTCTGTTTCCCCTTGGCAGAATCCATGCCCTCTACCCATGCTCAGCACTGTCATCCACATGGTCTCTAGTGATCATCTTTGGGGAAGTCAGTCTTTGGGGCTTGCCGGAAACATCTGCTCTTTAATTCTTGAGTCCTTATTGAAGACCTGTGAAGCTTGTAAGACACCTACTCTCAACCAAGACAGCACCTGTAAAATCTTGTGAGTGGATATTCTTAGGTAGTTTTAATGATATGTGGACATTTCACTTTCACCAGGCACTGGAAACTGATACATGTCTAGTGATTCAGGAAGCAATGCTATTTTAAATGCAACGACAAGGTCATTTTTTTTTTATTTCCTATTTTTTTTTTTATCTTTGGGCTTTGCCTCCTTAATGACATAATTTAAGGGTCTGAGCTGAGGCTGAAGATGAATTAAATATAACTAAAATAGAAGTCAGTCTTGGTCTGAAGCTGTTCTTCCGTGGAATCTGCGTCTAGCCATGGTGTGAGGTCCTGAGCTCAATTCCCAGCACCAAGAAAATAAGGAAAAAGGTTAGTGTGTCCTTTCTACAGAGATTGCACTTACAGATGCTTTTAAAAGTTAAGGTTGAATACACATTAGCTAATTGTCATCATGGTGGGCCGGTGAACAGTGAGCCCCTATAACTGACACTGTTCTTCATTTTGTCTTCTGTAACTCAAGAGTTTTTGTTGGTGGCTCCAACAGTGCTGTTTATCTGACAAATGGCACACAATGTTTGTTCTGGCCTGATTCCTTTAAGACTTGCTTATACTGATTCCACAGCACACTTCCTCTGAGTGACTCTAGCAAACAAACAAACAGTAAATTGGAAAGAGACACCACCAGGTCAATTATAAGAATCCTACTCAATTACGATCACTTTCACGCCTTCTAATTTATTATCCTTTATCAGTTTAAGAAGAAAAGGGCATTAGGACTTATGAGTAAGTTATTTTAATTTCATATTATGAAATTACTTTTGTATTACCTAACTGTAAAAAAAAAATTTCTAAAAGGGCAAGTGACATCTCAGAGAACAAATGCTCTTAAAGGTTATTAAATAAATACAAACATCCTCCAACCAGCTTTACATTTTTCATTGCTCTTTTTAATTAAAAAATACATTCTTGTGTAATTAAATGGAGGAAAGCACCTGCTAATACCCAGTTCATACCAACAAGACTCCAGCCCTTGACATCAGGAAATGCCAAAGCTGATTAGCTTGCAGAAGGAAATACGCATCGTTTCTTTGTACATTTTAAAAGTAGGAGTTTCTGCTGAGCTTTGAGTGAAAATCCCCGGCAACTTCTTTACTCCATTCAGAGTGCCCAGAACTCTGCCTGGCACACAGTGGTCATTCATTAAATGCTCATTGGAGAGAAATGTTTCAACAAGTGACTGTATTTGACCATACGTCCGAAATTGATGCCAAACCTTTTCATAATGCTTACAGTCTTATACTCTAAATATATTCTTTAGAAACCAGAGAGGACAGCAGATTTGCCTTTTGTACCTTCTAGCTCGGATGATCTGATTCTCTTGACGCAAAGCCAGGACCTCTGGGATGGGGAGGTTCAGTGGTGAGCTGAGCTCTGGTTGAGTTCTGAGTTTCCCAGCTGACAGGAAGAGGTGAAAGGTAATCCCTCTCCCACAGCTGTCCTCCTGCCACAGACTTGTCAAGGAAATGACTGACATAAAACAGACCCCGTTGCTTCTCACTGTGCAGCGAGGTCCTGTATTCTGGGACGGACCTTAGATTATGATACACACAGGTGGGAAGAGATGATCGCTAAAAGTGGTGGGCGGCAAGTCGTAAGGGGAAATTGCAGGTTGCTCATCCCCATGAGCTGGGGAAGTGTCTATAAAAATCGGCTGGCATCAGAGAAGAGCTTTTACTGTGTAAACATCTAAAGAATGGAATAATGGGTTGCTACATTTCCAAACATTAGGAAAGGAAATAGTTTTTTTTTTTTTTTTAAATCTCAGTTTCCTGTAGCAGATAAGTTTTACTCTGATGGGGGAGTTTTAAACTACCGTTTTAATAAAATAGGATAGTCTCACTCAGGAACTTCTGTGTCTGAATTGCTTTTATTTATACATTGAGAGAACTTATGCTTCTGGTTAAGTCCATAGTATCATTTTTTTTTTTAAATACGGTATATATGTCCTCAGGGACAAATATAAATTATATGCTTTTATTCATTAAAGTGCAATAGTCACTTAACTATTAGGCTATATGTGAGCTAGAAATATGTGGCCAGAAGTGATATCAACTAGTGTCTCAGGAGAGCGCTTAAGTAGATCCCAACATAGACAGCGACACTCACAGCTGTGTGAAGCAGAGGCCCTGGGAACCTGTTTCATCTATTCACATGGCTGTGAAGATTTCTATGACGAAATAAAACTCTGACTTCGTGATAACAAATTAAATAAAGTGCTGGTGACAAATGTCTAGGAAAATCAGAGATCTGAAAATACTGAATGGCTTCAGGAGACATCCAAGTTTACATTAAATATTATTAAATGCTACTATTATCACAATGAAGTATTTCTAAGTCTGTAACAGCCAAGAAAGAAATGAATTGCCCAACATTTGCAAGGCACTGGGTTTGACCCCCTACCATGACACAAGAAAAATAAAGATTTTTATTGTCCTATTATCTGAACTTAAAATATATCCACAATTTGTGCTTAAAAGGTTTCTTGACACATTATATATCCTTAAGATACAGCTAAGGGAAATAACAAAACAGCTAGGTTCATTTTTCTAAGCTGGATCTCCTAAGATCTTCCTCATCATCGCTGCCAAATGCCTAAAAGAGAACTAAGAACAAGAGTCCTTATAGCCACAGGACTCAGGATAAAGAACAGGTGGGATGAACTCAAGTGAGCTTATTAAGTCATGTCATGCCATGCTTGGGACCCTGCGATCTGTGTTCTCTTCCATGGGACAGTGGTAACCTACTCTCCGATGTCGGAATTCTACAGCACCTAAAAGCCCTTTCAATCACTGGGAGAGGCTGTGGACAGTGTATCCGTTCTGAGGTTAGTTTGTATTCTTTCTGGAATCCACAGTGAAACCGAAGCAGGGAAGGAAGCAGGAGCCCAAAGAGGGAGGATTGCTTGGAAAATGCTTGTCAACTTAACTGATAAATTTTTGACTCAAGAATGATGGTCATTAGCCTCATCTCCATCTCTACTCTCCATTCACATTCCCGCACTCTCCACCATATTTTGGTGATTTTTAAAAGTCTAATTAAGTAACTAATTAATTGATTTTGTTCTCCTGTATGGCGAATCTATAGGGAAAGAACAACAGAATGTCTGCTTACTATGAACCATGAGAACACAGAAGACTGATATCAGCCATGTTTTGGCTAAGGTGAACTCAGACACCACAGTGGACTATATCTCCAAACATAACCAACCTCTCGAAGACTTTGCCAAGTTCTGGAGGGGACTGCCTCACATCATAAATTACAGCTAAAATCTTATTTCAGCTCTGGCTTTCTCTGTCAACACACTCTAAATCACTTAATCATTTATTAACATTTGATGTGTTTCTCTAAAAAGAATCAACTACAGCCTACTAGACACACAGAGATAACCTTATACGGTTTTCCTTGTGAGATGAAGAACAGGGTTTCCTGGCCCTGACACAGGAGCATGGCATGCCATCATTTTGTACAACGAAGGAAATATTTTCAGTTTTGAACAACTCACTCTATGGGAGCAAGGAAAGAAAAAAAGTGTGAAGCCCTTGAGAGGAAAGCCATACAACATCCCAAGAAACTTTACTTAACCTTTTTAGGGGCTTCCATTCATGGAGTGTTCACATGTCAGATCAAAGGCAAACATAATTTTTCATTGTTCAGGGCCCAGTGTTTGCTAACCATTTTGTCACAAGAATTTGCATCCAACATGCAAAACAGTGGGGACACTGTGTCTCAAGTTTCTGGGTTACTTGAATCTGCTATTGATCTATTATTTGCTTTGGCCAACACCCTCAAACAGGAGGGTAAAGCTTTCCCCCTTGATCTACTTAGACATCTGTAAAACTGTAAAGGGAAAGGGCGCTTGATCTGATGACGTCCTATGCAGGACATCACATGTGTACACTGTCACTGGCTGCTGCAGCTGCTATGCTGAATGGATATCAAGATGTTTGTTAATAGACCCCAAGTCACCAGAGACAATAGCCTTCCCACTTGCTCCTTTTCAAAGAGAATAATTTTCATGTATTTTTAATTTTTGGCACTTTGGGTTTTTGTACTTCTTTTCTTTTAACTTTAAATAAATGAATATCAAAGATAACCTTGGTTTCACTTTTGGCACAAAATATTTCTGCCATTTCTGTGTCTTTAATCACAATTAAGATTTAACTGACATATCTCAGTTACTGGACTGGTAATGAGAGCATTGTTACTAAATTTGGAGGACAATACTCCCCTGCCAGTGATGCTGACCACTCTTGTATTGCTGTGTGTGTGTGTGTGTGTGTGTGTGTGTGTGTGTGTGTACACACTTAAGCTTCACTGGGAGGTAACTCTGATGCTGGTCCCTCAATATTTACTTTTCTAACTAGTTAATTTTACTCAAAGCTGTCAAGAGCCACAAGGGATCTATGCAGGGATAGTGAGCAAAGAGAGCTTGCCCATAATGATAATTGATAATGTCACAAACAGAAAATGTCTGCCTACCTGCCAAGGTCATCTCTTTCAAAACTAACTTTTGGACTCAGTGAAGCAGTCCTACATTTTGACATGTCTGCATTTTAATGCTAAGTGTGTTCCTACCTACCAGGTTAAATGTTAGATCAGGAATGTTGTCTAGCAGGGTTATGTGTCCATAGTTCTCTCTCTATGGTGGTGGCACACAAAGTCTTGACAGCAAGACTGCACACAGCACCCCAGCATCTTACTCGATTAAGTTTCAGTTCTCGACTATAGTGCACGTGGAATACATTTAGACCCTTATCACAATAGTTAATGTAGAAATCCAATCACCTTCTACTTTACAACCTGGTTTGAAAAAGTTCAACTTGGTTACACAAAAAAGGAAGGTATCATTTGAGAATTATACATACTCAGTTATTCTTATAAGTACAACACAAAAGAGATTTATATTTTTAAGTAAAACAATTAATTTCAAAGCTCATTATTTTCTCAAGAACTTAAAAATGTATGCCCAACCAGTCTTCAGTCTTTTAAAAATATCTCTGTAGGCTGGTGAGATGGCTCAGTGGGTAAGAGCACCTGACTGCTCTTCTGAAGGTCCTGAGTCCAAATGCCAGCAACCACATGGTGGCTCACAACCATCCGGAACAAGATCTGACGCCCTCTTCTGGGGTGTCTGAAGATAGCTACAGTGTACTTACATATAATAAATAAATAAATCTTAAAAAAAAAAAATCTGTGTTAAGCTAAACCAAGTCAAAGTAATGATGCAGATGACCAGCAATCCTACAGCACTTCAGTATCCAGGCGTACTCTCAACTTTTCTACACAGCTTTAATCTTTGGGCTACCACAGCTTAGTAGTCAGAAACTATGTTTTTTTTATTTGCAACAAAGTAGATGCCTCCCTCATTTTATAAGTAGGAAGCATATAATAAGTAGCTTGTAAATAGGGAGAGATTAAGCCTTACACTGGGGATATGAATGGTAGCTTTTAGTCCAGTGTACATATACATAATGTCTTCATGGGCATGGTGACTCAAAAACATATCACAAGTGTTAAGATATGATATGTGCCTGGAGATATATCAAAGGTAGTGATCAAAGCCAAGGGTACAGTAATAATATACTGTGACATTATTTATATAAGCTGCGAGTACATACACTCTTTGACTTAGCAGTTGAAGTTTAGAGATGTATCCTTTAGAAAAGTTTAGACATACACATGTGTGCAAATGTGTGTGTATGTATTATGATGCTTATTGTCATGTTTGTAATGACAAAAACTGAAAAAAAGAACACTCCAAACATCAACTTCCCTTCCTATTTTAACATAGAAATGCAAACATTCTGATAGCTTTTATTATTTGCTTACTATGCACTAAGACCAGGACCAGATGTTATCTGTCTACTTATCTATGAATTCAAATAACATTTGGTATTGTATCCGTGTGTCATTTTAAAAATACACACTGTGGATGACTGGATTTCCCCCGTTTTCAGTTCTTCAATGTAAGCACAGTCCATGTGTCCCAATGTGAAAGGTTCAGGGGATTTATTATTTCACACATAATTTACATGAGTGTTTGAAGTGTTTAGTATCTGCAACTTGCTTGGTGTCCTAAGACTCTTCCCTCGCCATCAACACAGGGTCCTCTTGATGGAGGACACCACAGAATGGCTCCAACTAAGTTTCTAGGGACCCAAATCCTGAGAAGAAGCATGGCGGGGCAGAGGAAGGCAAGACAGGGTGGGGTGAGGTAGGGCAAGCAGGGTGAGGCGGGGTGGGCAGATTTCATAAGGTAGTCAGCTCCTTGCAGATAAGACTCCATGCAAGATGCCACCTGTATTTTAGACAACTTTTAAGGATTGACTGGAGCTGTGACATTGTGTGACTTGTTAGCATCACTGAACTCTATATAATTGACCTTCAGATGAATGTAGTAGATTCAAAGGGACACTTCTGAGGTCCTAGGGCATAGTAATAGAAGTGCTAATGGAGTCTGATTCCAGAGGGGTGTAACAGGCTGTCAAAAAGTTAGAGATTTACTTGCTTAGCAATTCAAAGCTATCACTTAAGAATACATTTACAACAGCATCCATAACTCACTAAAATTATTCATTTGCAATTATAATGCCCAATACTCTAAAGCACTAAGAACATATTTGTAAAAGTTATAGACAGCTACAGTTATTTAGGGACTCAAATGACTTTTAACACATCTTAGGTATTCTGGTAAATAGTCTTTAGAATAGCATCCACTATATTGTATAATCTAGACTATCCGAAAGGACTTCCAGGCTGCAAATCTGACATTTCAGATTTATTCTGAAATGGTTTACTGTGTGTCTTTACTTAATATGACCGTGAGTCACATGTACTCAAGCTGAGGACCTGATGAAGCTCAGGCTGGAAAAGGGCATGCTGTGCCTTAACACTCTTGATGTAGTGTGATAGGGAAGGCTTCGGGTTCTAGGACCAGATAAACTGGGTTCAAGTCAAGAGGAACCACTTTCCAGTGCTGTGATATTGGGCAAATAACGTCTTCACTTCCTCAGTGACCTAAATCATTGTTGAGAGCCATACATTCTGTGTAACGTTATCCGAGTAATATAATGAGACGAAATGAGTTCATAATACCCTATAAACAGAGGCCACTGTAACAATCTCAAACCAAATCCAAGGCCAACACTGTAGGTTTGTAGGAGTTCATGTTGACATTCCTGTCTGTGGGACCTAAGCTGATGACTTGAGCTTCTTTCAGACAGATTCAGATGACTAAGTTTGGTGACTCATCAGTCTGTTCTAGGAGTAAGCTTTAGTACATTGAATAGCTTTGCGGTAAAGGATGTAACTTCCCGGGGAAAGAATAGAGGGACTAGAAAGGAAACCTGCAGCACTCAGTCATTTGACCAGGCAGAAAGTACTGTGGTCCAGGAAGAGTCAATTCATATCTGGTCTAGTGGGAACACACGGGAGGAAGAGGGTCTAAACTCTGCCTTTCACTCAATAGTTCAATGGCTGGCTGACATAAGGAGTTTCTAGCTTGGTTCAATGTGTAGGTTAATGAACCCTGCCCAAAACAGAATTCCGTGGACTTTCTGCACCTAGTTAGTCATAGTAGATTATAATCTTCTCTTTTGGGGAGGAACCTGATTCAGTTATTTTAAATTTTCTCTGGAAAGCTTCCCAGTTCAGTTTGGAAGAGATGAACTGGACTGCTTTCGTTGGCCACCATGGAAAGAAAAACCTATCTTGCCAATTCCATAAAAGGGGGTCACCTCTGATCCTCCCAGAGTTATGACCACAGGTAACGAACTTCTCAGCCTATATGTCTCCAGGCAAGTTCTCAGAGGCCATCAAAGGCAATCACTGTCCCAGATTTTTAGCATTTCTCCTTTGTGTTTCTGGTAGTGTTTCTCTCCAGGGTCTGGATCCTAATCTATGTCCCATCTCTTAGTCTCAGAAATGTCTGGAATTCCCTTAAAATGTGGCTACTAGGGTCAGGATTCCCAGGGACCAATGAAGAACACTCTCAAGGGCTGCCGTAAGGTAACCATTCATGTCATTATGGTTGTAGAGCACTCTCGGACCTTCCCATCCTAACACTCTCTCAGCTCCTTGCATTGAGGCTTCGGTTGGTCTTTGGCAAGTGCACAAAGTCCTTTCTCATTCCTTTATACCTGCATTGTGTTTATGTGTGACTTTCTATTGATGACAATAGGAAGCAGTGCTACAATAGTTGCACAACTCTAAAACATTTTTGGACCTTTTATTCGGTCTGTTTTTTTTAAACATTTTATTTTATTTTATTTTATTTTATTTGTTTTTTTTTGAGACAGGGTTTTTCTGTGTAGTCTTGGCTATCCTGGTACTCACTCTGTAGACCAGCTTGGCCTCAAACTCAGAAACCCGCCTGCATCTGCCTCCCAAGTGCTGGGATCAAAGGCATGCGCCACCACTGCACAGTCAGTTTGTTTTTATTAACATCACAAACACCCCATAGGTGGGCACTAGAAGCCATATTGGGGAATGGAAGAGAAGGAGACCCACAGGTGCTAGAATGGAGTCAACAGTGTGGATGTGCATGTCCTGCCTTGTTCTCTGAGCCTATTTCTTCTCAGAGCCTATTTCTTCTGATAGTTGTACAAATCACCATAATGCTTACTACTGACAATCTTACAGACTTTATTACAGAGTTCTCCACTGTCCTGACTGAGTCTTATGCATTACCATGAAATATCAGAGATAATGTCACAAAGCTTACATCTGGGAATCTGAGGTACTGGAGCCTGCTCTCCACCTCTAACTCACAGAGGGCCGGCCCTTGAACATCCTAGAGGCCATGTGTAAAGTGGCAATAACTGCCAATGTGTGGGTTGCTACAGTGGATAAAGGAAGTCATGCATCTAACCTGGCAATTGGACCAGGCCATTAATTCCATGAAAACTATCCAAGGCCACTTGAATCAAGGAAATACATTTTATTTACCATTCTAGGCCCCTGTAGCCTAAGCCAATTGTTTCCTAAAATCTTACTGACAGGCTTTCTGGGTCCTTAAAACCATGCTTCCCAAAGTTACCTTGCCTATGAATCATCTGTACACCCAAGATGCAAAATCTGTTTGGGGCCGATTTACACTCCTAACAAACTCCCAGACGATATTCATGATCTCAGTTTGGGGACCATACTTCTAAGAAGTTGTGCCTAGAAAGACTGACTTCCAGGCTTGTGATTCCCAACTGTTAAATGTTATCATAGTTACAAAAGATTTCAAAAATGTATCACTGCTGTCATCTTCACCAGAGCTTCTGTTTCAGTGACTCTGGGTTGGGGAATCTGAATTCTTCTTTCCTAACGGATCTCCAATAGTAACAATGTCACTACCTAGAAAGCTACACTTGTAAGAGACTAGGAAAACCCACAGGAAAATCTCATTCAAGTTCAATCCTCACTATTGGGAGAGGAGCAATCTCCTTGAGAAAGTGTCCACCCCTCTCCCGCAATACTTTAAAGATTGCCACTTTACCACTCCACTTACAACCACACCCCTGGTTTCCAGATTGTCAGAACGTTATCAGGCACATTACCTTGTAGGTGTTAATGGGAATGTCGATGATGATGTGCAGCAGGTCTCCCAGAGCCAGACTGGCGATCAAGATATTGGGACCATTGCGCATGCACTTGTTCTTGTAGATGATTCTTAGCAGCGTGGAGTTCCCGATGATGCCTAGCACGAACACGAGGCATGACACAACCGTGTTGATGTATTTAAAAGTCTTGCTGATCTCGATATTTCGTTGGCACGGAGGAGGGAAGGATCTTGGCGGGACTCCAGCCACTCTACCTCCTTTGGTCACCTCCGCAGGTGCGGAGGAACGCATCAGACTGGAGTTGAAACTTCTGGTCCAGGACGTCTTAGTGGGTGGCGTCATTACCTCTTTAGTCCCGAGAAGAGACGGCGTGGCTTGGGCAGGTGGGAATCCTCTTTTCTCTCCCCATACCCCCAAGAAGCCACAGGCCAGCAGCAGCGCCACCAAGGCGCGTCCGCACCGGCTTGTGGGCGATTGCATGTTACAGCTTGCTCCCGTGAGAGTCTGGTAGCCGCTCCGCTGTTTTCAGTCTGGAGACCAACAGGGGAGTGAAGACAGGGCACTTTAGTCAGCTACCCCAGTCACGCCTCTGAAAACACTCACACTAGCCGGCTGCCTCTACCGCGCCGGAACAGTAAGTTAAGTTTGCGCGCCAGTGGGGAACTTGGGCGCACGCCACCCGCTGGTCTTCACTCAGTCTCCTCCCAGACCCTGCTCGCTGAGTTTTAATCCACAGCCCTGCGGTAGACCAGTCGCGGTGGGGAGGAGCATTCGAGCAGGGGTGTTCCAGACTAGGGAGGGTGGTTGTCCCTGGGAAAGACGTGTGCCGGGGAAGAAGCAAGCCCAATTTTAGCTAAGCTTGGGGACCCTGAGTGAAGGCACCTAGCGGCCAAGGGCATACGTCAATGCACTCAGCCAAGAACCGAGAGAATAACAGATCAGCACTAACTTCTGGGCTTTCCCAGTGACTTCAAACACTCGCTTTACAACCCAATCTCGGTTTAAATCGCTGTCCTGTGTAAGTTTAACTAAAAAAAAAAAAAAAAAAACCAAACGACTAAGCAAAGCGGAAGCCCCAGAGCAAGGTTCATCCACAGATGTTAATTCAAAGCTAAATCAGGATGGTTCGTTACCTCGCGCGGATTGGAAGCAACAGGAGCAGCGCCACGAGCAGGGAACTCCCTTCCCAGGTCTTCAACTGCCCTAGGGGGCTTGTGGCTCGCAGCAGGAGCCCAGCTGCTCCCAAGCAGATCTTTCCCAACAGAATGCAGCTCTGGCTCTGACAAAAGACTGAGAGAATGCCAGACAGCGGATCCTCAGCAGCTCAAGCGGGGTCTTTGCTGTCCCCAGACAAGTACTTTTATTCATTCGGTCCCTTCCCAGCATCAATCACCGGCCAGACTCCTCCCGCGTTTTCTGAGCGACCTTGCCACAACCTTTTCCCTTGGGCTACGCCTGGACAGTATCAGCCCCAGCTGACCGCTGGGAGGGGCAGTCCTAGTTCAGAGTTGTGTCTCACACAAAGCTGTTTATTTCTTACTCAACGAAGAAACTAACATATCCCATGACAACCTGGGAGCTGGAACCTAGAAGGTTCTGTATCAACCTGGACTTTGAATACTCCGACTGTTTACACAAATGTCCTGACGCTTATTTTACCAGACAGAGCAAGGAAATGAACTCTCCCGTCATTCTTGGCTTCTGTCTTTATGGCAGAGAAGAGGATGCTAGGGTTCTTCCCTCATGCAGAGCGGTGGGTGGGTGGAGTGCATTATTCTGCTGTCAGCAAGATCCTGCTGTGCCTGCAGAGATCTTCCTAGCGACCCTTTTTGTCTCCCAGCTAGTTCGTTGTACAATTAGGATTTGCATCGCAGAAGGTTGCCTCCTATCAGATGTTTCCCATGAAGCTGGAAGCAGAAGGAGCGCGTGTATTTTAAAAGGTGAACTTTAACTGTGAACTATAGTTAAGAGTAAAAGTGAAGTCTAAGGGATGGGAACTATGTATGGCCCAGGTGTGAGCGCCAATTCCAAATCTGGCTGTTTTGAAGACAACCCCCCCACCACCACTATGCAAACTGATTTTGTTAAGTATTTCGACTCACTTAATTACATACACATTAGATAGATATTTTTAATCTCCTTTTGGTAGAAAAGCATTTTACACCTAGATGTGGTGATTTGAACGAGGAATGTCCCCACGGGTTAACCCCTTTGAACGCTTAGTCCCAGGTTGGTGGCACTGTGGAGGCGCTCTGGGAACATTAATTGGCTGGAGGAAGTATGTCATTAAGTGAAGGGCTTTGAGGTTTTATAGCCTCGCTCTGGTCCCAGTTTGCTCTCCCCGCTTTGTGTTTTTGATTGAATATGTGATCGCTCAGCTTTTGGCCCCAGCAAGCTTGCCTGCATATAGCAGTACCTTTCCCCCGACTTTCCCTTTGGAACCATAGGCAAAAATCAACCCTTCCTTCCTTAAGTCACTCTTGGCCCTGGTGTTTTTGTAACTGGAAAGAGAACTAAGTAATACAATTGGTAACATTTCACTGAACTTTATCCTTAAAGATTTAACCTTACTGTGTAAGGGTAACTGTAAAATGTAAAGATTAAATCTTTGATCTTCATGAGTGACCATCACCTAGTCACAAGAAGATAAATCTGGGTTTCCCACCACTGCCCTTCTGGGAGGCCATCTTAGCCTAAGTGACGCATAGACAGAGACCCCAGGCGACTTCGTAAGTGTCTTCCTGAAAGTGACTCTGTAAAGAGAGTCATGGAACATGGAAGTTCTCTCCCAGAACAAATCTTTCATAAGCACAAAATTTGTTGACCGCTCAAATATGTCAAGGGAAAGATTAGTGTCCGTGGGTGAAGCTTTGTCTGGGCTTGCGCTTCAACAATCTGGGAATTATTGTTAAACAGCAGAGAGAGTAGCGTTTATTAAAAATTAAAAGGAGATTACGGTAATAGAAAGCCACCTGAGTGGTGGAATCTGCTCAGAAAGAACAAAAAACCAAGTGCACTCCTTCCCCCTGTATCAGCCGTGGATCCTCCATGCTGTCTCACTGGTGGATTAGGATCTATTGCTATAGGTGCAGACTTTTTTTTGCATTATTATAAAAATAAACTCTTATTAACTTATGGATGAATTGACTAGTTGTGTGAAGATTTCATTTGCATATCGAATGCAATGTACCGAAGTTTAAGAATAACATTATGAGGACTTTGAGCGTTGAGCCAATTTTGTGTTTATGAAAGATTTATCCTGGGAGAGAAGTTCCATGTGGAATCTTTTTATATAAAGAGTCACTTTCAAGAAGACACTTAAAAAGTCTTGTGGGGACTCTGTCTATGTGTCATGTAGGCTAAGATAACCTCCCAGAAAGGCAGTGGTGGGTGATGTCCCCACACCTCCCTTAAATGCTCGAGCTAGAAGGAACTGGAGACAAGGCTGAATAGACTTCAGAATTTGTTCTTCAAAGAAGTTTGCCATTGGGGAGCTTGCTCAAGGCAAACATTTTCCCCTGGTGAGAGAAGAAAAGAAAAAGCTTTTTAGCCACAGAAAAAGCAAAGACTTTCATACACTCCTCTTGATATGTATGCACCTTTTGAAACCTATTTTGAACCCCAGTGCTGAGGGACAAGGTGTGTGAAAAGGCCAGATAGCACTGCTTCAATTGCTTCTGCACACAGTCCCTGGGGACCACAGCCTGTGATCAAATGGAAGTTGAAGTAAGAGCATAAAAAAGGTTTAAAATGACCGTATGAACCAATAGCAAACACCTTCCTTCCTTCCTTCCTTCCTTCCTTCCTTCCTTCCTTCCTTCCTTCCTTCCTTCTTTCCTTCCTTCCTTCCATCCTTCTTTCCTCCCTCCCTCCCTCCCTCCCTCCCTTTTCTTTCTTTCTTTCTTTCTTTCTTTCTTTCTTTCTTTCTTTCTTTCTTTCTTTCTTTCTTTCTTTTTTATGTAGCTGTGTTAGTCTAATTGTGAATTAAGGTACAGTTTGTAAACAGATAGAGAAGACATAGTATACAATTTGAAGAATATATTATTTCATTTTATTTTATTATATGTTCATATATGCACTATGTATGTGTATGGGCACATATGCTGCAATGCGTGTGTGGGAGTTGGAGGACACATTGCAGCAGTCATTTGTCTTTTTCCACCATATAGCTTCAGTGGCTTGAGCTTGGGTCACCTTGTAAATAAGTTCCTTATTCACAGAGCCACCGTGCAGGGAATTTAGAAACATTTGAGAAATGATTATACCTTGCCCCCAATATATACCTAACAACCCATTTTGTAGGACTGGTATATAGCCCAACTGGCCTGGAAATCTCTGTGTAGACTAGCCTGGTGTCAACCTTCTTGAATGCTGGGATTATAGATGTATATACTACAGGCCAATCCTTCTCCTGAGAGCTGTAATTACAGATATATATTCTACTGTCCCTTTTTCAAACTCCATGCATTCTTGCAAAATAACAAAATTTGATTCCTTGGATTTTGGTAGTATTTTTGCTAAAACATCCATATGGTATTGTTTCTGTTTTATTGATTTTATACAGATGATGGGATTCTGTAGTTGGCACATGGTTTGTAATTAAAGGCATGCTCATAGGAGAGGGCATCTAAGATTTGGAATTGTATCAATGATTAGTGGTTTCCGTCTATAGTCTATTCCTCCAAAGTGATGAAGCTTTGGTAGGTGGATGATTACAGAAGGCAACCACAGTCCTTATTTTCTGCTTATAGTCAATAATAAAATTGTAAAAGCCATACTTCCTTTGCAAATTATTTGAATGCAATGATTTGTTCTAGTATTTAAATAATTTTGTGTTTCTTTAACACATTTTAACACAAATTTTACTTAAAGAAAATTATGTATGACTTGGTTTATAGACTTAAAACTGTGCATAGACTTCTTTGACATCATATTAAAAATATATTCAGAATTCCATTGTGAATGCACCTGTGCCTTCTGTGTTTGCAAGGGCATAGGACATCTATGAAACTTTATATCACTTAGTCATAGAGAAAACACTGTTGTAATTTGAGGTCAGAACAATTCAATTACATATAAAGCACCCACTGAAAGACATTTCGAGTAGTATGTAATTTGCAATGAGTTTTTGCTATTGTTTTTTTTTCTCTTTCCATTTTCCCCATTCCATTCTTCTGATATCAGGAGTGAATAAAGAGGAGTACAACATTCAGAGGTTAGAGAGAAGAAATAGTGAAACTTGGCATAAGTAACCAGTGGTGAATGGAAGCTTGTCATTTCAAGAAAGCAACAGGTCTTTATAGTATAGAGTAGAGTATCCTAGGAGACACCAAGAAGAATTTCCTCTGCAGGATTGTGTTTCTTAGTCCAATGACATTTAACTAATTAGACATTTCAATCTCATTTCTGTGGAAACCTTTGCCATGAAGTTCTGGGGCAGCCAGGAGTGGCAATACAGGCTTGTGCTCTTAATACTCAGGATTGACTCAAGAGGAATGAGGCCAACTCATGCTAAATATGAGCTTCTGTTTCAAACATCCTCACCCCAAAGGTTTCTAGATGTGCCTTGGACCTGAGCTGTAGGGGCACAGAACCTACTTGCATCTAAACTTAAAGGGAAATAAGGATTTTCCTGAAAGTTCTATGAACTCCACGATGCGTGAACAGTGAGTTGTACAGTCCTGTAAAACGAGGAGCTCAGGGGGATGGCACACTGTCGGGTGAGGGAACCACCTGGGACCTTCAAAGCCGTGCCAACGTCATTAGATTGGTTTCGGTCTCTTTAATGTGCAGACACAGGAAATAGCCTTTTCTCTTTGGGGCCTGAGGAAAAAGAACTAGCACTGCCCATGAAGAAAGTAAGTCTGAATAGACTTCATGAGCAATCAGGCTAGCCAAACGAAGCTACTCACATGATCTCATGGGAAAATAGGAGACTCACTTGCCACAAGGCTGGCATAAGAGAAGAGTTGCTGAGGTGGTAGGTACTAAACAGCCTGCAGAGAGGCAGATAGGATACAGCAGCAGGGAATCTAGAGGGGGACAAAATTTTTGAATATCCACATAGTCTATTCTACGTTCAAAACAGTACTTATGTAACCTGGTACTGTTTATAATAATTATATATCAATGAGGAAAAATAATGGCACAATTATTTCTCCCATTAATTTTGTGATAGTTAATCTTCATTATTAAGTTATTGGATTTAGAATCACCTAGGAGATATATTTTGAATGAGTTTTTAGAGTTTCTTGAGCGGTTTAATTAGAATGGAAGTCTGACCCTCCATGAAGCTGGTACCACCTGCAAGTTAAAACGATTGGGTATAAAAGGATGAGAAGAGAAAGGGAGTTGACTGTGAGGTTTCCTCTTTCTTTCCTTTTGGATTGCAGATACAGTGTCCTCGCCCTTCTTACACTCAGGACTTCATCCTGATGTGACTGACTGTGTCCTCTCAAGACAGTAAGCCAAGCTAAACTCATCTTCCCTTAAAATTGCTTTTGTCAAGTAATTTGCCACAGCAAACAGATTCATTGTTCATATTTAAACCAAGCTGTCTTCTAGAATAAGTAGTTTATAAGAGCAAGACTAGAAAAATGGGGATAGCCCAGATTATAAATCTCTCTAAACGTTTTGGAATTGAAGTAATGGATTTATTGCCTTTCCTTCACTCCTTTCATAAAATGGAGAGTTCTGACTTTAAATAAATAAGTTATAATGTGAATTCCACTATTCTGTTTCTTTGCTGTTCCTTTCCCTTGGCACTCACATAGATGAAGAAAGGAAGAAGCTAGTGGTTGCAATGAAGAGGCACTGCAGTGCAGCTTCAAGTGTGCTTGCCTTGGTCCCAGGAAGAAGGACATCTGCGAAGCATAAGCCCCGCTTCTCACTCTCACCCATCTCTGCTTTTGGCTTCCTCTTGACTGTGATTTCACATTTTGAAACAAATGGACTCACCTCAGCCCACTTAAGCATTTCCTACTGGTTAAGTGAAGAGAATTGCCAGGGTGGGAAAAGGCCAAGACAAATAGATTCTGCTACGGAGACAGACTCTAGCCAAGGCTGTTCGAGTGAAGAGAGAACTGTGTTGCAGAGGAAATGGAAGAAGGGGTGGTAACAGGTGCCATGCAGGTAGGAAGGAGATTGAGGGCTAGGATCAGTTGATAGTCAATACCAGGGAGCAAGAGTTAACGATGCTAAAGAGCAAACCGATGTTGCCCTGGTCAAGAATCCTGGAGTTTCTTATTTGAGTGGTGCTTGCTCTGCATCTTTCTAGGATGCAGTCAGATGCCTTCTGAAGTACAGATTTCTTGATGAGTGAGTAGAGCAGATCTATTAGATGCTCAATATAGCTGTTAACTCGACAGACTTTAGGGTCCTCTAGGAAGAGAGTATCAGTGAGAGAAGTTTTAGATCAGGTGGCCTGTTGGGGATTATCTTGATTGTGTTCATTGATGTAGGGAGTTCTATCATATTTGCATGTGGGACCATTTCTCTGAACAGTATCCTGAACTGATATTCTTGATGATGGAGAAGCCAAGCTGAGCACAAGCACACATGAATTCATAGTTCTCCTCTGGTGGCTGATGTCACCCGACCAGCTGCTTGAAGTTTCTGCTACCTTAACTTCCTAACGTTTATGGACTGTGCCATGAAATAAACCCTTTCTCTCTTAAGATGCTTTGGTCGGGTGCTTTATTACAGCAACAGGAGAGGAAACTAAGACAATGGCTTGAGCTTCCAAGGTGGTTCTTGGAACATTGCTTATCTCCAATACCAGATACCAGGTTCTGACCACATCTACAGGGCAGCTCACAACTTTTATCCATATTCCTCTGAGCAGGCATGAGTGGGAGAACAACAATCTTATGTCTTCTATTTTCTGTGATGTAAGCAAGTCTATAGGTCTAGCTACATACACAGAGATTGTTTTAGGGATGATTTTTAAAGACAAGGTTTGAGTCCATTTCCATGGTACAAATAATGAAAAGAGATGAAGGCGAATCAACAAGTCTACAGTAAGGCCAAGGGGCGGTACCCATGGAAAGCGACATCTGTAAGCCCCCTGGGTAGGATGAAAGATCATGGTTGATTTCCAGTCAGCAGGTGGGGGCAAGTAAACATGAAGTGTCCTGTTAGGAGGTGGTGTGCTAAGGCTGATGAGCAGGAAATGCCTCTCTAGGTCCAGGAAGCAGAACTCTTTAGATGTGCAGCATCCTTTATTGGAGTGTTGATAAGAATTGCTTCAAGAGGGGGATGTACTAATGTCTTGAATTCATGATGCTGCTGGCAGATGGGTTGATGTGGTCTTGCAATTAGATGGGAGACCTCATTGCCTTCTGGTTCTTATGGTAAATATGTTAGGTCTTAAGAAGTAACACTTTTGAATCTCTAAAGTGGGAAAAAGGTAAAGAGCCCCCATTCATATGTGTCCTGAGCTCCCACTTATGTTTCCCTTAGTCATCAAACCTATAGAGATAATCTCTTTTACTGAATAGAAGCATCACCTGTGATTGGCCAATGAGCTAAGGCAAGACTAGAAGGTGGAGCATCTGGGAGAGACTGAGGAATTCTGGGAAAATAGTTAGGCATGGGAGACTCACCCCAGACATAGAAGAAGATGGTTGTATAAAACTTTTATTCATATATATAAGGAGTTTCAGAGTCATTTCTGTGAATAGAGTGGACAGGTGGAAAAACATGATGTTACAGATGGCATCTACCACACAAAACTAAAAAAAATTATTGAAAGCCTTTTCCTTGAACTAAGTTGAGAAATGCCTGGGGCAACAGAAAAGGGTTCAGGATGAGAGGCTCATTTGGGGAGGAGACTTGGCCGATTAATTCATCACCATTGACTTTTTGCAAATGGTAGGTAAGAGGGCATGCTTATACAAATGCAGATTGGTGTTCTGGGGTAAATGCACATTTGAGAATGATGGGGTTTATCAGGTTAAAAATTAATTGCTTCATATGTTTTCATATAGATTGAAATACATCTATTTACTTGGATTCTATCTCTATCTATCTATCTATCTATCTATCTATCTATCTATCTATCTATCTATCTATCTATCTACCTATCATTCTAATCTATCTTTTACTCATCCTTTCCTGAAGGCTGTTCCTTATTAGTTTCACATCCCTGATTATGGAAGTCTGAAGTTGAAGAATACGGAGAGGATTGAGCCTTCAGATCTGGGAGCTAAAGTGAGCTCAGAATTCATGGTAAGGCAGGTTGATAGTTGGGCTGTTGAATTTTACCCTGCTTTGTTCTAGGTTAATGAAGGCCTTGTACACACCAGGCGTTAAATAAGAGTCTGAGTAAACCCATTTGGGAGCTAGAAGACCGAAGAGTCCGTATCTAGTGAGTATGACCACTGCAAAGACAGACAGGGAGGGAGCACTCAAGACAAATCTAAATGAAATTGCCTCGCTTAACAAATTTGGCAAATTAAACAGCAATTATTTGATGGGAAAATAGACATGGAATTTGGGATGAATTTTCCAACAAGGAACATGATACAGACAGTTTTACACAGTTTCCTTTTTTTTTCCTCTCCAAATCTTCTAAGTTGTTTGAAAGTGAGTGAGTGACAGTCATGACTGTGACATATCAAGTGAAATTATCTACAGTGTAAGCTGTGATAGAGGCATAGCTTGGTTCTTCCAATCCTTTTATCACTCTTTATGCTTTTAAGTCAATATAATAACTATCAAGTGAATTTTATAAGTTAAAAGATACAAGATAGTTTTTTATTGTCATCTCTAAGGGAAACTGCCCCACTTGGGGGTTCATCCCTTATACAGTCACCAAAACCACTCATGCTATTGCAGATGTCAGATGCCGGGGAGTGCTTGCTGAAAGGAGCCTGAAATGGCTATTTCCTGAGAGGCTTTGCTAGAGATTGACAAATACAGAGGTGGATGCTTGCAGCCGACATTTGGAATGAGAGCGGGGTCCACAATGAAGGAGTTGGAGAAGGGACTGAAGGAGTTGAGGGGGTTTGCAGCCCCATGGAGGGAAGCAACACTGTCAACTGACCAGAGCACTGGTGGCTCCTGGGGACTGGATCACCAACCAAAGAACACACATGGCGCAACCCATGGCTCCGGCTGCACATGTGGCAGAGGATGGCCTTGTTGGACATCAATGGGAGGAGCAACCCTTGGGCCTGAGGGGGTTCGATTCCTCAGTGTAAGGGAATGCCAGGGCAGGAAGGCAGGAGTGGGTGGGTGGGTGGGTGAAGTAGCACCCTCATAGAGGCAGAAGCAGGGATGATACGATAGGGGGTTTCCAAATGGGATACTTGGAAAGGGGACAACATTTGAAATATAAATAAAGAAAATATGCTATAAAAGAAAAAAAGAGAACGCTCTTAAATAATTATTGTAAGTATTACTAAGGTATTTTTCAATGAATAACCCCTATCTTGTAGTAATACATATGCTAGAAAAATATTGCTATTATTTAGGTATATTCAATCATTTTTATGTATGAAAATAGATGAGCAATTAATTTTTGTAGAATTCAAAGAATTAAATGTCATGCTTACTATATATGTTATAGTATTATATTTTTCTCTATTGTTATTATATTTTTAATGATATGATCTGTCACTGCGTGAGGCACATTAAATTCTTTTTGTTTAACACAAGGTGAATATATATATATATATATATATATATATATATATGTGTGTGTATGTGTTTGTTTGTATGTATGCTATTCTTACCTTTACCCCAGGGAAAAGATTAATTTGTTCCATATATATATTCCATACATACATAAAATGTATATTATATATATATATATATACATATATATATATATATATATATATATGTTTGTGTGTGTGTGTGTGTGTGTGCGCATGTGTGCATGTCTGTGTGTGTGTGAGAGACAACAGTGGGTTTTTTATATAAAATTAGTTGAAGCACATGATATTTTAAGTAACTTTTGTTTTCAAGAGGAACGTCTTTCCTGAAAATATCTCGGAAGCAACAACAATGTGTTTGATTTAAAATTAGCTCTGGAAAACAACATATTTAAGTTATTTAAACTGAAGTATATAAATGAAAATAGATTTGCCTAAAAAATCCAAACTGTTCTTTTCCTTTGGAATTCCAGACATAACATAGCTTCTTCCAGGCAGGAGAAAGCCTTGTCTGAGCACAGTGTTATTCTCACCTTCACCCCAGGGAAAAGATGCATTTGTTCCAGGGGTAGGAAGGAAAGGCAAAATGTCACTGTCTCAGCAACATTGTCATCACATTATCTAAGACTCCTGAGTATTTCCTAAGATATTTCTAATGTTCAATTTGACAATAACAAAATCTGTCTTCCAAACCGCAACTTAATTTCTATAGTTGTCAAATATCCTTGGAGCGTCAGCCATTAGCAAAAGCTGAAGTAGGACTGGGAACAACAATGGTGCTTCAGGAATAGGCAACCGCAGCAGGCAAACTGTTCACATGTGTGTGCTCTTTGAGTTAGGACATTGGTAAAGGTCAAAAGGTCAGTGATTCATTTCCTGTACTAGTCATTATGTTGTTCCTTATAACAAATTTCTGGAAGTGACTGGCAACAGAGACAATCCTGCAAATGTCTTCATTTGTGCAATATGAAGAAGTAGATTTCAGACTCAGAACAGAATTGTTTTGAGTATTAACAATACTCACAGTGGGGAGGCAAGATGGCTCCATGGGTAAAGGTGACTACGGCCAGTATGGCGACCTGAGTTTGATCCTCAGGACCTACATGGGGAGAACTGGCTTTCACAACTTGTCCTCTAACCTCAACACATATGCATTTACACACACACACACACACACACACACACCCATGTGTATGCATACACATAAAATAAATAAATATAATAAAAATAGAAATAATCATAGCCTAAGAGGAAAAGGACTAAGTATACAGAACTAAAGCTTACCTAACAGTCCAAGTCATGATGTAGCAGATGAAGTTAAGGTAACCAATGTAAGGTCCATTCATAATAGATGTATATTTTTGTTTATGTATGTGTGAGAATACCTTTTGATATTAACAGTGTTATGTTGACTTCATCTTGGTCTCACAATGTGCTGTCCTCTTTAGACGGCCTTTATTTTCATAGAATTATATTCTATAGTAGATTTCCTCTTCAATGGATAACATTAGTTTTGGGGCTAAACTTAAACCTATGTAAATCACTTCACATTAATAAATTCCTGGGCAAAAAAGGGGAAGAGTGTTCCTATTGTATCATTGAGATTCTAGGTTTGACAAACATAAGTGCATGGAATAGAGCAACATGTTATCTAAGAAGCAGAGATTTTTGTTGTTGCTGCTGCTGGGTTTTTTGGATATTGTTGTTGAGGTAGTTTATTTGTTTGAGACGTGGTGACACCATTAGGCTGTAGGATGGAGTCTCCTTAGCAAGGGTGTCAGGTGTATACTTGATACATTTGCAGGTTCTCAGTCTGTGTAATCATCATCAGCTGTGGTTGCCCTGAAAAGTGTTGAAAACCAGGCACTGCTGAGAGAGAGAGAGACAGAGAGAGATCGCTGCTCCTCAGAAAGACAAAGTAAGGTCTTTCTGATCGTTTCATAGTAACCACTTGTAAACAACTGAAACCAGCAAAAACTGTTTGGTAGACACCAAGTTCAGAGCTACACCAGTACAGATGACATGTTTATGATAAGAGCAAAATATGTTCCTGATAAGCTACTTTCATAGAATACATGTCTGGTTCAGGACAACAGAAGTCTCAAATTCTACTTTAGAATACCATTTTCTTGCCGGGCGTGGTGGCGCACGCCTTTAATCCCAGCACTCGGGAGGCAGAGGCAGGTGGATTTCTGAGTTCGAGGCCAGCCTGGTCTACAAAGTGAGTTCCAGGACAGCCAGGGCTATACAGAGAAACCCTGTCTCAGAAAAAAAAAAAAAAAAAAAAAAAGAATACCATTTTCTTTTTTCATTTTGTGCATGTGCCTGTGTGTGTGTGTGTTTATGCTATAACCCATGTGTGGAGACCAGAGGACAGTGTGCTGGAGTTGATTCTCTCCTTTCCGCATGTGGACCCTGGGATAGGCCTCAGGTTCTCAGGCCAAGTTCTTTATTCACTGAAACATGTACCCATCCCCTGAACACCATTTAAAGCTTTATACTTGACATTATTATTCATATAAATTATGATATTACGAATTGTATGAATGTCTTTGTACTTATTCCTTTCTTTTTTTTAGCATAAAGATTACAATATTGTACTGGAAGAAATGGCTTCCAGTACAAGGTTCAAGAATGTTGGAGATGACCACCTCTTAGTGATAATCTGTGACTAGCATCATGTCACAAACCTTAATAGTTTATAACTTACTGAATTTTAAAAAGTACTTTAAAAAAGTTATTTTTAAAACCTCAGCATTTGTTGATACATCTGTTCCATGCCAAAATAGAACTGTTAGCAATTCTGAAATGTTCTCAGAAATAATGAGACTTGGCTAAATGCACACAGTGCCTACAAGTTGATCTTTGAAGCATCTAAGATGCACAGCTGGGTTTTGTTAATGGTGCCAGTGGAATTTGTAGCACTATCTTCTTTATGACAGCCCCACACCTACTTTTACCTTATAAGGTAAAGACCCAAACTTTAAATGTCTATTATACATAGTCCTATATTTAGCAACAAAATGTGAATTTTGCAAGCCAAAAAGAAATAGGAATCCAGTCTCCAGATGCTGTTTTTGAAAGGCAGCATCTAAACATTTGCTGGCCCATGTCACAATAAGGTTGTTGAAGATAATTTCAGCCTGTTTTCCTAAATGCATCATATAAAGAAAGCCTGATTCTTCCTCCTCCTCTTCCTCCTCCTCCTCCTCCTCCTCTCCTGCTTCTCCTCTTCCTCTTCCTCTCCTCGTCCTCATCCTCGTCCTCTCCATCCTCCTCCCTCTCCCTCTCCCTTTCTCTCTCCTTCTCCCCCCTCTCCCTCTTCTTGAATCCTTCTCCTTTTCCTCCTCTTCCTCATCCTCTTCCTCCTTTTCCTCCTCCTTCAATATGAGGACTGAAATGCTCAAACCCATAGCAGGATTTGCAGTTCTTAAAAGTACTTGTTCATGGTCTCTGAACCAAACAGAAACTCCTTTGATTGCAATGCCGGTGTTAAGATGACCTACTTTAACGTCTCTGGCAAAAAGGAAGAGTTTGAGATATACCAAGTGTTTGAAGACTGTGGAATATTAGCACTTTAGACATAAGAAGACTTAAGATAGAGATATCCCCATCTCCTCCTGGCTAGCTGGATGCTATTCCAATCCTACATGAGCTAACTAACACCCCTTCTTCATTACTCGCTGCTTTACTTTGACAAGTGGTAGAGACTTCTCTTGAATGTGTGTCAACCCCACTTTATAAGAAAGAAGCCTCTAGGGACATGGCAGAAACCAAGGCTTGGTCATGTGACATCTACATCTTCTCTCTTGTCTTTCTCTCTCCTCCTTCCCACCCTAGTTCTCCTTTTTCCCTTCTTTCATCTTGCATTATGCTCTGAGGGAGTCCTTCAGCTCTCTCAGGGCTGTCCCTGAAAATCCATAAGGCAGACCACTCAGTCACAGGACTTCTGATCATGACCTCAGAGACTAGGTGATTTGATAAACATTTTTAAGTTATTAAAAGAGTATCAAGTTTAATTGGACTTATGCATTTACACATAGGTGTAAATACTCATAAAGAATGAAAAAAACATTTTAAAGGCACTGGCTTCGTAAGAGCTTTGTGCCATCATGTGTGGTCTCAATATATGATGTGAAAGGAAAAATATCATTATGTCATAAAGGTTTATGAACTATACTAACATCATAAACATTAACATACTGGGAAGAGTTAGAAACATTGTGACAGACCACTGTTTACAAAAGTGAATTGATTCAAACTTAAATAGAAAGAAAAGGCATTCCGTTTTGTAGAGTGCTTTGCTCTTTCTATAATCATATATAAATATTTATAACATATGTACTTCCATGTATATGCACATAAAAACAGACTCCTAAATATTTAGTGTTCTAGTAGAAATTACGTTATTAAAAGTAAATGTAAACTAAAGTCTGACTTGCCATAAACAATGAAAAATATTACATATTAATGATTTTTTGTACCAGGAGGCCGTGTTGTTTAATTTTTAAAAAATTCTCTTATTTATAACTCATTGCTTAGCTGATGAATTGAAAATGAAGACCTTTTCTCCAACAGGGTCACACTGATAAGTTAACTAGCAGTGATGCTGGTTTGTGTGAGTGGAAGAAGGATTTAATAAATGACAGACATATATCAGTTACTAGAAAAAACCTTCAAGGCAACTTTATAACTTAAGAAAAGTTCCACTGATCTAATGGCTCTGCTATGTAGGAATGAATGCCCATTTTATTTTGATAAGTTTGATTTCTTTTCCCAGATACTGAATTTCCCTCTTGGGGATGTCAGGCCCTGAACCAAAGATCATAAATGATGGTTGGTTTCTGGTTTACAAAACACATCTCCTATGCTCTGTATAATATTTGTTTTCCTTGATGCTAATATTCTTAGTACAAATATTGTTGAATCTCACATATTTTCATATGCATCCATATATAGGCTGTTCTTATGAAACTGTTGCTAATCCTTTTTTCTTCTACATTGTTCTATCTACTCTAAGGGCTGGTATGTATACACAGTGACCTTTAGAAAAATTCCTTTGCTATATGAAAAAAAAAAAACACAGGCTACAAGAAGATTCTACTTAGCTCTAAATAATTTGCATAATGGCATAATAATGAAAACTTAAAATAAAATTAATATGATAGATATTCAACAATATACATGCTGGATTAGAGGTTATCTCCACCTGGCACTAAAGTCTGTGTTTCTTACTCAATGATACCGATGGTGGGAGGAGGGGAGAAAAACCCAAACCCAAACTGAATTATCATGAAGAGAATCAATTTGTGTGGAGCATTCTTCTTATCTTATATTTGAAACTTTTTTAAAGTTTTTTTTTTTTTTTTTTTTTTTTTTTTTTTTTTTTTTTTAGATTTTTCATTCTGTGAAGGTTTTTAATCTGTATTTTTCTGCTTTGTCTGGAATAGAAAGTCATGTCCAGTCTTAATTAGTCCTTTCCAATGGACTCTTCCATATGAGTGGGTGGCACTGCTTTAGATAAATTGAGGGGACAAAATCCTGGCATGCTACGTTTTAGAATACAAAAGATCATCATATGTAGAATATTTGGTCTACAGGAAAAAAAAATAGAGCATTTTACCATCAGGAGCTTGTGACAATTCCTAGAAAGGTTTAGGTGTGAATTCACTTGTTATCTAAGAACTCAGTTTTAAATTCTTAACATGTACTATGTGGATTCTGTGGCACTATACACAGTTTTTAGTCACAAGATACAACAGTAAATTGTTCTTTGCTAATAAAACTTGAATAAAACAAAACATCTGAATGAAGAAAACTCAGGATAGTATATAATTTTATAAGATAAGCATCTATAGAAATAACTGAGTAATACTTGTTTCTGGTAAGCAATTCCAGCCTTTTAGTAATAGGTTGATCACGATCATGACATCAGTCATTTTGCTGGCTTATTGGAAGGGTTAGACTAAGATCTTCACCAGGGTTGTAGATCTTCACACTTAGCTTCAAGGACTTTAGAGCAATTTAGTGTCACATTAAAAGGGCTTTTGGGGGCAGTTTGTTTGCAAAAGATGATTACTTATGAACACTTAGAATTAACTTATTCCTGTTACTGTTGAATATGCCTTTGCTCATTAATTGTTATCTCTACCTATAAGCATTGAATAGTGTAGCTCAAATTATGAAATAACAGGTTTCTGTGACACTAGATATTAATTCATAAGCAAGCAACTCTGTCTTAGAAGACTCAGTTCTGTTTCTTATATATAAAATAAAACAGTCATGTAATAACTCAGCTTTACCCAAAGGTAACTCTCTAGGTGGGTCACATCATCAGAGAAAAGGTGGAAGAAAGTGGACGGCATGGTAGGCATAGACCCAAGAGTGTAAAGAAGCCAGAGTGTCCTCACTCCAAACACTGCTTCCAAAGAGGAGGGCTGAAAAGCCTTTACACGTGAGAAGAAGACACCAGGATTGTGGGGTCAGAGATATGCAGAGACTCCAGACCAAACCAGATGCCTAAACAGGTTTTTCTGTTTTCCAGAATTCCAGTAGCTGTCCCTGATTGAGTTGATTGGAACAAATCTACATGGACTCCTATGACTTATTTAAGGGGATTCATTAATAATAGAAATAATAAAAAAAAATACTCTCAACGTGTTGAGTAAAATGTCAATGATGTATCCACATCTTAACTTCTTAGGGTTTTGTTTGTTTTGTTTTGTTGGAGGCAGGGCCTTAACTTAGCCAAGACTAATCTGCTACCCACACTGTGGCAGAGACTGAAATGCTGCTGCCTCTGTCTCCTGACTGCTGGGATTATGGTAGAGAGGCCTATGCCAAGATTAACGCTCCACTGCTCCAATTTATTAAAATCATATAAAAACCAATGTAACTTCAGTAACTGCTCTTGTGTCACTGCTAGGTCTCAAGGAATGTATAGATTGCAGTGAGGGAAAGGGGTGAACCTAGAGCTTGAGACCACTGTCTGTCTGAGCTTGAGACCACTGTCTGTCTGTCTCTACTCTTATGCTTCCAAGTGTTGTGGTCTGGCCTGGGATGACATAACAAAACTCTGAGCACTCTAAGCTCCTTTGCCTGGCTTTCATTGACACGCACAATGGAAAGGACAATAATTATAGCTCAAACCAAAAATGCTGAGTGAATAGTTCAATAATCGATGTTTGCCAAAGTGGTTTTTCTCTCCATCCCCTTTTTAGACACAGCTCAACTTTAGTGTTTTAATTGCACAAATTTTGGATATAATGTCACTCTATTTATAATTAAAACAATTGGATACACCAGGAAGTAAAAGGATCTTTGGAGAGCAACTAGTAGTAATAAATCTGTCAAGACCAAGTAAAGGACATATCACACCAAAAAAACAAACCTTTATGTTTTGCCAAATACTGAAACATACAAATATCCCTCATGTACGATCATGTATATTTAAGAATCTATGATGACATGGGCTATTTTGACAGCTCTTCAAAATACCCTTTTTTGGAGTTATTTGTTTCTGTGACAATCCTAAAACACGAACAACCCATGCCTATTCCCAAACACTATTAAATATCACAGATAATGTAGACTTCAATATTTAACTCAGGAAACATTTATTCTTGTGAGGACAAGTGAGATTGGTTTCTTCAATTTATAAATTATAAAAAAATTATTCAACTTCTATGAGATTTGGTGTTGTCATGTGTGTATTTGTTAAAATAATACCTTTTCAACCAACTTTTTGGGAAGACTCAGTGAAATTACAAATGAGACTGCTTTGGACATTAAAGATATTTTAGGATACCTACTTTTAAGAAATATTGTGTAGCTTAAATGTGATAAAGTAGCAAAACTATTTAGATGTAAACAAAATCATGCAACACACTTTCTTAGATTTTTTTGTTATGCTAGTGCATTGGTCTTATAATTCTTATGTACAGTTTTACGTTATTTTGAAGTGTGCACTGCTAAAATTTATTCTTGTTATAGATAATCAGTTATTCGTTTCTTCATACCTCACATACTGACGCTGAGTTGCAGATGCTATGCTGCTAGGCTCTGATACTGGATCTACAGAAGGGAATCAGATATAGTTGGTGATGCATGTAAGACAGTTTTCACAGAGACATTACTAATGGAACTGAGCTGTAATGGATGAACACAGAGTATTACAGAAAAAACAAAGTGGCGCAGCTTGACATGAAGCTCGGCTATAAAATCCCTTATGGCATATAAGCAACATATTTTCAGTATGAAGTGAATGGCAAATAAAGGAAGGCTTTTAGTGTAATAAGTTTGAAAAGGCTAACATGAAGCTCCTGGACTAGAGGTTTACAAGTTAAGCGGATTGCGGCTTGCCATTTTGCTATGGAAAGCTAACTAACAGCAGGAAGCATGAACAGATTTGTGTATCAGAAAAATAGCAGATAGAGTACGGGCAGATGTGCATTGGAGGAGGAGCTGCATCGGAGAAGGGGCTGATAAGGCCCAGGGTGCAACTGGGCAAAGATCTTGGACTGTGCGCATGGTCACGTGACCTGTACTTTGTCCTAGACAAGGTGGTTGGGGGCTGCCCAGGTGATCGGCAGGAGGATTCAAGGCCTGATATCTGGGTGTGAGCTGATGAGAGTGAGAAGTGGGATTTAAATGGTGTGCTGACGTCTTTGATATTATTCAGGGAGGAAACATGGAAACTCTGGAATAACGATGAAGTTCTCCTAGTCGTTAATTAGCTTAATTTGTAGTGCTTGGGAAATATACAGGTGTGACATTCAGTTTAAAAGTGGAGATGTGAGTTCAGAGCTCAGGATGATGGTCTTAGAAGTGTCAGCACAAGCCCCCTCCATGCGATGGAGCCTGTCCTTGACACTGCTTAGGTGGCAAGAACGTGAGACTAGATGGGTCAGAGACCTAGGGGAAGATCAAGCACTACTGTTCTGCTATGGGAACTTAGCGATAAAATGATTTCTAATGACATTCTGCTATACTCATAGATCAGTTCCTTGTTCAGACATCATCAAAAAAGTTTTCTTCTGCGGCAGGTGGGACCAAATACAGAGAGAGGCCATAACTGGACAATGTGCACACCCAGTCCTAAATGGTGTTTCTACCAAATCTCTCTCCCTTGAAACGCAGGAAACTCTCCTGAAGAGGAGGTATAAAGACTGTAAGAGCCAGCTGAGCTGTAAGATACCAAGGAATCAGGGCCTTCTAAAGCAGCAGTACTGACGCACACATAAACTCACACAGACCGCAGCAATGTGCACAGGATCTGCATGCTTCTAATCCAGTGCTGAAAGGGGAAGTGGACCACAGGCTCACATCCCTCACACAGGTTATCTCCAGTTGATAACTGCTTGCAAAACCAAAAAGTAGGGTTTGTTTTGTTTTGGTTTTGCTTTTTGTTTTTTTTTGTTTGTTTTTGTTTTGCTTTTTTTATTCCCTCTGTGAAGTCTCAATGGGTATACAAAGCATTCTGAAATTTAAGCCCTGTGCTGAGCAGGAGAGGACCAACACAAATTGACCTCAGTCATGTTTTTAGAGGTTATTTGTTCCACACTGCTGTGCAGAATTTTAGATTTTTTAGCTTTACAGGTCTTCTGCATATATATATATATATATATATATATATATATATATATGGTTTCCAGTTTTGTGTTTTTAAGGGATTTGTGTGTGAACATGTGTGTCTCTGTGTCTGTATGTGTTTCTTGTGCTTTTTCTTAGAATTTTTGCTTTTTTTTTTTACATATTCTAATATCGTTCTTACTTTGTCTTTATTTTTTTAGATGCCTACTTGTTTTCTAATAAGGCAGAGAAAGAAGGGGTCTGGATTTTGGTGAGAAGGTGGGGAATATCTAGGAGAATTTGGGAGGGAAACTATAATCAGAATACATTGTATTAAAAATCATTTTCAATAAAAACAATAGAAAAAGAAGTATCAGTAATACATTGGATGATACGATCTAGAACTGCTATGAAGAGTAATTGCTAAATGAACACCACAAACAAAACCTAAAGCTCTCACTGAAGATGAGGAAGGGAATGAGAAATGACAAAAGGCGAAGAGATTTAAGATGCTACCCAGAGATTTATCATGATGAGCACCAAGAAGGTCATTAGTTATTTTCATAACTAACACGTACTCATAATCAATTCTGTAAGAAAGATTTTTAAGAAATAGCATGGGTGCTTTGTATTTTCGATGCCCTGAAAAATATTTATTTTTATTTATGTGTATGTAGGACTGCCTGCTTGTCCGCATGGGCCCCATGCTCGTGGAGGCCAGAAGAGGAAAGTGGATACGTTGGAACTAGAGTGGTGGGAGGTTGTGAGTCACCATGTGGGAGTTGAGAACTGAAGGCAGGCCCCTGCAAGAGCAGCAAGTGCTTCTAAACTCTGAGCAACCTCTCCAGCCTGACCGTATGTATTCTGAGGGAGATGCGTATCTGGAAGTGATTGGCATTCACGAGGCACCCCAGCTGTTTGGATGCAGGATGCTCTTCAGTTCTTCCATTTGAATACTGTCAATGTTCTCTCTTGCTAAGTCACTAGCATTTTATGACATTCCCAAGATTCCTTGTTTGTGAGCATACTTCTCTCTCAAAAATCATTTAACTATTTTATACATGAAGACAGATTTTCTTCAACAGGAAAAATGAGCCCAGGTGTGGAGTAGGAAAACTGGAAAAGAACCATGCTGTACTGGCTGGATTTGTGCATCAACTTGACACAAGCACAGAGAAAGAAGCCTCCCTTGAGGAAACGCCTCCATGAGATCCAGCTGTAAGGCATTTTCTCAATTGGTGGTCAAGGGTGGGAGGGCCCAGTGTGGGCGGTGCCATCACTGGGCTGGTAGTTCTGGGTTCTATAAGCAAGCAAGCTGAGCAAGCCAGGGGAAGCAATCCAGTAAGTAACATCCCTCCATGGCCTCTGCATCAGCTCTTGTCTCCAGGTTCCTACCCTGTGTGAGTTCCAGTCCTGACTTCCTTTGGTGATGAACAGCCATGTGGAAGAAGTGTAAGCTGAATAAACCCTTTCTTTCCTTCCCAACTTGCTTCTTGGTTATGATGTTTTGTCCAGGAATAGAAATCCTGACTGAGACACATGAATTATAATTTAACAAAGGATTTAGAGATTTTAATACAACAGGAAACCTTATAAGTGTGTGCACAGGGTCAGGAACAATTGTTTTACACTGAAAGCTATTTTGCATGCAATAAACTCCCAAGCAACATTTACTCATCTGAAAAGACAAATGAAAGGTTTCCTGGACACACCAACACAGGCACATACGGTGTTGAGAAAGGTTACAAATTTAGAATTATACTGAAATTTCACCAATGTCACTAGAAAAAGAATAGAAGGCCCTGCTGGATTGTGATTACAATCTCGAATGATTTCCAAACTTGTACTTCATTACATGAAGAAAGCCATGTACCTGGTGCTGTTAGCTCAGAGTCTTCACATAATCTCAAGAGACTTGAGCGGAGGGGCTTCACACCAACCACTACATTGTTCATACTTCTCAGATGTGCCAAACACATTTCCACAATATTTCTGTTTCTCTGTTTGCAATGTGCTACACAGATTAATAAGGGAGACTTTTTGTTTTGTTTTATTTTGATTGGATATTTTCTTTATTTACATTTCAAATGTTTTCCACTTTCTAGACCTCCCCCCTCAGAAACCCCATATCCCATCTGTCTTCCCCCTGCCAGCGCCACGCCATGTGTTGCCCCATGTGTATTATTTGGTTGGTGGTCCAGTCTCCAGGAGCACCAGGGGTTCTGGCCTGTTGACACTGTTGCTCCTTCCATGGGACTGCAAACCGCCTCAGTTCCTTCAGTCCCTTCTCCAACTTATCCATTGGAGACCTAGCGCTCAGTCCAATGGTTGGCTGTGAGAGCTTCAGCCTCTGTTTTTGTCAGGCTCTGGCAGGGCCTCTCAGGAGACAGCCATATCAGGCTCCTGTCAGCAAGCACTTCCCACATCCACAATAGTGTCTGGGTTTGGTGGCTGTATATGGGATAGATTCCCAGGTGGGGCAGCCTCTGGATGGCTTTTCCTTCAGCCTCTGCTCCACACTTTGTCTCCATATTTCCTCCTGTGAGTATTTTGTTCCCCCTTCTAAAAAGCACTGAAGCATCCACATTTTGGATGCTTCCTACTTCTTAGGCTTCATATGGTCTGTGAATTAAATCTTGAGTATTCCGAACTTTTGGGCCAATATCCACTTATCAATGAATACATATCGTGTTCTCTTGTGACTGAAATACCTCACTCAGGATGATATTTTCAAGTTCCATCCATTTGCCTGAGAATTTCATGAAGTCATTGTTTTTAATATCTGAGTAGTACTCCATTATATAAATTACCACATTTTCTGTATCCAGTCCTCTGTTGAGGGACATCTGGGCTGCTTCCAGCTTCTGGCTATTATAAATAAGGCTGCTCTGAACATAGTGGAGCATGTGTCTTTATTACATGTTGGAGCATCTTCTGGGTATACGCCCAGGAGTGGTATAGCTGGGTCCACAGGTAGTACTATATCTAATTTTCTGAGAAACTGCCAGACAAGAATGGACAGCAAATGGGACCTCATAAAATTGCAAAGCTTCTGTAAAATGAAAGACACCATCAAAAGGACAGAACAGCAACCAACAGACTGGGAAAAGATTTTACCAGTCCTATATTCAATAGAAGGCTAATATCCAATATATACAAAGAACTCAAGAAGTTAGACTCCAAAACCCAAATAACCTTATTAAAAAACTTGGAACAGAGCTAAACAGAGAATTCTCAACTGAGGAAACTCTAAGGACTGAGAAGCACCTAAAGAAATGTTCAACATCCTTAGTCATCAGGGCAATGCAAATCAAAACAACCCTGAGATTCCATCTCACACCAGTCAGAATGACGAAGACCAAAAACTCAGGTGACAGCAGATACTGGCAAAGATATGGAGAAACAGGAACACACCTCCATTGCTGGAGGGACTGCAAGCAAGACTTTTTGAATCATTTATCATAACAGTCATAAACAGATCATGGCCAGAGTGTCATAATGCAAATAATTAAAAATACGTGCAACCTTCAATCTATGTTTACATATATTTTTGAATCTAGAGACAGACTAAAATATTGGTATTTTTCTAGTAAATGAACATTTCTAGATGATTTGTAATTTTATGATTTAAGCCAGGAGAAAAAAGGATTTCTAGAAAGCAAATATTTTAGGAAATACTGAGATCTTGTTTTCTAAATTTACAAATCTTTTCTTACAATAGTCAACAATAAGAAGCTTATTTTATGCTATCAATATTAATAGTCTTATTTGGAAAAGAGCATTTATAAAGATCTGATCATAAGTTATAGACTGGTGTTATTACTATAAATTTCTTTTTTGGGGGGGCAAATGTCAGTTTGACATTTAAAGCAATATGAGACTGAACTAGAAATGATATTCTTCCTTAAGCTCTTGCTGTGTATTGTGGTTCTTATGGTCTAGTCCAGTACCACAATCTTCTTTTACGAAGTCTACTCTTTATTAACATGTCTGGAAAAAAAGAGATTTTAAAAAAAGTTATCCTATGGAGTTACTTGCCCAATTTACATCTGATTACGTGTGCAGGTTTGAACCTGTAAGTTTTGACATAGATTGTCAGAGTAGAAGTCCGGGTAGGTCTTAAAGCCAACGAGAATAAGAAGACTGAAAGTTAGTGTTGGGTTACTAAAGGGCAGTCTGGACTGCAGCAGAGGTTTCTTAAGATCCTGTAACACCCTCTGGGCATGTCTACTCTTTTGTGGACACTTTGTTGACCTGTGCAGTTGTTCACTTATTGTGGTGACCTATTAGCGTAAACACTTAACAAATAGCCCTCAAGTTTTGTTTTATTAATTCCACCTTAGACAGGCATGTCTTAGTTTTAGTGTTTTTAAAGTAGCCAACTGCACTTGCTACTTTTAAAACCTCAAAACTGCCTTATATTTTATCACATTCTATTCCAGCCGTTTCAACTCCTGGTGTAATTATTGTTGGCTTTTCCTTCTGGAAGCTTCTGTTTCCCCTTCAATGCCTAGTTTTTCTTCATGGACATTTTCAGCTTTACTGTTTGTTTCCAGACTTTAGGATCAGAAACATACCCTCTATTTTGAGTTCAGACAGCATATTCTTTGTTATTTTAAAGATGTGTAAGAAGATACATATTTTTTAGAATATTTCAATGTACCAAGACAATCACCAAGACTTTGCTAAATTCTATACAACTGTATATTTTTGTGTATTGAAATGAAATAAAGGACATCAAAGGAAAGCGCCGAAGATCTAAGAAACTGCGATTCTAACCTAGTAGGTGGTCAGATTCAAGCTAAACAACCGCTTAGCAGAATCTAAACAGCCAAGATTACAGGCAAACTGTTTTATTTAGCACTTAATTAAACAGACTGAATGACAGATTATCAAGTGGGATCTTTAAAGTTTCAAGCTTGCTTTCCATAACGCACAGCTTCCAATCATATGGAGAAGTTTAGAGGTTATACAACTGGAGAGGATGACCAATCAGTCTGACTGTAGCAGTGCTTGTCCAAGGGGAATGTCACTTAAAGGATGTTAGTGGGCAATTGGCCTTGGATTTTGAGCCAATGTCAGGTAAGGACCTCATTACTAATGGCATCTACTTCCTAATGGGTCTAATATGTCACTATGGATGTATGCGGCTGCTGTTAATGCTATGATTATGTAACGCAATGAATTTTAGTAATTCACAGCTCCTGGGACAAGCTTAGCCTTTTCCCTTCATGAGTCAGACTGACAAATGTTTACAATGTATAAAGCATAGTGTATAAGCTTAAAAGAAATTGGCACTCACAGGCTAAGATAAATTAGGTATGGGTAAATTTTGATGAAGAACAGATGTGGTAAGTACGTAACAAAAAACCTGTCTAGGTCAGTGATAGAAACTCTCAAGGTTGAGGAGATTATCATTAGAGAGGAAGAGGGTCTGGGAAGGCACTGTTTTAAGCAGCAGGAGCAAGGGACAGGGCACATTTCAGTGAATAATAAGTTAGTCCCTGTGCCTGGATGTTAGAGTATCAACATATTCTGCTTACTTATTGGGAGCCAGTCCTAGCAGCTAGGGTGGGTTTCTCCTATTTACTACGTTGTGAGACTGGGTTACAAAGCAATTAACAAAGCACGTTTGCTTTAGCTACCATGGTACAGAATGAAGAATTATAGGTATTTGATTTTTTTGATAGGGAAACTTACAACTAATAAACCTTCTAAGGGATGGAGCTGTTGGATAGCTTCATGGATGTTTGGATAAAACTTTGACCACAATGTCTTTAAACTTAGAATATTACTTGATAGTAGCGGTCCTTTTCTGTAGTGACATCTCCCTCCCAGGCGTTACAGATTTATTGACTTTATGTGTAGCAAATTTTTACTTTTGAAATTGATATTGTTAAAAATGAAAACACATGTGCATACACATACAAATAATGTTAAGGTAGTTGCTAGTGATTTTTTTTTAATATTAAAACTAATAAGCGTATTGACTCCCAAGACCTGTTATGTGGGTTTTGGTCTGAGCTCTAACCTTTTACAAAGGGTTTGCTCTCATCGTCGATCTTATTCTTCCTATCAGAAAATGACTTGGCGAGCTGAAAAGTTAGCAGGTGGCTTCAGACACATATGAGATGGGAGATCGTGGTGTAATGTCTCATAACAGAATCTAGAAAGAAAGGCGGAGCTGACATCCAGTGACCGGCATCAACAGACATCTGAACAGGGATTTGTAGAAAGAGACTTGCAGATAAGAGACCTATACAATATAGACTCCCTTAGTCATACTTGGGGACCCTCAAGTTAGCTCAGGAGGCAGAAATAAGAACACAGACTGATCTTGAAGCCCCTGGCACCTGCGGCTACTGCAAATCATTAGCAGAGCCCACCTTCTGAAGATATTAATAAACACATCCCACTAAAGGTCTGTCTCTGTCAGTTATTTTCCTATACATTTAGTCTCAGCCTTTAAGAAAATGCTCCAAAGCATGCTGCCCGCCAGGAAGAGGCGTCAGAGTCAGGATCAGTTACTATTCACATGTGGGATCATCAGACTCTGAAGGCCAAGCTTTCCGTTAACTGGAGCAACCCATTATTTCTCCTGAAAGTTAAGATGTATGGATACTGAATCCTGACACACAACCAAATCACTACTGGTTAAGATGAGACTTGCCTGAAGTCCAATATCTGACTTTTATATGTAGAGCTATCAACAGAATTCAGATGCAGAATTCTCACAGAGAAAGCACTGTTGAATGGAAAAAGAGGAGAGACCTTCATTCAGATAAACCAAACTAAAGTGCTGGAGAGTAATCTTGGAGAACGCTGTCCTCAGCTTTTTCTTCACTGTGTGTATGGGGGGGGGCGGGATGTAGGCAAGGGGAAGGAAATGATGCATTTGGCATGTTCTAAAGTGAGATATGTCATCACTTTCAATGGCTTAGAGATTTGAAACCAATACAGCTATCAACACATAGGAAAGGTTTTATATTTAATATTGTTTCCTTTGGAAATTTCTGGGTTTCTAGGATTTGTCCCACCACTAGGTTGTTTTGGTTCACTCTGATTTATTGCTGAGTTCATGCATCTCTTGTCTCTTCTGTTCTAAGGGGGAAGAAGTCATTGATATCAGTCATACGACAGTGGCAGCATGTGTCCCAGTGGATGATAACCCCAGCTATAGACTGTAAGCCTGAGTCTGCAGAGACTGACACACAGAGTACAATGACAGGAATTTAAGTAAGTGTGTCACAGAGCTCGTGTTTCCCCAGAGATAGTTGGGTGAATGGCGAGGAAATGCTCTGACGTTCTTAGTGATGTATTTAAAGCAGTTAGTACACCCTCCCTCCCTCCACTCCCTTGTTACATGGCCATTGTTATTTCTATTAAAAAAAAAACAAAAACCTATAGGCAGTTTGAGTTTATACAAATGGATTATTCCACACTTGCAAGGGTGAGAAATTAATCAAGCCAGTATTAACTTGATTAATAATAATAATAATAATAATAATAAAAATAATAATAATGTTAAAGAAGTTCTGTCAGAATACAAGATGAAGAACACAATTTAAGCACATTCTTTAAAGGCTCTTGTGCAGTTAGGTGAGCTTTCATGAATAATGGGATAGATACTGTATTACTGTTAACATTTGATCATGACTCTGAGAACAACAAATGAAGAACTGTGAAGTGGGTGTTCATATGGGTGCCTTATTATAAGCACTGCTATGGGGTGATAATAATCATGGCAGTCACGAGCCTTAAGCCCACTAAGCCACAAGTCAGAAGCTGTACTCAAAGGAGTTCATACTCAAGGATGAACCACTCTAGTTATAACAGGCAGAATCTTCCAGACAGAAGAACCTCCAAATAACCTTGTTTACTTATTTTCATTTTTATTATTTTTATCACTTATTATTCAAGACAATTCTTAAATTTAAATAAATTTTGATCATATTATTCCCTTCCCCTAGCTTTGTCCAGATCCTCTCTCCATCCCTACCCATGCAATTTTATCTACTTTCTCAATAAACAAAAACCCAATACAACAATGCCCCCCTCAAACCAATGAAACAAAATAAAATCACAGCCCCTAGGTGTGTGTGTGTGTGTAACAAACCCACCAAACTGTAACCAAATAAAAGCACACATAAGAAGCTGTGGAGCCGCATCCTGCCCTGGACTTGTTGACATACCCAGTGTCCCTCTATTGGAGAGAACTGATTTTGAAAAATGTTCCCAGGACCTCCCTATGGCTGACCTTGAACTCACTCTGTAGCTTTGGTGGGCCTTGTGTATGCGATCCTCCTGACTCAGCCTCCTCAGTGGCTGGAATTGAAAGGTCTTTGCCACCAACCTGACTACACTAGATATTTAGAGGTAAGAAATAATTTAATTGTGGGAATATCTATGCACCACATGCATACCTGGTGCCCTTGGCTGTCAGAAGTAGGAGATTGCAATTCCCTGGAACTGGAGTTGCTGATGGCTGTCAGACAACATGTGGGCACCGGGAACTCAACCTTGGTCTTTTGCACGGGACACAAGTGCTCTTAACTACTGAGCTAACTGCCGTGCTGTCTCTTCTGCTCCTATTAGACTTAAAAAATAAATCCACATGTACCTTTGACCTTTAAAGATTGTTTTCATCTGTGGTCCTTTCACTTAATCCTTTCACTATTAATTTGCAAGAGCTATTTCTGTATGGTGAATGCCAACCGAGATTCTATTTTTTTTATTTTCATCTAATCTGTGGCATCACTCTTTTTTTCCTGTTGTAGGGATTACAACCAGAGTCTTGTGCATGCTAGACAAGTGTTCTGCCAGCCCTACACACTAAAAACTTATCATTCTTTCCTGATTTTAATTGTATACGTCTTTGTAAATGCATCTGGGGTCGATTAGAATGAACTCCTAGAAGCAAAATATAGCTTAATTTTCAGCCCTAAATATAGTTTTTTATCCATCCCGAGACCATGTGTTGAATAACATTTTCATGCTGAACCAAAAACTCAAAAGAATATTGAGTTAGTTATACAAAAACTCGCAAAAGAAAATAAAGAGCAGACGAGAAGCAGAGTGTCTTTTCCCAGAGAAGAGACAGAGACTTGAAGATTCTGTCAGGGACTGGAGAGAGGTGAGAGATCAAAGAAGGACCGAGAACGGGACTGAAATTCATGATGTGCTGATCTTGAAGATCTGAATATCTCTTGGTGAGCTACATGTTCTTAGAGTGCACTGAGATCTCGCCTCTTGGTGTTTCCTGGTGTTGACTTAGCTTTCCACACCAATCCAGAGACAAAGTATAGGAGCAGAGCAAGTTATCATAAGCTATTGCCATTAGCGAGAGGATTTTATGTTACATAGAATACTTGGGAAAGAGGAACAGGATGAATGTATGATAGGCAGGAATTACCATGTATGAGATTATCAGTGCTAAGTGACATCATATAAACCAAAAAGAGGAAACACTTCCTAAATGTAGCAATAATGAAAAATGGTTAATGAGAGATGCTGTGTGCAAGACAAAGGATGGGTTTCTTTTTTCTTCTGGTAATGTAGGGGTCGGTCTACTGTGTCAGAACCTCGCAGTTGAGCGGTGAGACAGAAGTGTACTCTAGTGCCGATTCCTTTGGTGGATATCTCTGGAAGTGCGTCTGGCCATCCTTCATCCTCCTCGGAATGGCTGCAGTTCACATAGATACCACAGGACAGATGCTTATCCCCTCTTTCCTGACCTCAGTGTTGGGCTCAGGGCAAACTTCTCAGCAGCTAGACCAATTCTCCACAATACAGTAGTTCATCCGTGTTCATCACCAGGACCAAGCTAAACCAATGGGTTCTTTTTCCTGGGTCTTTAACATGCATTCTACAAGCAGAGCATAGGCCCCCCTGGATGGTAAAAACTACTATTTTTGCTCCTTACTAAAGTCATATATTGAAACATTAATCTCCAGTGTGGTCACATTTCATGGTAAGGCATTTGTGAGGGGGATTAGGTCATGAGGTAGAGCTCACTAGAATGAGACTGACGTCTTATGGATAGCTGAGGAATCTGGGTTGTCTCCTTCCACTGTGTGAGGACAGAGAGACTACATTGAAGCTTATGGATTTGAAAAAATGCCCACTTCAGACAACGAGTCTGCCAATGTCTTGGACTTGAGCTTCCTGTCCCACACAACTACATTTATTTTGCAGGTCATATACCACTCTGATCACAGAGTTATGATGCACCAAGAGAGTAGTACCAATGCTCAGATGGGCCCAGACAGCACTGAGCACTGTCTAGCTCAGAAACCTGCTTTCCTGCTGCACAAGGAAAGCTTATGTGTATCACAAAAAGCTAAGCCAACCTCGAGAAGAGGCATAGAGAGTAGCTGGAGTCCAGGGTTCACTTTGGGTACCTCCTGTGGGTTTGAATGCATGTATTGTATGTATTTGTCCAAGGCGGCTCCTTTGGTGCCTTTGTCTTGCTTTATCACTGTTCCTTCTCCAAGTCTATGATGAGTCCTTTGCTCTACATTCCTGGAGCATTTTCCCCTTAAGACATGAATAAGCCCTCATAAGATTGTCATTTCTGGTCATTGTCAAAATACCAGACTGTCTGGTGCAGACTCATTGGAAGTACTGACTTCTGTACACAGTTCCCAAACCAGTCCTCCTGTGAACATTATCTTATTTCCCTCAAAGACTTGTGGATACTGTTCCACCTCCTTTTCAGGTTGCTAATGAGAATCCTTTGAAAAGCCATTTTCATTGCCCTGAAACTTATCTCTTTGGTATTAATATTCCTTCTGTGTAAAAAGCCTTTACCTAGTCCTATAACATCTGTCATTGTACCGTTAAATAGAGTTACTTTGCCACACTAAATATTCTCTCTGCATTGCCTGCTCTTTACTCGTTATTCTGGCAACCATCCT
>NC_034597.1:92210558-92211969 GCF_900095145.1 Mus pahari
CCTCCCCTCCCCTCCCCTCCCCTCTCTTCTCTTCTCTTCTTTTGGTATGGGTACTGGCATGAATGTATATGCACCACATGTGTGCCTAGTGCCTACAGAAGAGAGAGAGATCATTGGATCTCCTGGACTTGGAGTTACAGATGGTTTTATGAAGTTCAGTGTGGGTCCTGAAAAGGGAACTCAGGTGCTTTTAAAGAACTACTGAATTTTCTCATCAACCCCAAACCGCACTTTACATGTTCAGTTGCTAAAGAAGATAAAGTTGTAAACATACAGGATTGATTGGTTTGTGTGTGTGTTAAGCAGGATTACTGGATTATGTTTGGAGAGTATGGTTAGTTTTATATTAAACCATCCAATGGTTGATCAATGTGCTGTTTTGAACCCTCCTACTGATGGATGAGCATTCCTGCTGCTCTACTTTTTTTTTTTCAACAAGATTTGTTACAGTGCAGAGAATAAGAGACTGCAGAATGCTCAGGCTTAAAGGAAGCAGATATGCTGCCCTCCACCCCAGGCTCGGGGATCGCTGAAGGAAAGCAGTAAAATGAATGCAAGAGCGAGAAGTATTAGATAACAAGAAGGCATTTTCTGGGCATAGCAGGGCAGCTGCACATATGAGCTCACAGTAGCTCTGAAAGCATGCACAAAATACGTGCAAATCCTCTTGAGCTCTTTGTATATATTGGATATTAGTTACCTATCAGATTTAGGATTGGTAAAAATTCTTTCCCAATCTGTTGGTGGCCTCTTTGTCTTATTGACAGTGTCTTTTGCCTTACAGAAGCTTTGTAATTTTATGAGGTCCCATTTGTTGATTCTTGATCTTACAGCACATTGCTGTTCTGTTAAGGAATTTTTCCCCTGTGCCCATATCTTTGAGGCTTTCCCCCACTTTCTCCTCTCTATATATTTCAGTGTCTCTGGTTTTATGTGGAGGTCTTTGATGTACTTAGACTTGAGCTTTGTACAAGGAGATAAGAATGGATCAATTCACATTCTTCTACATGATAACCGCCAGTTGTGTCAGCACCATTTGTTGAAAATGCTGTCCTTTTTCCACTGGATGGTTTTAGCTCCTTTGTCAAAGATCAGGTAACCATAGGTGTGTGGGTTCACTTCTGGGTCTTCAATTCTATTCCATGGGTCTACCTGTCTGTCACTGTACCAGTACCATGCAGTTTTTATCACAATTGCTCTGTAGTACAGCTTAAGGTCAGGCATGGTGATTCCCACAGAGGTTCTTTTATTGTTAAGAATAGTTTTTGCTATCCTAGGTTTCTTGTTATTCCAGATGAATTTGCAAATTGCCCTTTCTAATTCAGTGAAGAATTGAGTTGGAATTTTGAGCTCACGAAGCTGACCTCCAAAAATTCAAATAACCCCATTAAAAATGGGGTACAGAGCTAAA
>NC_034597.1:92213069-92225640 GCF_900095145.1 Mus pahari
GTCAGCAAGATTTTGCTGAAAGGACACTGATATAGCCATCTCTGTGAGGCTATGCCAGTGCCTGGCAAATATAGAAGTGGATGCCCGCAGTCATCTATAGGGTAGAACACAGAGACCCCAATGGAGGAGCTAGAGGAACTGAAGGGGTCTGCAACCCTATAGGTGAAACAACAATATGAACTAATCAGTACTCCCAGAGCTCGTGTCTCTAGCTGCATATCTATAGCAGGAGATGGCCTAGTCAGCCATCATTGGGAAGAGAAGCCCCTTGGTCTTGCAAACTTTATATGCCCCATACAGGGGAACGCCAGGGCCAAGAAATGGGAGTGGGTGGGCAGGGGAGCAGGGTTGGGGGAGGGTATAGGGGGCATTCAGGATAGCATTTGAAATGTAAATGAAGAAAATATCTAATAAAATAAGTTAAAAAAATTATGTGCAAATCCAAGTCAGCCCGAATCCCAGAATGGACAGGGGAGTTGGGCACACCATGGGACTGAGGACAGTTATTAGCCGCTGGGAGAGGGGGAGACAGTTTTCTCTAAGGGTGTAGCCCCTCATAAGTCTATCATATTCCATTGGAAGATCACAGATCTAAGAATATTTGGGCAACACAAATTAGTCTTGAAGGGTTTAAAACATAAGGACACAAAATTGAATAGGTAGGGACGTGGGATGGATTTATGAAGTTGGGGAGAGGGATGAAGATTATCTAAACACATTGAACAAAACTTTTAAAAAGCCAGTCAGGACAAGGAAAATAATAAATTAGAAAATGGTTGGTATTTCTGTAATGGTATCCATCCACTACAAAAAGACTCTTCTTTGGAGAGAAGTGAGAACATTTATCTGTGGGCATAAGGACAAGTATTCAAAAATAATTCTGGTTTAGAAAGAGGCTTATCAGGTTTTTCTCTGGGGCCCCTGACCTTATCAGCCACGGGGAAGTTGGCAGAATTACAGTACCAGGCTTGAATTTCCACCCACTGAGCAAGGGAGAGGTGAGAGTATCTTAAAAGTGTCCAGAAAGGTCCATGAAGAAGACATACCCAATAGGGAAGTACATAGAGAAAATAAACTATGTGCTCTTTGGATAATGTAGGAAAGTGGTTGCAAAGCAATTGAGAAGAGTGCATTGAGCCTATATCAAAGACAACATTCTAGAAAAACCAATGAGTATGGGTGAACTAGGGAAGAAGGCTGAGACAAAATAGATAGAGGGTTAAAAAGAAATGTAATGCCAAGGTTTCGAAAGAACAAGTTTACCCAATAATAGGGGATGAGAAGTATTCATGGAATTGCATATACAAGTCACTCTGAGAATCCATAAATGGCTTCTTCATACCACAATCACAGATCTCAAGGAGACTCACAAATTCTGATTATCCAAGTGCTCAAGAAAAGTGAACAGATGGGAAAGGTTCTGTGCAAAACGCTAATGTCACACAATAAAAAAAATTAAAGTACTATATTTTTCTGTTTTAGAGACAAAGTGTTCTGGATGGCAAAAAAATTTAATTGAGAGTCTCTAATATGATATATGTGTTTTTTAAAACAGAAAGTCAATTTTATCCTTAATCTCATGATGCCCTGAGCCTCGGATGCTGTTTGTCATATCAAGGGGCCCTTGTAGTGCTGTGTAGGTTAATATTGGAAGCTCTGCTAAGATAGTCGTTTGTATGGATGTGCTGGGGAGGCCATGGCCCCGGGCAAGCTGCATTCCTCTGAGGTTGACACAAGTAAGGCTTTATGGGAAGTACTCTAATAGTTAGTAGCCGCAGAGTAAAGGCATCTGAAACTATCTCAACACAGGCAAGCTCAGTCCTCAGCAGGCAATGCCATCTCAAAAGACTGAGCTCCAAACTATGAGAAAAAGATGGATTTCATATTTTTCAGCAGTTTTATTATTTAGTTGTATATTTGTACAAATCTATTTAACAGCCAAAGTATGTTACCCTGAGAAAACCTTATAGTTAATTTTACCAGACGAAGTAATTATCATAAGCACAATATATTGCATTTGGGATGAAAGATGGGCATAAGATGAAAAGTAAGTCTATCATATTTTAGAATGAAATGTGTAAACATATATTATAATTCATATGTTTCAATACTCCGCAGCAGAACACATGTTCAGGGAAATAACTGTCTTAAAAGACTAGCAGATTAGAATGCGCAAAGAAAAGTGTTTGCTGCCTTTAGGAATCAACACTGCATCTTCAGGTGAACAAGGAGACTGTGCTTTCTAGAATCTGTCAAATTAGGGACGGATGAAGTTAGTAATTTGGACCCTGAATGAAACACTGTAGAAGTCAGAGGAAGTGGCTGAAAGGTCTCCTAGGACAGCAAATGTTAGGACAGGGTGGATCTGGTAGATGTTACAGGACCTTAGGCAGGAACGCACTTTCAAAGTGTGGGAACAAGTACCCGATGCTTGCATTATTTGTATTGGAGTGACTCTGACTACGAGAAAGGAAAAGGAAGCACAGATACCCAAACCAGATCAGAGGCAGGCATGGCAGAACATGCCTGTATTCCCAGTGTTTGTGACCCAGAGATAGCACGGGGGAGAACTGGAGGTTGGCTAAACAGAGCAAATCACCAGGCATGGAGACAAAATCTGCCTGCAAATAAATAAACAAGAATCAGTTCTTACGGGGAAAATATGAACTATTTCTAATTTTTCTTTAATTAAATCTCAGGTTTCAAAAAAAAAGTATTATGATTACCCTTCTTAACCTTAAACGTATTTTAAATTTCATTTTATGAGGAATTTCACACATGCAAACATAGAGCATTATAATGAACCCCAGCATGCCCTGCGCTCAGCCAACTCTTAGAGAGTGTGCTTCATCCTGTTAGCCCCGTGGAGTCACTGCTTTTGTTCAGTATTTACTGCCCCAGCTTTGTGTCTCATTTCTTTCTTTGCTTGCTTGCTTGTTTACAGTTAATAACCCTTAAAGCCAACTCTACTCCCTTCATACACAACGCCTTATTACCCAGTTACAAACACTATGATGGGCAGCAGATTTCTGGATGTTACTCTTTGTGTATAATTACAACTGCAGATTCACTGAACTGCAGTTTCCCACACCCCTCTGTTCCCACAGCCTCGGGCAATAACCTTTCTATTGTCTGTCTGCTTGTATATTTTGAACTGTTTCAGATCCTTCTTGTAAGAGAGGTCCTGTTGTATATGTTATGTGTTATTCCTCTTGCGAATGACAGATTACTTAGAGATGATATTCTTCAAAACTATCCATGCTATCATGAGCAACAACAGCATTTCCTTATTTTTCAAGGATGAATCCATTGTACATGTATATGCTTTATCTGTCATTTCATCTACTGGGGACAGTGTTCCCCTAGATCGTGGTTATTATGAATTAGCTTGCAATGAATATGGGAGGAAAGATACCATCTCGTGACCCTAATTTAATTCAATTTCATTTGGGTAGATATCAGAGATATGCAATTCTATGGTTTGTCTCCATACTGTTTTCCATTACAGGTGTAATATATTGTGGTCCTCTTCAAGTACATCAGAATTTGGGTTTTCCCATCCTATTCACACTTCTGATCTTTGATATTCTTGGTAATAAGTGCACTCGTAGGAATAAGACAGAACCACACTATTGTTGGAATTAGATAAAGCACCTTTTTATATGCCTTCTGGTCATTTAATATCTTCTTTGGAAAACTGAAAATCTCATTCTCTTTCCAATTTTAAAACCTGAACAATTTTTTAGGTACTGAGTTTGAGAGGTTCCTCATATCTTTTGATACCCAAATCTTATATCAGATTTGCAAATATTCTTTCTTGTTTATAGGCTGCCTTTTTATTTCCTGATGGTTTTCTCTTCTCTGCAGAAAAATGTTTAGCTCTCTATAATTTCCCTTGTCTGTTCTTGCTTTTCTTGCCTATGCTTTGGGTACTGTTTCCAACACATCATTGCTAATTCAATTACCCACTATGAAGAAGCATATTTCCCTATGCTTCCTTCTACAGGTTTTATACTAACTTCAGTTTTGTGCTTAAGTCTTTAATCTAATTTGAATTGGCTTGTGTATGGTTTCATTCATTGGCATTAGAATATTGTTTCCCTGTTGTAAAACATGTGGGACCGTGTTACCAGACAGACATAAGGACTGGCAAGGTTGAGCTCAGACCCCAGGAATCTCAGATATCTGAGACCAGCAGAAGTGGAGCCACTCCCTACCTGCTCTGGAAGCATGACACCCCAACTGAAGACCATGGGCACTGAGTCACATAGCATTAACACCTGAAGTTCTCCATGCTGATGAGGTACTTAGATAGCCCTGATCCTTCAGTCAATTTGCTTCCCTTTCTGGGTATTCCTTTCCACAAAAGGTATTTAATACAATAAAGAATATGCATTTGCATGCACTATCAAATAAACCAGTATGAACAAGCAAGGATCATCTCAGAGAGCTGCTTCTTTAAGGACTGCCTCAGGGAAGTTCTTTCCCTAAAGAGCATCACCTAAGATTCCCGAATAAGGCCTTCTCCCCTCTGGTCTGTATGTGCAGTTGGCCTTGTACTCAGTCAGAGAGGATTCATTCTCCTAGGCTCTGTTTCCCTTTCCTGCCTGGTGAACAGACACCCTTTGGGGAAGCAGAGACCGTGAACCTCCATTCCTGACTTCCCCTCCTGACTCCCTCTCTCGCTGATACTCTGTGGTGCCCAGGTACCCAGAAAGGAGACCAAGAACCCTGTTTGAGATTTTGCCCTGCTTCCTCCCGGTGGGGTACAGGTGGCATCCAGATGCCCCCCAACTGGGAGGCAGGATGCAGGACCACACCCTAACACCATTTGTTGGAGAAAGTATCTTTACCCCATTCTATATTCTTGTTACACTTGTTGAAGATCAGTGTAATTTACAAATACAAGTTGATATTTGAGATTTGGAGACATCTCCAGTTGGAGGTGCTAATTTTGGAGGTCTGAGGCCTTGCTGAAGTAAGTAGATCACTGGGAAAAGGTTTAATGGTTTATAGCCAGGGCAATTCTGAGTCACTACTTCCTGATCTACTGAGAACTTCCAAGGAGCCATCCTCCTGTTCCCACTGCCAGGAACCACCTGCCACCATGCCTTAATTGCCATTATGGACCTTCTGCCTCAAACCAGGAGCCAGGTTACAGCTGTCCATGCTTCTTGTCATGTGTTTGGTCAGCAGCCTATGAATGAGACATAGCCCCATGGCAGCTCGGCAGAGTGACTCAGGCCACACTCCCAGCAATTCCTTAGACTGTTTAGTTTTGTGGAACTGAACTGGTGCTGCCCCTGTGTCCTCCAAAACATCGGATGAACTTGGCGAAGCCTCTCTTCCCACTCTCGGTCCACCGATTTTGTTTCTACTACAGTGTGAGCTCCTCTCACTCTGACTATAAACGTAATTAACAGAGTAAGTGTCTAATAAGTGAAATTGAGTTGGTCTGAACTAGACTTCACAGTAGCAAAATTTGACTAATTCCAAGAAAGATTTTTCAAAAGAGCCAAACTCAAAAAGCCATAGAATGATAATTTTAAATTAAAATTGTGGAAGAAATGGCTCATGGGTGTCTGTTTGGGTGTTCTTTTTCCTCGTTGTCTTCTAAAAATAAAACTTGGAACTTCTTTTACGAAAATGGTCTTTTAACACAGATAAGCAGAGTTCTAGCTAGTGTTGTTTCAACAGTGGAATTATAGTTCATATTCTCATATTTATGCTTTCTTCAGAGACCATGTAGCCAAAATTGTGACATTTGTACAGTTTTCTATCAAATGTGTTGGAAAAAAATTATGTAACCTGAATAGTATGAATTCCCAAAGAGCCAGCAAATTTTTTTTTAGATAATATAACTTATTCATGATATAGGAAATCCTCTACGTGGTACTTGCACTAAAAAGTATGATTCTACCACCCTACTTTATGTTTTAAAGACTTCCCTTGCCAACAAAATTTTACAAGGGTTTTAATAACTGGAAATTATCTTTGATCATGCTTGTCCATCTGTATTAATTTGGAAGAGGAAAAATTAACTTAAAATTTTAATTCATCTTTACGTATCTATTTGAACATTGAGTCCAGGTACTGGTGGAGGCCAGATGAGAGTTTTGGATCCCCTGAAGCTCTTGGTATAGCTAACGGCGAGCCATTCATCATGGGTGCTGGGACCCTCACTTAGGGGGCTTCTGCAAGGTCATGTTCTTATCTACTGAACCGTCTCTAACTCTTTAACTTTAAAAGAAAATAAAACTACTTTTAGGGGGTCTTTTTGTATAATTTTGGAACCAGGTATGGTTAAAAAAACATTTACAATAACAACAGAAATGTGTAAGCATTACAAGTTGATTATCTCAGCTTCTATAATCTAGTTCCTCTACCTCTGCTAGAGCTGAGAAAGCTAAGTGACATAGTCAGTAGGAGGAAAGAGAGACCCTGCGGCAAAGGCTAACCATCATTCGCATGACACCATCAGCACTTTTCTATTTAATCCTTGAATTCTCAAACCTTGAATTCTCTAAACCTTGAGTTGGCCTTATTTTCTTAATTAATTAATTTGCATCCCAAATGTTGCCCCTTCCCAGTCTCTCTCACAGTCCCTCCCCCATAAGCCTTCTTCTTTGAAAGGGAGGGGGTCTCCTAGGTATTCCCCCACCTGGCACATCAAGTCTGCAGGGTTAGGTGCATCCTCTCGGACTATGAAGTTGGATTTATAATCCAGAATACAAGCTCAAGAGAATTGGCAAGATTATAGGCCAGCTATTGCTCTGCACTAAATTAGTGGCTACAATCAACTTCCAATAGACTTCTTGACACAGGAAAATAAAAAAAAAAAAAAAAATATAATATAAAATAAAAAATAATAATTCCTCATTAAAACAACACAAATCTAATTCTCTATTGTTCAAAACTTACTTCATTTCTGGCAGGTTTATCTGAAGAGTGAAACTGACCCAGGAAGAGAACACTCACAACATAATGATTAATATTCTTCAGTGCACATTGTAAATTCTTTTCTAGAAGGCTAGCTTTTAGTATGATTGGCTGACTGGCCCTGTTTTGTTGTCCTTGCTAAAGTTTCCACCTTGCTGTCATGTTTGCCTCTGTGGAGTTATACAGATGTTCCTTTGAGTTTGCACCTGAGCCAGGTCATCTGTGCGAGCTGCCTCTCTCTGCAGGCGCCACTTTTCTCAGGATACCACCCTGATGGTTCTTTTTACCTTACCTGGCATTTTTCCTTAGGATTCTCTGAGAATATTGGTAGGCATCCAATGCATTTTAGTTAAATGTGAAACAAAAGGACAGTCATGAACATGCCTCAAGTTCATCCTTAAGCTCAGGGACAGTGGTATCTAAACAAAAAATTGCCTTTTGTATATAATGAGAATCTCCTTCTCTCTTGCCTTCCTTCTTACCCCCATCTCTTCAGTGTGTGTGTATGTGTGTGTGTGTGTGTGTGTGTGTGTGCGCGTGCGCGTGTATGTATGTGTATGTGTGCGTGTGCGTGCGTGCGTGCGTGTGTATGTGTGTGTGTGTGCGTGTGCGTGTGCGTGTACGTATGTGTATGTGTGTGTGTGTGTGCGTGCGTGCGTGTGTATGTGTGTGTGTGTGTGTGTGTGTGTGTGTGTGTGTGTTGGTGATAGAACAGTGGACCTCATAGATACTAGGCAAGGACTCTACCACTGAGCTACATCCTCAGACCCTCTTTTGGTTTTTAAATGTTATTATTACCTCATAAAGCAGAAGCCTACGTACGACAAGCCTGGTATATTAAGCAACATTAAGAATATCTATTGTCTTGGTCCAGTTGTGCGACTCAGTGCGTTAAGATACTTGCTGCTGGGTCAGATCCTGATCTGACTTCAGTTCTTAGGACCCATTGGTAGGTTAGAATTGACTCTGGCAAGTCGTCCTCTGATCTGTAGACAGTGCACAGGCAGGCATGCTTGTGAGAATGCATGCACTCACACACACCACACACACATCACATATATACACATCACATATCACACACACACACCCAAACACACACACACACACACACATCACAAATATACACACACCACACAGATACATACCACATACACACACCACATATCACACATACACACACACACCACACAGACACACATCACACACACACCACATACACACACCACACACATGCACACACACCACAGTTCATTAATTAGGAAATATAACTTGTTTTATGAAAGAATTATTTTTCTTCTCAAGTTTTAGATTTTCTCTCGATTTTGAACATTTTGGTATTGAGTAATTACAACATCGCATGTTAACTGCAAATTTACCTCATAAAATGTTTCAAATTTACGTCATAGTTTGAATTAAGAATGTTATACTATATATATAGTATTTCCTCCAATCTATGGCTGAGAAAAAAGTGTTGAAAGATTCATTTATTAACTCTCTTATTCAGTAGATATGCCTTGAACTTTCATGCCATCCTGAGCTCCTAGGATAAAAAACAGTTACGTGAGATAAACATTTTCTGGCCTCGTATAATTTATTGAGTGGTAGAGTTAGCAATAAATAAGAAACTAAAAATAATATGTTTTACTAATTTCAAGGAAGGAAATAAACGTGCATGTTTTGCACTAAGGGGGGCTGAGTGTTATGCGGGGTGCCACTGGAAAGTCAGGTGACCTTTGCATCTTCTGTGTTCTGAGCTAATGCATGGACCGAACTGCATACTTTTCCTTATCAAGAAGTTGGCCCATAGATGAAGCCACACTCATTTTCCCTAAGTCTCACACCCCTCCTGCGTCTGGATGCAGTGTCAGGGTTAACAAGCTGCTGCTGCTTCCCACCAACCTCTCACACCACAGAGCTGCCTTTAGCGGTTTAAATCTTGCTGGTCCCTCAAGCATGCAAGTTTGATTCAGCCTGCGCTGCTAAAATCTCTATCAGTTATAACGTAAATGCAATTTAATGAGATTTCCTGTATCACTACTTCATTTTGTAAAAGACTAAGCACCTTTCACATGAGAAGAATATTTTGATGATATTTGCTGGAGACGAAGAAAACGAAAGTGACTTGTATGGGCATGTCTATGGTGGAGCTGTAAAGTCGGAGACTAACCAGGGTTGCCGCTTGCAAAGGCCATTTGTTCTTTCTCCTCAGAGCAGTAAAAGCAGCTGAGAAAATGGGAGTCCGGCATTTCTAGCGGGTTGTCATAGCGACAGGAGTTTGGTACAATACTGTCTATTTACTTGTCCGGACTCTTGGTTACCTCCCTCGTGACCCTGTGGAGCCTGAGGTAATGCATTCTGCACGGTAGCTGGGGTCTGAGGAGGTTCTAAGAACTTGCTGACAATTATGCATTGTGTTTCATTATTCATCACAGTGGGGTAACGCGAATCCCTCTGATGCCCACCGCAGGCTGATCTGAGGCCCCTGTTCACAAGGGAAGTCATGAGGAACATGTATTCTGCTTTCAAAGTCTTCCCTACCTCCGTTACTCTCCTTCGACTCGACAGGAATAATGTGTTTATGATGAGAAACCACTGTCCTGCTTTCTAGAGCTTGACTCTGTTCCAGACCATTGCTTTGTGTACACAAAGTGCCTCCCGCTATCAGAGAGTAGAGATATTTGCTCTGGACTACTTTATCATCTTCAAACCGTCACTGACAGAAATGTGTGTGTGTGAGGTCAGTGCATTCCGCCAGCACCAGAAGCTAGCGCATATCTGCGGCTGTAAATAAACAAGGGGCATGATGTTAGAAAAAATGTTGGGGTTTTGACCTGTGCAAAATCGACTGGAATGTTTCTCTAGTAGTTATCCTCTGCTTTTCCAAGCTTTGTATAAACATGAATTTCCAGAAATTTTCAAGAACTGATGCTGATTAAAAAAAAAAAAAATTCAGTCTTCTAATGAGATTGTGAAAGACATCAGATTTAATTGTTAAATACTACAAAAAAAAAAAAAAAAAACCAATGTGAAGAGAAAGGAAAGGTGCATATTCGTACTGAGGGAGCTTCAAAAAGAATATTTCCTTTTTTGTTTTATTTTTCATCATCAATGCTAGAACAAAGATATATTTTATATGCATATTTAAAGAGTTGAAGTAGACGGTTACACTGCAAGAAGCTTACGTTCCAGACCTACTGAAAAAAAATGAGGAGTGTTGGATGTATGATGTGAATACCAAAGATTCTGGAACAGTCCAGGGCCCTGTTGATATTTTCTTAGTAAAGGAGGAAGATTGACAGTGAGCATAGGTCAGTTGTGAGTGTGTGATACTCAGTCACATAGGATCAGCTCAGCAAATACATTAGGGAGGTGACAAGACTTGTAGGATTGTCACCACATTTTAGGCATCCCTTACATATCTTGGATATTAACTCTTTCTTAGACATGGGAATTGCAAATATCTTCTCCCTCCCCCTAGAGTTTCTTGCCATTCTGTAGACCATTCTTGTTGTTATGCAAAAAGTATTTTTGCTGCTATTATTTTTGTTTGATTCAACCCATTTACCTATTTTGTTGCTTCCATTACCCATTCTTCTGATATTTTATCAAAGAGACCATCAGCAAGACCACTGTGAAGGTTTTCTTGTATATTTTTCTTTTGGGAGCTTTGTAGGTTCAGATTCTTAAGTTAAATCGCACATCCATTTTGAGTTGATAGGGAAAGAGATGGGTATAGTTTCATTCTTCTGGGTAACAACAGCCAGTTTTCCCAGTAACTGTTATTGAAGAGACTCCTCAGCCCCACTCCGCTCTACCCCCACCACCATGCCCCCTACTCCACTCCACCCCCACCACCATGCCCTGTGTATTTTGGTGTCCTTGAGGGAGACCCACAGGCCTCAGGTGTGAGGCATTCTTGCTAAGCTCCTCATTCTGTTCCATTTCTGTGGGACTTTGTGTCAGGTAACACAGCTGTGACCACAGTAGCTTTATCAGATAGGGAACAGAGTAACATAATACCTCTACTATTGCTTCATTCACTATTGTCTTGCCTGTCTGTGGTCTCCTGAGGCTTCCTGAGAATTTTACTATTGCTTTTCTATTTATGTACAATGTATCCTTGCAATTTGGACAGGGACTGTCATGAATCTGTGGATTGCTTTGGGTCTTAACACTAGCAGTAACAGTAATAAGGTTTTGGAACCCAGGAACTTTCTTTCTGCTCATTTTAATCTCTTTCACCACTGTTTGCAGTCTGCAGCATCCATCTCTTTACTGTCCTCTTTTAGATTTGTTCCTATTTTACTGTTTTTTGGTGGCAAGTGTGAGAATTTTCAAACTTCCTTTATTTGTCAATGTTACTCTTCCTTCACATCTGCAGACCTAGCACAGAAATGACGCCGAGGAGGTGGTAAGTTCTTCATGGTTCTTTCACAGAAGGAATGAGCATCTGCTGATATAGACAGCATAAATGATAAGGAGAATCAGCTTGGTAATTTCATTCCGGATGGTCGTGGCAATGGGAAAATGGAGATATTACACAAGAAATGGAGCAGAAAAGAGAAAGACTAGCTCAAGACCTGAAATGTAGAAGTAACTTAGGTTTCATTTTAGAAACAAGAGGCCCATAGATTGGAGTCCTGGATGGCCAAGCTTATGGTGACTTTATTTAGGCAGTGGTCTGGCTACATTTTAATTATCTTGTCCTTAAAAACTCTGCAGAGTAAGTATCTACATTTGTCCACACATCCTGGGTCTACTTTAATCGTTTTCATAACATTTATATAAAAAAAATCACATTCTAATGTCTTAGACATTTACTTTTCTATACATCAAGTGAAAGAAGATGAGGACAAGGAAGGAACAAGGAGAAAACTGGGGACAAGAATGAAAGGAAGGAGGGAGAAGCGAGAATCCACGGTTTTCTTTGATCAATGAGAGCGCTAGCTACTTTGAGAGAGAAGACCAGGAAATTGTATGCTCACTACCTGAGAGAAGAAAAGGTGCACATGAATGCATGCATGTACGTGCGCGTGCGTGCGTGCGTGTGTGTGTTGTAGCCCTGGAAACTGATCTTCTGGCCTTGCACACATGAGGTGACTTTCCCAGTACTGGCTACCCGCTTCCCCTGCCCCCTTCCCCGGTTCTCTTGGCCCCAAACGCCTCTATCCCTAGTGAGTCCTTGTGCTGTATTCGTTTATGAGACCGATCTCCTATCTCTCAGACTTCACACACTCCAAGGAGAATGGCCTTGAATGTCTGATGATCTTGCCTGCACCCACAAGTGGAAGATAAATGGCTTATACTACCCGACCCTGCTAGAAATGATTATCTTCCCTGAGGAAGGTGAGTTTGTGGCCACCTAAAGATCTCAGGACGGGAACAAGGAGGCTTTGAGGGTTTGAGTGAGAGGGGCGTGGACCACATGGGAGGATTTGGAAAGAGGAAAGAAGAAATCCCAGGACATTTATTTCTTGTTATTGGACTGTGCAGGCCACAACCTACATGAAGTCCACACAGCTTAAGTGTTTCTCACAAGAGATAAACATATGTCACCAATACACAGAAAGGGCTCCGTGCTCCCTACTTCCTGCTAGCCCCTTATTGTTATCCCCCTCCTCCCCCCCCCCCC
>NC_034597.1:92225651-92254820 GCF_900095145.1 Mus pahari
ACTGAAGACCATGGGCACTGAGTCACATAGCATTAACACCTGAAGTTCTCCATGCTGATGAGGTACTTAGATAGCCCTGATCCTTCAGTCAATTTGCTTCCCTTTCTGGGTATTCCTTTCCACAAAAGGTATTTAATACAATAAAGAATATGCATTTGCATGCACTATCAAATAAACCAGTATGAACAAGCAAGGATCATCTCAGAGAGCTGCTTCTTTAAGGACTGCCTCAGGGAAGTTCTTTCCCTAAAGAGCATCACCTAAGATTCCCGAATAAGGCCTTCTCCCCTCTGGTCTGTATGTGCAGTTGGCCTTGTACTCAGTCAGAGAGGATTCATTCTCCTAGGCTCTGTTTCCCTTTCCTGCCTGGTGAACAGACACCCTTTGGGGAAGCAGAGACCGTGAACCTCCATTCCTGACTTCCCCTCCTGACTCCCTCTCTCGCTGATACTCTGTGGTGCCCAGGTACCCAGAAAGGAGACCAAGAACCCTGTTTGAGATTTTGCCCTGCTTCCTCCCGGTGGGGTACAGGTGGCATCCAGATGCCCCCCAACTGGGAGGCAGGATGCAGGACCACACCCTAACACCATTTGTTGGAGAAAGTATCTTTACCCCATTCTATATTCTTGTTACACTTGTTGAAGATCAGTGTAATTTACAAATACAAGTTGATATTTGAGATTTGGAGACATCTCCAGTTGGAGGTGCTAATTTTGGAGGTCTGAGGCCTTGCTGAAGTAAGTAGATCACTGGGAAAAGGTTTAATGGTTTATAGCCAGGGCAATTCTGAGTCACTACTTCCTGATCTACTGAGAACTTCCAAGGAGCCATCCTCCTGTTCCCACTGCCAGGAACCACCTGCCACCATGCCTTAATTGCCATTATGGACCTTCTGCCTCAAACCAGGAGCCAGGTTACAGCTGTCCATGCTTCTTGTCATGTGTTTGGTCAGCAGCCTATGAATGAGACATAGCCCCATGGCAGCTCGGCAGAGTGACTCAGGCCACACTCCCAGCAATTCCTTAGACTGTTTAGTTTTGTGGAACTGAACTGGTGCTGCCCCTGTGTCCTCCAAAACATCGGATGAACTTGGCGAAGCCTCTCTTCCCACTCTCGGTCCACCGATTTTGTTTCTACTACAGTGTGAGCTCCTCTCACTCTGACTATAAACGTAATTAACAGAGTAAGTGTCTAATAAGTGAAATTGAGTTGGTCTGAACTAGACTTCACAGTAGCAAAATTTGACTAATTCCAAGAAAGATTTTTCAAAAGAGCCAAACTCAAAAAGCCATAGAATGATAATTTTAAATTAAAATTGTGGAAGAAATGGCTCATGGGTGTCTGTTTGGGTGTTCTTTTTCCTCGTTGTCTTCTAAAAATAAAACTTGGAACTTCTTTTACGAAAATGGTCTTTTAACACAGATAAGCAGAGTTCTAGCTAGTGTTGTTTCAACAGTGGAATTATAGTTCATATTCTCATATTTATGCTTTCTTCAGAGACCATGTAGCCAAAATTGTGACATTTGTACAGTTTTCTATCAAATGTGTTGGAAAAAAATTATGTAACCTGAATAGTATGAATTCCCAAAGAGCCAGCAAATTTTTTTTTAGATAATATAACTTATTCATGATATAGGAAATCCTCTACGTGGTACTTGCACTAAAAAGTATGATTCTACCACCCTACTTTATGTTTTAAAGACTTCCCTTGCCAACAAAATTTTACAAGGGTTTTAATAACTGGAAATTATCTTTGATCATGCTTGTCCATCTGTATTAATTTGGAAGAGGAAAAATTAACTTAAAATTTTAATTCATCTTTACGTATCTATTTGAACATTGAGTCCAGGTACTGGTGGAGGCCAGATGAGAGTTTTGGATCCCCTGAAGCTCTTGGTATAGCTAACGGCGAGCCATTCATCATGGGTGCTGGGACCCTCACTTAGGGGGCTTCTGCAAGGTCATGTTCTTATCTACTGAACCGTCTCTAACTCTTTAACTTTAAAAGAAAATAAAACTACTTTTAGGGGGTCTTTTTGTATAATTTTGGAACCAGGTATGGTTAAAAAAACATTTACAATAACAACAGAAATGTGTAAGCATTACAAGTTGATTATCTCAGCTTCTATAATCTAGTTCCTCTACCTCTGCTAGAGCTGAGAAAGCTAAGTGACATAGTCAGTAGGAGGAAAGAGAGACCCTGCGGCAAAGGCTAACCATCATTCGCATGACACCATCAGCACTTTTCTATTTAATCCTTGAATTCTCAAACCTTGAATTCTCTAAACCTTGAGTTGGCCTTATTTTCTTAATTAATTAATTTGCATCCCAAATGTTGCCCCTTCCCAGTCTCTCTCACAGTCCCTCCCCCATAAGCCTTCTTCTTTGAAAGGGAGGGGGTCTCCTAGGTATTCCCCCACCTGGCACATCAAGTCTGCAGGGTTAGGTGCATCCTCTCGGACTATGAAGTTGGATTTATAATCCAGAATACAAGCTCAAGAGAATTGGCAAGATTATAGGCCAGCTATTGCTCTGCACTAAATTAGTGGCTACAATCAACTTCCAATAGACTTCTTGACACAGGAAAATAAAAAAAAAAAAAAAAATATAATATAAAATAAAAAATAATAATTCCTCATTAAAACAACACAAATCTAATTCTCTATTGTTCAAAACTTACTTCATTTCTGGCAGGTTTATCTGAAGAGTGAAACTGACCCAGGAAGAGAACACTCACAACATAATGATTAATATTCTTCAGTGCACATTGTAAATTCTTTTCTAGAAGGCTAGCTTTTAGTATGATTGGCTGACTGGCCCTGTTTTGTTGTCCTTGCTAAAGTTTCCACCTTGCTGTCATGTTTGCCTCTGTGGAGTTATACAGATGTTCCTTTGAGTTTGCACCTGAGCCAGGTCATCTGTGCGAGCTGCCTCTCTCTGCAGGCGCCACTTTTCTCAGGATACCACCCTGATGGTTCTTTTTACCTTACCTGGCATTTTTCCTTAGGATTCTCTGAGAATATTGGTAGGCATCCAATGCATTTTAGTTAAATGTGAAACAAAAGGACAGTCATGAACATGCCTCAAGTTCATCCTTAAGCTCAGGGACAGTGGTATCTAAACAAAAAATTGCCTTTTGTATATAATGAGAATCTCCTTCTCTCTTGCCTTCCTTCTTACCCCCATCTCTTCAGTGTGTGTGTATGTGTGTGTGTGTGTGTGTGTGTGTGTGCGCGTGCGCGTGTATGTATGTGTATGTGTGCGTGTGCGTGCGTGCGTGCGTGTGTATGTGTGTGTGTGTGCGTGTGCGTGTGCGTGTACGTATGTGTATGTGTGTGTGTGTGTGCGTGCGTGCGTGTGTATGTGTGTGTGTGTGTGTGTGTGTGTGTGTGTGTGTGTTGGTGATAGAACAGTGGACCTCATAGATACTAGGCAAGGACTCTACCACTGAGCTACATCCTCAGACCCTCTTTTGGTTTTTAAATGTTATTATTACCTCATAAAGCAGAAGCCTACGTACGACAAGCCTGGTATATTAAGCAACATTAAGAATATCTATTGTCTTGGTCCAGTTGTGCGACTCAGTGCGTTAAGATACTTGCTGCTGGGTCAGATCCTGATCTGACTTCAGTTCTTAGGACCCATTGGTAGGTTAGAATTGACTCTGGCAAGTCGTCCTCTGATCTGTAGACAGTGCACAGGCAGGCATGCTTGTGAGAATGCATGCACTCACACACACCACACACACATCACATATATACACATCACATATCACACACACACACCCAAACACACACACACACACACACATCACAAATATACACACACCACACAGATACATACCACATACACACACCACATATCACACATACACACACACACCACACAGACACACATCACACACACACCACATACACACACCACACACATGCACACACACCACAGTTCATTAATTAGGAAATATAACTTGTTTTATGAAAGAATTATTTTTCTTCTCAAGTTTTAGATTTTCTCTCGATTTTGAACATTTTGGTATTGAGTAATTACAACATCGCATGTTAACTGCAAATTTACCTCATAAAATGTTTCAAATTTACGTCATAGTTTGAATTAAGAATGTTATACTATATATATAGTATTTCCTCCAATCTATGGCTGAGAAAAAAGTGTTGAAAGATTCATTTATTAACTCTCTTATTCAGTAGATATGCCTTGAACTTTCATGCCATCCTGAGCTCCTAGGATAAAAAACAGTTACGTGAGATAAACATTTTCTGGCCTCGTATAATTTATTGAGTGGTAGAGTTAGCAATAAATAAGAAACTAAAAATAATATGTTTTACTAATTTCAAGGAAGGAAATAAACGTGCATGTTTTGCACTAAGGGGGGCTGAGTGTTATGCGGGGTGCCACTGGAAAGTCAGGTGACCTTTGCATCTTCTGTGTTCTGAGCTAATGCATGGACCGAACTGCATACTTTTCCTTATCAAGAAGTTGGCCCATAGATGAAGCCACACTCATTTTCCCTAAGTCTCACACCCCTCCTGCGTCTGGATGCAGTGTCAGGGTTAACAAGCTGCTGCTGCTTCCCACCAACCTCTCACACCACAGAGCTGCCTTTAGCGGTTTAAATCTTGCTGGTCCCTCAAGCATGCAAGTTTGATTCAGCCTGCGCTGCTAAAATCTCTATCAGTTATAACGTAAATGCAATTTAATGAGATTTCCTGTATCACTACTTCATTTTGTAAAAGACTAAGCACCTTTCACATGAGAAGAATATTTTGATGATATTTGCTGGAGACGAAGAAAACGAAAGTGACTTGTATGGGCATGTCTATGGTGGAGCTGTAAAGTCGGAGACTAACCAGGGTTGCCGCTTGCAAAGGCCATTTGTTCTTTCTCCTCAGAGCAGTAAAAGCAGCTGAGAAAATGGGAGTCCGGCATTTCTAGCGGGTTGTCATAGCGACAGGAGTTTGGTACAATACTGTCTATTTACTTGTCCGGACTCTTGGTTACCTCCCTCGTGACCCTGTGGAGCCTGAGGTAATGCATTCTGCACGGTAGCTGGGGTCTGAGGAGGTTCTAAGAACTTGCTGACAATTATGCATTGTGTTTCATTATTCATCACAGTGGGGTAACGCGAATCCCTCTGATGCCCACCGCAGGCTGATCTGAGGCCCCTGTTCACAAGGGAAGTCATGAGGAACATGTATTCTGCTTTCAAAGTCTTCCCTACCTCCGTTACTCTCCTTCGACTCGACAGGAATAATGTGTTTATGATGAGAAACCACTGTCCTGCTTTCTAGAGCTTGACTCTGTTCCAGACCATTGCTTTGTGTACACAAAGTGCCTCCCGCTATCAGAGAGTAGAGATATTTGCTCTGGACTACTTTATCATCTTCAAACCGTCACTGACAGAAATGTGTGTGTGTGAGGTCAGTGCATTCCGCCAGCACCAGAAGCTAGCGCATATCTGCGGCTGTAAATAAACAAGGGGCATGATGTTAGAAAAAATGTTGGGGTTTTGACCTGTGCAAAATCGACTGGAATGTTTCTCTAGTAGTTATCCTCTGCTTTTCCAAGCTTTGTATAAACATGAATTTCCAGAAATTTTCAAGAACTGATGCTGATTAAAAAAAAAAAAAATTCAGTCTTCTAATGAGATTGTGAAAGACATCAGATTTAATTGTTAAATACTACAAAAAAAAAAAAAAAAAACCAATGTGAAGAGAAAGGAAAGGTGCATATTCGTACTGAGGGAGCTTCAAAAAGAATATTTCCTTTTTTGTTTTATTTTTCATCATCAATGCTAGAACAAAGATATATTTTATATGCATATTTAAAGAGTTGAAGTAGACGGTTACACTGCAAGAAGCTTACGTTCCAGACCTACTGAAAAAAAATGAGGAGTGTTGGATGTATGATGTGAATACCAAAGATTCTGGAACAGTCCAGGGCCCTGTTGATATTTTCTTAGTAAAGGAGGAAGATTGACAGTGAGCATAGGTCAGTTGTGAGTGTGTGATACTCAGTCACATAGGATCAGCTCAGCAAATACATTAGGGAGGTGACAAGACTTGTAGGATTGTCACCACATTTTAGGCATCCCTTACATATCTTGGATATTAACTCTTTCTTAGACATGGGAATTGCAAATATCTTCTCCCTCCCCCTAGAGTTTCTTGCCATTCTGTAGACCATTCTTGTTGTTATGCAAAAAGTATTTTTGCTGCTATTATTTTTGTTTGATTCAACCCATTTACCTATTTTGTTGCTTCCATTACCCATTCTTCTGATATTTTATCAAAGAGACCATCAGCAAGACCACTGTGAAGGTTTTCTTGTATATTTTTCTTTTGGGAGCTTTGTAGGTTCAGATTCTTAAGTTAAATCGCACATCCATTTTGAGTTGATAGGGAAAGAGATGGGTATAGTTTCATTCTTCTGGGTAACAACAGCCAGTTTTCCCAGTAACTGTTATTGAAGAGACTCCTCAGCCCCACTCCGCTCTACCCCCACCACCATGCCCCCTACTCCACTCCACCCCCACCACCATGCCCTGTGTATTTTGGTGTCCTTGAGGGAGACCCACAGGCCTCAGGTGTGAGGCATTCTTGCTAAGCTCCTCATTCTGTTCCATTTCTGTGGGACTTTGTGTCAGGTAACACAGCTGTGACCACAGTAGCTTTATCAGATAGGGAACAGAGTAACATAATACCTCTACTATTGCTTCATTCACTATTGTCTTGCCTGTCTGTGGTCTCCTGAGGCTTCCTGAGAATTTTACTATTGCTTTTCTATTTATGTACAATGTATCCTTGCAATTTGGACAGGGACTGTCATGAATCTGTGGATTGCTTTGGGTCTTAACACTAGCAGTAACAGTAATAAGGTTTTGGAACCCAGGAACTTTCTTTCTGCTCATTTTAATCTCTTTCACCACTGTTTGCAGTCTGCAGCATCCATCTCTTTACTGTCCTCTTTTAGATTTGTTCCTATTTTACTGTTTTTTGGTGGCAAGTGTGAGAATTTTCAAACTTCCTTTATTTGTCAATGTTACTCTTCCTTCACATCTGCAGACCTAGCACAGAAATGACGCCGAGGAGGTGGTAAGTTCTTCATGGTTCTTTCACAGAAGGAATGAGCATCTGCTGATATAGACAGCATAAATGATAAGGAGAATCAGCTTGGTAATTTCATTCCGGATGGTCGTGGCAATGGGAAAATGGAGATATTACACAAGAAATGGAGCAGAAAAGAGAAAGACTAGCTCAAGACCTGAAATGTAGAAGTAACTTAGGTTTCATTTTAGAAACAAGAGGCCCATAGATTGGAGTCCTGGATGGCCAAGCTTATGGTGACTTTATTTAGGCAGTGGTCTGGCTACATTTTAATTATCTTGTCCTTAAAAACTCTGCAGAGTAAGTATCTACATTTGTCCACACATCCTGGGTCTACTTTAATCGTTTTCATAACATTTATATAAAAAAAATCACATTCTAATGTCTTAGACATTTACTTTTCTATACATCAAGTGAAAGAAGATGAGGACAAGGAAGGAACAAGGAGAAAACTGGGGACAAGAATGAAAGGAAGGAGGGAGAAGCGAGAATCCACGGTTTTCTTTGATCAATGAGAGCGCTAGCTACTTTGAGAGAGAAGACCAGGAAATTGTATGCTCACTACCTGAGAGAAGAAAAGGTGCACATGAATGCATGCATGTACGTGCGCGTGCGTGCGTGCGTGTGTGTGTTGTAGCCCTGGAAACTGATCTTCTGGCCTTGCACACATGAGGTGACTTTCCCAGTACTGGCTACCCGCTTCCCCTGCCCCCTTCCCCGGTTCTCTTGGCCCCAAACGCCTCTATCCCTAGTGAGTCCTTGTGCTGTATTCGTTTATGAGACCGATCTCCTATCTCTCAGACTTCACACACTCCAAGGAGAATGGCCTTGAATGTCTGATGATCTTGCCTGCACCCACAAGTGGAAGATAAATGGCTTATACTACCCGACCCTGCTAGAAATGATTATCTTCCCTGAGGAAGGTGAGTTTGTGGCCACCTAAAGATCTCAGGACGGGAACAAGGAGGCTTTGAGGGTTTGAGTGAGAGGGGCGTGGACCACATGGGAGGATTTGGAAAGAGGAAAGAAGAAATCCCAGGACATTTATTTCTTGTTATTGGACTGTGCAGGCCACAACCTACATGAAGTCCACACAGCTTAAGTGTTTCTCACAAGAGATAAACATATGTCACCAATACACAGAAAGGGCTCCGTGCTCCCTACTTCCTGCTAGCCCCTTATTGTTATCCCCCCCCCCCCCCCCCCCCCGTTTTGCTGATTTTCACTACCAAAAGTTGAATTAACTCCCTTCTGCATCCTTTTCTTTCCCTGGTATTAGCGTTCAGTGTGCTCTTTTTGACTTCTGCTCCATGTAATGTTTACATGGCCGGCTTGTGTTGTTGTGTCTAGCTGTAGTCTAATGGGTTCACTCCCTAATTATATTCTATTACGTAAACACCACAATTTATACAATCTACATTTACATTTAATGCATTTGGGCCACTTCCATGTTTTGCTTATCCGGAGTGTTCCTAGGAACGTTCTTGGTTATTTGTTTTTCAAACATCTGAATTCATTTGTGTTGGCCTGCTAGGAAAGCCAGACGAGGCTGAGGGAGCTTACACAACGGAAATTAGTTATCATGGTGTTCTGGAGAATGGAGCGCAGAGTGAACAGGTCAGCAGGTTTGCTTTCCCCGGGGTATTCTCAGGATCCCTGCAGGTTTCCTGTGTGCTTGCTCCTGGTATTTCTTCCTCCCCTCAACTGAGAGCAGATCCAGCAATCTAAAGTCCCATCCTTGCTGTGACATTCCATCTCAGTTACCGCTGTGAAGTCCTGATCTTCAAAAACTCATAGTTACATTGGAGATTTCAACTTTATCAGCTGGATTCCAGGGGATGTATTTCATCCCATAGCAGCATTTTTGGAGATATATACTTAGAATAAATTCCAGGGTATTAGAAGTAGGCACCCTCAGCTTTAGGGGAGTAGCTTTCCATAGTTATTGAACTGTTTTGCATTCTACAGGCAGTGTGGGGGCTTCCAGTACATTCACATTTTGGTATGATCATGTCGCCTTTTGTTTTTGTGCGTATCATATACCCCTTGCTGGCCTGGAATTTACTGTCTAGATCAAGCTCCTCTAGACTCACAGAGATGACCTGCAACTCCTTCTGCAGACCCAGGGCTGGGATTGAGGCCATTGACCCAACATGCCTGCCTTTCGTACCTTATTCATGCCTTATTTCGTACCTCATTAATCTTTTCTTGACAAGGTCTTGAAGATATATTTTTATATATATTTTTTGAGTAGTCTTTGTTTTCACATTCTGCTTTCTTGGCACCAAAAACAGATATTATGTATGGTCTGAAGTTGGGAAGGGGAATATGACTCAAATTTCTTATATAGATATTAAGTGACTCCAAACCATCCGTGTAAAAGATCATCTTTCTAGCTAGACTTTATAGTTGTCTTTGGTATAAGTTAGGTGATCATTCTAACTCTGGCCAGTCCTTGAGTTTGCATTCTTTATTTCCTTTGGTCTGTATACCTGTCCTTGACTTGCTATTGCACTGTAGAATGCCTTTGTAATGAAGCTTGACTAACTGTTTAGTTTGTTTCTAAGTTACTGGAGTTCAAACTAAGAGTCTCATCCATGCTAGAATGAATTCTACCATTGAGCTACATCCTCAGGTTTGAGTTCTCATGGTAATTTTTGTTTAGGATGCAAACATTTCAGAACTATTTTTTTGTCAAATTCCATAGACTGTATTCATTTTGTTTGGATTATGTTAAATTTATAGGTGAAATCAGGAATAACTAATTTTTAAAAAATTGAGTCCTCTTATTAATGATTCAAAAATATTAAAAATTGTTTTTTGTTGTTTATTTTTTATAGATTTCTAGGTAATGGTATTGTTTTAAATGTTGACAAAAATTAATGAAACATTTTAATATATTTTAATTCATACATTTATTTGTAGATACTTAGAAAACTTTGGGAAAGTATTGGTTCAAAAGAGATATAGATAAATAGTAATGGTCTTCACTTCTTCATGCGTTTGTTCACTATATATTTATTTTATCCGGGTTTTATGGTGGGAACAGTGCTAGATTCTAGGTACACAAAATAAGAAAGTCTTTTTTCTAGAAGACTTAACAGCCTGTGGTTAAACAAACAATAATACAGGATCATGAATGGAATTACAAAGTGTTATGTAAGTGCTATGAAGAAGGTTGAGTTCTATAAAACATACTGAGAAATTTTGCAGACATTTTATGAGGGCAATAAAAGCTGGGACATTTGAACAAAATGAAAGAGAATGTGAAAGAAATTTGCTCATGTTATGTTTAACAGCTAGGTTTAGCAAACAATGTGAAATTATAAAACTTTTCAGACATTTCTGTCCCAGGTTGGTGCTGGTTTAAACTCAAGTAGGTAGATAGAGTCTGGGGATAGAGTGCCCTTGGCAAGGGTTTATTGGACCTGTAGGAACAGCCAACAAGAGCAGAGACTATGATCTCTAGGCTCTGACAACCCTTTTTGGAGACTGTTTGCATCAACAAGAGGGGTTTATCTGGAAACACTGAGATAAGAATGAGGTCAGCCCAGTTCTTTTATTTACCTCCAAGGCTGTCGCAAGAGGTGTGGACTCTTTTGTTTTCTAGAAAGACTATAAACAATCTTCTTCTCTGTTTAAATCATAAAGGATACCACTGACATTTTTATTGTAAACTACAGCAGGGTTTAGGATATGTGTCTAGATCATTCATTGTCAAAGACTATGGCTCATTGGCACTGTCAAAGTCAAGACAGTTGAGGAAATCTCAAGATGGCTGAAGCAAAAGAAGAGGACTGCATGATGAGGAAGTCTCTTGGCTTCCCATGGTTGTGATAAGCCTGTGTAATGTAAACCAGAGATGAATGAACACAGTAAATGGCTTTCTGAGCTGAGCTTCAGAGCTGGGCTCAGTTCGCAGCAGTAGCAGTAGTCTTTTAGCATAAGGAACCTCTTTGGCTTTCAATTTCCTATACAGATTATATTGGTTTCCTCTCCTAAGAATCTGCAAAAGAATTTTATGGAAAACCTAATATAAAAGTGAGTAGACAGTGATGAGGTTTAGGGGCTTTTCCTTGGGTCTTGGGAACTTTCTTACTGTATGTGTTCCGTTAAACAATCATGGACTCTTTCTACTGCTGAGTTGTAAATCATGAAGACACCCCAGATCATTCCTCTGAACTCTGGCCGTGTGTCTGCATCTTACCTGGTGGAGAGCTCCAAGCGTAGGCTCTTGCACACCTACAGTTGGTGTAGAGCTCGCTGATTTTGTGTCTCTCCAGACTGTGTCTCTTTCTACACCTCTATTTTAGTTAGTAATATTTAACAGTTAACCCATGTGCCCAATGGGGGTGAGCACAGTTTGCTAAAATGATCCCCGTGAAATTCCTTGGTCAAGCACTTTTTTTCTGATATTATTTTTCCACGGGGTTTCATTAGGCCACCAAACTGACCTGAATGCCTGCAGAATACTTCCTAATTACTTTTCTCACCTCATAATACTCCCTTTGAATGGACCACATGGTTTCAAAAATGTTCAAAACAATCTTTCTAAATGCTAACTCAGATTCCCATTATGCTCTGCTCTGCTCAAAGCCTTTCAGTGATTCTCACTGTCCCAAGAATAAAGGCTAGACTTCATGTCATGATTAGATATTTCCACGATAGACGTTTGTTATCCATTTCTGAGCTCATTTCTCCCAGTATCTTACCTTCAACTCTCCCTATTGCAAAACTGCATTGTGCTCTATTCTCTACTTTCCTGAACTTGATCATGATATGGCTCTTACGTAAAGTGCTTCCTCTTTGCACATGACATTGACTTATATTTTTTGTATCTTAGCCACTTTCTGTATCTGAGAACATCCTTGTCTACATGGTTTCAGCATAGAAACTGTCTCTTTGAAGCAGCCTTTTATGATATTGTTTCCTCCCGAGGATTCTCGAGACGGCTGCTAACACTCCCTGTATTATTCTATTATAGTCTATTTCTCATTATGTATAGTCTTTGTCTTCTCTACTAGATAAATAAACTGTTGGGAGTGTGTGAGTATTTTCAGTCTGACTGACCAAGTCTGGTTACCTGCCTTGACTTTGGCGATGTTAATGAGCCCATACATTTTATGTTCAGATGCCGTCTTAGAATAGATTCTTTCTTAATAATATAAAATACAGTTATTTTGTTAGAATTTTAAAATACTCTCGTAAAACTTGAGATAACATGTCACTGTGATGCTTAATTTTGTCAATTTGTTTGGACTGAGAGACGGTTAGGAGTAGATAAGCACACTTCTGGGTGTGTCAGTCTCTCTGGTTCCCGCCATGACGTGAACTGCCCTGGTGTACCCTACCCTCCCTCCATGACAGATGGAAACTTCTGAAATCATGAGCTAAAAGTTAAAAAATTTCATCCCTTTAAGTAGTTCTCTTGGATATTTAGGCACAACGATTAAAAATGGGCTAAGCATTCATAGAAGCTTAGAAAATAAAACTTCTGTTTGACTGGGTGGAGACAGACGGACTCCTGGGAGCACTCCAGAGAGGTCCATTGTTATCTGGGGGCAAGCTGTAAAGTCACTGGGTTCCTGTAGCATTTGCTAGGACACAATAAGAAGACAGCCTTTTTGCTGCTTTTGCCACTAAGGCCTATACCCTGGGGAGAAGTGCTGAGATCTGGGACCTTAGAACACAGGCTTTGGGAGAAAAATCTTAAAATTTGGGTGTTACACGAGGGGAAATGGCATGTCCAACTTAGTCAACAAAATTCTACAAAATACTTCAAAGCCGTGCTGTATCTGCAATGACAGTTTAAGGGATTTTCCCCCCAAAATTAGCATGCATATTCTAAGCACGCCCCAACTCCAGATACAGTAGTTTGCAGGGATTTTTTTTTCCCTAACTCTAAGCTTATTTGAGAATCCAAGACTCTGAGCTGCCAAGTTAGCAGAAGTATAGGGAAACAGTGGATGAGCACGAAAAAGCAAAGCAAGATTTCCTCATGAGCTCAGTGTATTTCTAGCTTAAAGAGAGAGCGATGAAAGAGATTTATGATGCTCTAAGAAGCTTGGGTTCTTTCCCCAGAAGCTTATTTTGGTAGGGAGGTTCATGGACAAATGTGGCACCAGTTATAACACAGGAGTCACCCTGCTCTCCTGAAGAAAGGAGGATTGTTAACTACTTAAACGACTCTCTTCTTTATTCTTTCCTTCACTATTATCCTTGAGGATAGAACATTTTCTCAAATATAGTCATGTGGGCTGGTGAGATGTCTCCGTGGGGAAGGGGCCTGTGTCAAGCCTGAGTTGACCTGAGTTGAATACCCAGAAACCTCACAGTAGAAAGAATGGAGCAACTTCCATGAGTGTTATTCGGAACTACATGCACATGCCCATGTGTGTCACTCTGTCTGTCTACCTGCCTGCCTATCTGCCTGCCTGCCTGCCTGCTTATCTATCTATCTATCTATCTATCTATCTATCTATCTATCTATCTATCTATCTATCTATCTATCTATCTGTCTGTCTGTCTGTCTGTCTGTCTGTCTGTCTGTCTGTCTGTCTGTCTGACCGTCCATCCATATATCTGTCTCACAAAGTAAAGAAAATGCACAAATGTTAAAATGTAGTCATTTATTACCTACTTCCTAGGAAATGATCAAGAGAAACGTGGTCATATCGTATTTGAGAAATGATCGTGTGTTGTTCTCCTGTGTTAGCTCAAACACAAACTGCAGAGGTCTGGGTTTCCTGCTTTGCTCCCTCATGCTGCCCCAGTCATTTTTCTTTCTTCCATCGTTTCCCGTTATCATCATGCCAGCCATACAGCTAATGTGCATTAGGAAAAACACACATCAAGAAGGATAAGCATCTTAAATCACATGACTGAAAGTATGGATATGAGCACATGGTTTTTCAGATAGGGGAAACTTGAAGCATTGTAACTTTGAGTGTATGCTACCATTGTAAAATGTACTTTTAGATTTTCAAAAAAGACCTAAAGTAATTTAATTCTATTAAACATCTGCAGCCACCTACCGGTGAATAAAGAATTCTTGGTGAAGTAGGGGTTGTGTTTTCTGGAACTGATGGAAAATTGAATGTAGTAATGTTAACTTTCCTCTGGCCTACTGGATGCTTTTCTAGACACTACTAGTGATATTTAACATGCCCATAGTTACCAAGGAACTCCACTGAGTGTGTGCATTCCTGTACATGTGCTATATACATAACTATAATTTTTGTGTATGCATGGATCGCGGTATGCTGTTGTAACTGTATTTTCGAGAAGCCTCATGGTTCTCTTTGAAAAAGTTTCATTTAAGCTTGGTACTAACTCATAGGCAGACCATGTATTTTAGGATTAGGATAATTCTTAAGATTGTATAAGACTACGCATTTGACATATTATCTCATTAAGATATAAAATGTTAGCAGGTCCTCATTAGCAACAAAATTTCATTTAGACTAGTAAGACCCTGTCATGTGCTGCATTTAAAGAATTACCTACAAATTCCTCCTTGACTTAGTTCATGTGCATGATCACACTGCTGCAGGTGCCATCCATTCGTCTTTCCTACCCTTGTGCTTGCACATGTGTGGGCTTAGCACACTTTTATTTTCAGTAGTCATATGTAAGCAGATACATGTCAGTATTCGTAAATCTTGTTACCATCATCAGGCAATCAAGGATCATGAGAACACATATAAACATCCAAAGTGTTCATTGTGTGCGCTTCTCAAAACCTTTGTTGATATTGTCCCCAGCTTTGGGGCTTAAATTTACTTTGCTTATCAAAACCTTTGTTGATATTGCCACAGCTTTGGACCTTGAATCTACTTCTAAAGTGCCACCCCCGACTCCCGTTCTTTTATCATAGTTTTGATAACTTCATGAAGAGTCTTCTTTTAGAAAGAGAAATGGCTGTGCTCCATGTTGGACTTTTCTAAAGCCACCAAACCCAAACGATATGCCACATAAGGGCCTCCATTAATGTAGAATAAGAGTGTCTGCCCTCACTGCATACACTACAGCCTCCATGTCCTGTTACCACAGTGAACTGCATCTCTGCCACAACAGGGCAGGATGGAGCTAAAGGCATCATAGATAGTACGCTATAGTGCCATAGCTGTGTACTCGTTCATGTTGCAGTGAGAATGCTGTGCTGTCAAAGCTGATCGTATTTATTCACAATTACAGTGGATAGCAGCTGCTTCTATCATTCTGGTCACATAATCCAACCCTACAGCTCTCTAAGGACACTGAGAAGAACATGAACAGAGTCTCACAGCAACAGTGCTCGTGGCAGGGACAGAAAGAGTTCTTCATTTTTTTTTTTTTTTAAATAGTCCGATAGGATAACAAGAGTGGAATCAGTGGTTTGCAGCAGGCAGGATGAGACGGGATGTTCTGATGTACCAAATGGAGAGGATTGAGGGACATTTGTTTTGCAGTTGCTGAATAAAATTAGATTATCTTCAGAGGAAAACAAAGCCCCTGCAAGGTATTTTTGCTAAAAAGCTAATATTTGTTTATATACTTGCCAAGGTTATTGTCTTCTGGGCTTAACTTGCAAAAGCAACAAAAAAATTGGGCAATGGCATACCTACTGAAAATGAGAGATGTTTGCAACATTTCTTAACACTCATAGCATTGTGTGCAAGTATATTCTTGGCTCCCTAACACTCTTCATTCCACAGAAGGGAGCAGTAGCAGTATGTATCACTTCTGTGGGACTGTGCCCTAACTTAGATGACTGCATCATGCATAAGTAATGTTTAGAAGGTCTCTATCATGCCTCTGAAGTTGTTATTGTTAAAAAACAATCCAGCTTTATCTTGTATGCATCTTCCACAGTGCTCTCACCCGATGCTTGCTCTGTATGATTGCTGATGGAAAGCCTTTCCATTTTTGGAGAAATCACAGCTACTCTCTAGTTTAGCTCCAATAGCAGTTTTCTTCCCTTTATCAGCAAGCCCAGTCTAGGCTCCACAGAAGCAGTTTTCCCCTGCTTTTAATCTGTTCAAGGAATAGGAGGGAAGAAAGGAACAACAACAAAATAAACAAACAGGTCCCCTAATGAATCACTAGGAAACTGTAGTGGAGAAAACCTGTGTGGAGGGTGGGAGGCAGAAGTGAGGATTTACAGTAGGGTCTCACAAATGCTAATCAAGTGTTCTCTCTCCCAGCTATGGTCTCACCCCCCTAAAATACTTTAAACTTCTTCGGTCAGCATATCAGTAAAAGAGAAGTAAACATATGGGTGACTAAGAAATAACAGGCCTGTCTTCTCATTCTCCAGTGGAAAATTATCATCACCTTCAAAATTCTGTTACAAAAGTAAGAAAAGCACATTACAAAAAATTAAAAATAATGCAAAGGTTAATTAATCTCTGCTTTGAGTAGGTCACTCCATGACTTTAGTTTTGGATAAAAATAAAGTAACTTCAAATATCCTATCAAACTGACACAGGCTATGGAATCATAAAACAAGGACGCTCCACTGGAACATTCTGGAAACAAAGTAGCAACAAACTGCTCTTCGGCAAATCGATGATGTCATCTACAAGAAGGAAGAGTGAAAAGGACCAGGGGAAGCCCCCAAATCCTCAACCCTAGACCCAGAGCTGCAGGTAACTAAGGAATTCCTTTCCCAGGGAAGACAACATCAATCGGCTATCCAATAGTCAATGTCAGCCCAGAAAACATGCATATATGTAACATTATATGTACACATACGTGAATATATGCATGCAACAACAATTACTGAAAGCTGAGGCCATGCATTTGAAAGAGAACGAGAAATATGTGAGAGGGTTTGGAGGGAGGAAAGGAAGAGAGAAACCGGGTGATTATAGTAAAACCTAGGAAAACAGAAGAAACTCAAAAAAGATGGCACAGCTGCTAGTTAAGCCTGACTTTACTACAGAACTCTGTAATTCTGGCCCAGTTGCCTCAGTTTCTTTAACTATTTTTTCATAAGACTAATGGAACCTAAATCTGTTTTTTTTTTTTCCTCTGATACTTTTGGTCATTTAATATGGGAAAGCGTGTAGAAAATCCTAGAAGATAACACATCCCAGGAAAGCGATGTCATTGTCACGATCTTTGTTTCCTGGTGCTTGTAAGGAAGTACCATCCCACCCTAAAGTACAATTGACTTTCTAGCCCCTGGCTCACTAAACCATGCTGAACAATAGGCTCCTTTCCCCAGCTGGGTAGACACATTTAGTAAATTTTGTAGAATAGTACTATAAACTTTGTGTTAGAATTAAAATGTTTTCAAACAAATTAGAATGTGCATTTCTATGATGTATGATTCATTTTGAAGGGGGCCATTGTTACAGGAGTTGAAAGCTGTGCTCAGAAAGTCCGTTCACGCTTAGAGCAAACCATCAGAGGGTGGAAAATCTGAGTCTATCTGGTTCCACCCCTGATCCATGAGGATGATGGATCTGCTGTGGCCTTCAGTGTCAGGAATGTTCTCAGAGGTAAAACTTTCTTCTGCTTGGTTTTGCAGTCTGTGACTCGGGGGTCATTTCTCATAATGTAGCATCGATTCAGCAGACACTTGTCCTGCAGTTGTGTACAGTACTTTGTCAAATACAACTCAGTTTCTTTCCAATCGAATGACAAGTCTCTCTTTGTAGGTCAAAAGTGATGATTTGTGATGTTCGTCTCCTGTACATTATTTGATGTAAAATTATACCCAACCCAAAAATCCAAATAAACTTTCTCTGTGTGGCTATTTGGTTTTCTTCAAAAATACATTGGCCAGTGTTTGCCTTCACCTGAAGGAGACATGATGCTATAGCACTCTTAACTCAGTAGCACTTGCTGTTCATATTTCTAGTTAAGGCACAAGTTTTAATGTATTGAAGGAGGTAATTCACAGACCATCCTGGTTTTCATGGGTTGAAACATTGCCCTATAGTGTTTGATAAGAAAGGACTTCTTAGGAGAAAGATATATATATATATATATATATATATATATATATATATATATAATACATACATAGCACACACACAGGCACACAGATACACATGCATACACACACAGAGAAACACACACAGAGAAACACAGAGACACAAACAGACACACAGACACACACACAGACACACACACACAGACACACTCCCAGAGAGACACATGAAGAAAGGACTTCTTAGGAGAAAGATATAGATATATATGATACATACATAGCACACACACAGGCACACAGATACACATGCACACACACACACAGAAACACACACAGAGAAACACAGAGACACAAACAGACACACACACACACAGACAGACACACACACACACAGACACACTCCCAGAGAGAGACATGAATACACAGAGACACATACACACAGAGAGACACACACAGACACACAGACACACAAACACATGCACACAGAAACACACAGAGACATACATACACTCACAGAGACACACACACAGACACACACAGATGCAGATACACACACACACACACACACACACACACACACACACACACACACAAAAGCACATATGACCCAGCATTGGATCCATTCACACTTTCTGAAGGTGATGTGCCATATTCTCCCTCTTCTATTTCAGGATTGGCTTTTAACCAAAGTGACAGGGAGAAGTCATGTAAAATTTTTCTCTGACATAAAGAGGAAAATGGAGATGCTAGCATTATTTTTACCTCCATCAAAAATATGTCATTTGAGCCTTTACTAAAAATAATTGCATCCACAATAAAGTAAAAAGAAAGACCTCTAGGTATATTTTAAGTATTCTTGCAACTGTAATATCAATATTTTTAAATCATATTTTGTTTTTCTGTCTGGTTTACATATATCTTCCAGAGACTAAATATTCTAAGCATTCTAAGCTCATGTTTGTTCCATTGCTGTGACTCCTTTATTCAGTAGGATTTGGGTTTGGAAAATGTGTGTGTGTGTGTGTGTGTGTGTGTGTGTGTGTGTGTGTAAAATAAAGCTATTTAAATTTGTTGAAACTCTTAAATTTCTTCATTTATTTCTTCCCTGACCCAGTAATCACTGAGTAGGGAGTTGTTCAGTCTCCATGAGTGTGTAGGCTTTCTGTTGTTGAAGTCAGGCTTGAATCCATGGTGGTCTAATAGGATACAAGGAGTTATTTAATTTTCCTGTATCTGTTGAGACTTGCTTTGTGACCTACCATATGGTCAATTTTCGAGAAGGATCCATGATCTTTTGAGAAGAGGGTATGTTCTTTTTGTGTTTGGGCAAAATGTTCTGTAGATATGTTAGGTTCACAATGTCTGATAGATTTGTTGCTTTTCTGCTTAGCTTCTGTCTTAATGACTTGTTTAATGGGGGGGGGGGTGATGGCTTGTTATAGTCTCCCACTATTAATGTGTGGAGTTCAATGTATGATTTAAGCATTAGTAATGTTTCTTTTACGCATGTAGGTCCCTTGAATTTGGAACAGAGATGTTCAGAATTGAGACATCATCTTGGTGGACTTTTCCTTTGATGCATATATAGTACCCTTCCAAATTTCTCATCAGGAAAATGCAAATCAAAATGACTCTGAGATTGCACCTTAACCCCATCACAATGGCTAAAGTAAAAACCTTAAGCAAGAGCATATGCGATAAAGGATGTGGAGCGAGGGGAGCACTCCTCTACTGCTGGTAGGAGTGCAAACTTGAACAACCACTCTGGAAATCAACTAAGATGATCCTCAGAAGACTGAGAATAGTTCTACCTCAAGACCCAGCTCAACCACTCCTGTGTATATACCCAAATGGTGCTCCACCATACCACAAAGACACTTGCTCAGCTACATTCATAGCAGATTTATTTGTAACAGACAGGAACTGAAACAACCCAAATGTGCTTCTGCTGAAGAATGAACGAAGAAAATGTGGTTCATTTACTCAACAGAATACCACTCAGCTGTTAAAAAACAAACAAACAAAAAACCAAACCAAAACAACAACAACAAAAAACAAGGACATCATGAATTTTGAAGGCAAATAGATGGAACTGGAAAATATCATCCTGAATAAGGTAACCAAGACCCAAAGGGACATGTATAATATGTACTTGTTTATAAGTGGATATTAGTCATAAAATACAGGATAACCGTGCTGCAATCCACAAACCCAAAGAAACCAAATAACAAGTAGGACCTAAAGAAGATGCTTGAATCCAAAGAAGGGGAAATAAAATAGACATTGGAGGTCTGTGGAAGGAAGGAATTGGGTTGGAGAAGGGATGTGGAGGGGAATGTGGCAGGGGATAAGTTGTAAGGAAAGCAGGGGAGAGAGAACAGAAATCTGCATTGGGCTGGGCAGGTGGGGGTGGAGGCATGTCTAGGACCATGATGTACCAGAGATCTGGGATATGGAGGCTCCAGGGAGTCTGTCGGGGTGACTCTAGCTGAGACTCCTAGCAGTGTGTGTGGGGGGGATGGGGCTTGTGGTTGGTGGCCACCTCCTGTAGCCAGGAAGGATTTCCAGTGGAGAGATAAGGATACCAACCCACACACAAAACTTTTGACTCAAAATTTGTCCTGTCTACCAGATGTGCTGGAACAAAGATGGAGCAGAGACTGAGGGAATGGCCAGTCAATGACTGGCACAACTTGAGATCTATCCCATGGGCAAGAACCAATCCCTGACACTAATAATGACACTCTGTGATGCTTCCAGTCGGGAGCCTAGCATAACTGACCTCTGAGGAGTCTCACCCAGCAGCCTCCACCCTGCAGCCTGTGGAAACAAACTCAGAGACCCTCAGTCAAAGGTAGACCAAAGCTTGGGGGCTTTGTGGAAGAGTTGGGAGCAGGATTAAGAGACTAGAGGGGATACGGACTTCAGAAAAAGACCAACGGAGTCAGCTAACTTGGAACCTTGGTAACTCCAAGACACTGGACCACCAACCAAAGAGCATGTATGAGCTGGACCTAGCCTTACCCCACTTTTGCATGCATATGTAGCAGATATGCAGTTTGGTCTTTATGCAGGTCCCACAACAACTGAAGCAGGGGCTGACCCCAAATCGGTTGCTAATCTGTGGATCCTGTTCTAGCTGGGCTGCTGTTTTTGGCCTCAGTGGGAGATGATGTACCTAGTCTAGCCCTGTGCCAGGGCGTGTTGATACCCAGGAGGGGGTTCCCCCTTCTCAGAGGAGAAAGAGAGGGGACCTGGGGGAGGAACCATGTCCAGGGGGCTATGATCAGGATGTAAAGTGAATCAATAAAAAAAAAGTTAGTGAAGGTATAAATAATTGGCCATGTATATGAAGTGCTAGTCGTTGTTCTTAGGAACAGTTTATAACATCTTTCACTTTTCTGAATAAGCAAGTTTTGGTGCAATAACACACTAGTGGTCACTTTATCAGAATCAAAACTTTTTCATACATAAGCAGGTTTCAAATTTTATAGTCAATAATAAAAATAGGAAGAAATTATTCTATGTAATTTTTCTTCTATTAAACCTCTGCCAGTGCTCAGTATCAAATTTTAATTCTTAGAAATTATTAATGAGATTTGTTAGAAGGGAGGTCTGAATTATAGACAAGAACAATTGGACATATCTAGGTATGTACATGTTAATACACTTATATATAAAAGAAGTGTGGAATGTGTGTGCTTGTGTGTACATATAACTGTACAGAGAAATACAAGGCACCTTTCTAAAATTAGATTCTGAAAGTCAACAATCATATAAGATCCTTTGAGTTACAAGAAGCCATTGAGTTTTGTAGATTTGAGGAATTAGGTTAGAAACTTCAGTTAAAATTTGAGGACATTAAAATAGTTTTTGTTTGTTTGTTTGTTTGTTTGTTTTGCTAAGTTTCAAAAAGAATGACTTCCATAATATTATAAAGCTGAAATGACTCATTAAAAATAGTGACAAATGAGAAATAAATGAGAAAAATTTAAAATCCAAGTCACTATGAAAGCACATTTGCTTTGCATTGGCAGGAGGGTGTGGTCCTGCCAACTGTCTTTGCTTCCTGCGTAGGGTGGATTGTTAGCACATTGTAGCACCACTGAAATGCCTGTGGTTTGCTATTTTGGGAAGATCGTCTTTTACAGGCAGGCCTGATGTCAAAGCGCACAACCTCTTGTCTTCCAGGCCTAGACATAAAATCTGTCATGGTTTATAGACTCAGTTGACCGACATTTGTAACTTCTTTTGTTACTAGGAAAAGTTCAGGTGTTCTCTCTGGTGTTATTTTATTTTATTTATTTTCTGCTAGAGGGTCGTTGCCTGAGAATGGAGCATGGCTTCTGTCGTTGTGATTTCTTTGAATGTTTTTCTCACATTTCTCACACCTTCACTTATATGAGTGTCACAGAGTACATCTATCCATGGGTGGAGCATTCAGCTTCATATTAAAAAAAAAAATAGAACAAGTCCCCTCAATAAGAATGAGCCCTCCCAGGGGATGTAGTGACAGTGAATCCGATGGGTTAGAGCAGACAGAGAGGGTCCAAGGCATGCTGCTCTCTCTTCATGACCACGCGTTGTGTGGTGAAAGCCTCGCTAAAGGTTAGGAAAACATCCTGGCCTGTCTGCTTGCTTCTCACTGGTTTCCTGAGCTGAGCTTAGGGATCAGGGTGGGAGCATGGTTGAAATCTCTTCCTGAACATCACCGTTCTAAGATTCAGAGGGATCATGACCAAAGGTTCCCACAGCATAGCCACGTAAATAAACAAATAATAAACTAGCCTTGCACCCTGACATTTGGCCACACCCTTGGGTATTGTATCTTGGACTTGCTATATTCTGTTTTCTCCTCTAAGAGGTGACTGTTTAGAACATTGAATAAATATTTTGTTTTTGCTGGATACATTTACAATTTCTGAACTCTGAAATCAGGAAATTAGAACAATGACCATGACCTTGCCATCCATGGTCCACTGGGACTTTGGGCATCTCTTCCTTGCTGAATAATCTCAAGTGAAATGCGCTGCTTTGCTTTTTGGGTTTTGTTTTGTTTTTGTTTTAACAATCTGCTTCTTTAAGGACTATGGGGCGATACACTTGGAGGTTTTTATCAGAGGGTGATTTTTGCGATAAGGTTTTATTTGACTACACTGTTTTAAGGCTAGGTTACCACAAGAAGTTCAGGAAGGGCTTAAAACTAGCCCAAACACTTGTTCATTCAATTCAGCAACACAGAATAAGTGCTGTTCATGTAAGCAGGCTAGCAACTGCTGTGGGTGTCAGCACTTTAGTTTCATCTATCATTTAGTTCTATATTTGAATTTTAGCCTATTCCAACATTAAAAAATCCCTATGCCCTTCAGGAAGATAGTGGGACCTTCAGAATCAGACAGATCTCTCCTAACTCCAGGACTGACAGTCATGCAGCCTTGAGCTCACCATTCAACAAGCTCTGGGCTTCCGTAGAGAGGATTGTGAAAGAGTTATGGTGATCCGTGCAGGAAACAGGAAGGGGCATGAAGGAAACGTCCAGCAAACAATAACTGACCTATGTTTAAGCATTAAGCAAAGACAGACCAGAATCTACCCTTCACAATGAGGGCAGCTAAAGTTCTCTCTCTATCTGGGGTGGCAAGAGAAGTCATTCCATCTTAAATCTGGGCTATGCTCCAAGGAGAGCTGGCTATGGATGAAGATAAATGCTAGCGGTAAATGCAACAGGAATTTCCATGATATTACTTTATATTCATTAGATAGAAGAGCGGGATCTGCCCCAGACACTCCTGGAAATTTAGAAGTTACTTCTTCCCGTTTCCTTAAGTTCTCACTTTCCGTTCAGGTGCCTTTTCACACTCATATATACCTTGGCCACCCCGAGCTTCCTTTTTGGCCTGACACTGAGTCAGGGAAGGAGGGAGGGAAGACTCTGAGCCACTGGATGATCCTGTTCCATCTCTGTCACTGACTACTCTGCAGTTCAACAGGGTCTTGAACACATAGGACTTGTTTTAAAATTGATTATTTTATTTATTTCCATTTCAAATGTTACCCCCTTCTAGTTTCCCCTCCACAAAACCCCTACCTCACACCCTGCTTCTATGAGGGTGCTCCCCCACTCCCCCACCCACCCACCCACTCCTGCTTCACAGGATCAAGGGCCTCCACTCCCATTGATGCCAGATAAGGCCATCCTCTGCTGCATATGCAGCTGGAGTCATGGCTCCCTCATGTGTATTCCTTGGTTTAGTCCCCGGGAGCTCTGGTGGGTCTGGTATTGATATTGTTGTTCTTCCTATGGGGTTACAAACCCCTTCAGCTCCTTCAGTCCTTCTCCTAACTCCTCCATTGGGGTCCTGGGCTCAGTCCAATGGTTAGCTGTGAGCATCTGCCTCTAAATTTGTCAGGCTCTGGCAGAGCCTCTCAGGGGACAGCTATATCAGGCTCATGTCAGCATGCACTTGACATTTACAATAGTGTCTCCATTTTATGATCGTACATGGGATGGATCCCCAGGTGGGGCACTCTCTGGATGGACTTTCCTTTAGTCTCTGCTTCACTATTTGCCCCTTATTTCATTTAGACAGGAGCAATCACAGGACTTTTTAGACTCAGCAGCACACTGCTACAGGAGGCAGCCTCTTCAGGTTCCATGTCCCCACTGTTAGGCTAAGGTCACCCATATTGACTCCTGGGAGCCTCCCCCATTTTAGATCTCCAGGACATAGCAGCTGTATTCATAACAGCCAGAAACTGGAAAGAACCCAGATGTCTCTCAACCAAAGAATGGCTACAGGAAATATGGTTCATTTACACAATGGGGTACTAGTCAGCTATTATCAACAAGGACATCATGAATTTTGTAGGTAATTGGGTAGAACTAGAAAATATCATCCTTAGTGAGGTAACCCAGACCCAAAGGGACAGGCAATGCATGTACTTACTTATAAGTAGATATTAGCCATAAAGTACAGAATACCCATGGTACACCCCCACAGACCCAACAAAGTTAATGGAAGGCCCAAGTGAAGATGCTTGTATCACACATAGAAAGGGGAGCAAAGCAGTCATAGAAGGCAGAGGGAGGGAGGGAAGTGGGTGGGAGAGAGGAGAGGGGAGAGGGGAGAGGGAGGAGGGAGAGGGAGGAGGATGGGCAGGGTCAGGTGTGGGGAAAGACAAGAGAGAGACTGGGGGGGGGCAGGAGAATGAATGGTGGTGGTGGTAGTGGTGGTGGGGAATCCTTAGGAAATCCCAGACACTAGGTTGCTTGTTTTTCTTTGCCAATTAAAATTATTCCAAAAAAAGAGATGGATTTGGACTAATAAAATTTAATGTCTAAAATGGAATATGCTCCTATATGGATAGAGCCTCAACTTGTGTGTATATTTATGAAAGTCAGGTTTGTTATGGCTTGACTATGAAATAGCCCTCAGAAGCTTATGTCTTCGAACCCTTGGTGGAGACTCTGGGTTGAGGGGCTGTGAGACCCTGAAGATATGCAGACTAACAGGAGGAAGTAGGACTCTGGGGTTATATAATCTTTTCTGTCCCTTTCTCTGTCTCCCGCTCACTCTCATGATGACAGAGCAGCTGTAAGCTCTCATTACTGTGGACAGGAACAAGATGTAGATACCACACCACTTTTCATCCGTTATGACCTGAGGGCCCCCAAAACTGTGACCCAAGAGAAGCTTTCTGCTTGTAAGTTGTTTCTCCCAGGTAGTTTATCAAAGCAAGGATAGCTAATAAAGCTTTACTGATGAACCCATAGAATGTAATACATGCATCTTAACTATAGATCTGAGAAATAGACAGTCAAATAACTGAGAGCAATATTAGAGCGATAGCAAGGGTTACTACATGGGAGGAGTTGAAGGGAGGAAAGGGGAAGTGGGAAATGATATAATTTCAAAAAATAATTGTAAAACTAGTATATTCAGTACCACCAATAATGAAAGAGATGTATTTTCTGATCAAAACTTATAATTGGGAGGCACAGAGATAGATCATCAGTTAAGAGAGCTCCTTGCTCTTGCAGAGGATCTTGTGTTGGGTTCCTAGCGCCTATATGGCAGCTTACAACCACTTATAACTCAAGATCTATGAGGAGCTAATACCCTCTTCTAGCCCTGAAGGCTCACGGATGTGTTCCCTGCACATAAATTCTTACACATGCACATAAATAAAAATAAATACATATAGATTGGTAAACACTCTAATATCAACCATTCAAAATGGGCTTTTTTTGGGGGGGGGCGCTCTGTCATTGTTATTAGTGTCCCAAATGATTATTAACGTTGATATGCTAAATGTTTTACTAGATGGTACAAATATTTTCTCCTACCAATTGCAATTACAGCTGCTTCTTCCTTAATGAATGCAACTTAGCATTGCCTATCATGTATCTCATCATTAAGTAAACATGAATTAGTGTAACTTTTATTTTAAGATTTATTTTGAGGGCTGGAGAGATGGCTCTGTGGTTAAGAGCTCTGGTTCTCCTCCAGGGGATCCCAGGTTCAGTTTCCAGCACCACGTCACAGGTCACAACTGCCTGTAATTCCCGTTCCAGGGGATTCAATACACAGACACAACAATGTAGAATGAAAAGCAATTTAAAAAGGATTTACTTTGAAGCCATTATTTGCTGTTTGTTTTCAAGGTACTTAAATGTTCATGTAACTTCTTTCCCATCCATGGTCACGTGGGTCTTCTGTACCACCTTTAATGCAAGAGCTCTGAAGGAGAATACCTAACTCAGTTTGCACTTAGCGTGGTACTCACACATTTAATTCTGTAAACTTTATGTGGACGACTGTGGCTTTCAGTCAAGAAAACTCTGTCAAGCCATTTTTCATGCCATGTAATAGTGGGTAAAGACTAAAGTCCTTCATCTACACAGATTTCTCTTTTCTCATATTTTGAAGTTTACCGATGATTCATCCTCCCTCTTTGCCTTAGCTTTCAACTAATTTTCTTTTGTAACTTTGAACACTGAATATTTAATTCATTCCCTTTTCATTTTAATCATAAAAACATTTGCACTGGGGTGAAGGGATACATTCTTCATATCTTTTTTATTAAAGGGGCAGTTTTTTGATAGTTTTATTATCTTATATAAAATTAATGTTTGATGATATTAAAATAATAGATGCAAATGAAGTGAATTTCAAATTGCTATGAGATATAGTTTTCTACATGAGAATGCATATTAGGGTTCTTGAGAGAAAAAATAATGGGTAGTCTACACATAGATACATAGAAGAGATTGTGAGACCTTTCTAATGGCTTCAGAGTAGTAGCGTTCTTGGAAGATGTGTGGTGTGGTTAGCCACAGTCTACAGGTCTGAGAATGTACAAAAGGAGGCAGGTGTGAGGTAAACCAAGGTTTGATCCTGAAAGTAATGATGCTCGTGGAGGAAGAGATAAGTGTCTGGGTCAGAAAGAGTTAACTTTACTTCTCCAGCTTTTGTTTGACTTAGGCATCCATGGGTTAGATGGCCCCATTTTCACTGACTCCAGCCCAGGTGCTTTGCTCTTCTGGACACACCCAGATGTGGTGCCTATTATTGCTTAGCTGAGTCAAGTTGACACATAAAATTAACTACCACTGTACATATTTATTATGACTGAATATTAAATTAAAATTTAAAATTAAATATCAATTAAGTTAAAAATCTTGCTTCAATACCTTCTTATATCTTTTAACAAATGGAACTTAATTGTACACAGAGAACACTGTATAGGTAGTGAAAACATATCCTGATGATCTCTGTCTAGATCAAGAAACTGTCTCCTGAGCCGGGCGTGGTGGCGCACGCCTTTAATCCCAGCACTCGGGAGGCAGGGGCAGGCGGATTTCTGAGTTCGAGGCCAGCCTGGTCTACAGAGTGAGTTCCAGGACAGCCAGGGCTAAACAGAGAAACCCTGTCTTGGAAAAAAAAGAAAGAAAGAAAAAGAAAGAAAGAAACTGCCTCTTTCAGGGAACCTCACAGAAGAAGAGGCAGAAGAGTAAGAGCTGGGGCATGGAGGAAAGGAAGGGAGGGAGGGAGGGAGGGAAGAGGGAGGGAGGGAGGGAAGGAAGGAAGGAAGAAGAGAGAGAGGGAGAAGAGGAGGGAGGTGGAGAGGAAAGAAAGAAGGAAGGAAGGATGGAAGGAAAAAGGGAGGGAGGAAAGGAGGGAGGGAAAGAAGGAAGGAAGGAAGGAAGGAAAGAAGGAAGGAAAGGGAAAGGAAGAAGGGAGGGAGGGAAGGAGGGAAGGAAGAAGAGAGAGAGGGAGAAGAGGAGGGAGGTGGAGAGGAAAGAAAGGAAGGAAAGAAGGAAGGAAGGATGGAAGGAGAAAGGGAGGGAGGAAAGGGGGGAGGGAAGGAAAGAAGGAAGGAAGGGAGGGAGGAAGGGAGGGAGGAAGGAAGGGAGGGAGGAAGGAAGGAAGGAAGGAAGGAAGGAAGGAAGGAAGGAAGGAAGGAAAGAAAAAGACCCTCTAGAGCAATATGATCAAGCTCCTATGAACTCAGAGAGCAGGGTAGCATGCCCAGGCCTGCACAGGTCTGCCCTAGGTAGATGAGGTTTGGTCCGCTGCTGTGTGTTCTAATGCTAAATTCTGTGCCCAATGGGAAGGTCTAGGACTACGAGTGAATGTTCATGTTTACAAGCTTTTGCTGTGCAAACCTTGCTCCTTGATTTAAAACTACTGGCTAAATAAAATTGGCTACAGACAGTTACTGGAGGGATCAAGGACAGGTGGGTTTTGAGTTACCTGCTTGGATGTGGAGAAGAGAGAGGAGAGAAGAGAGACCAGGTGGAGAAGGAGGAAAGAGGAGAAGAGAGGAGGAAGTCACCATGAGGGGAGATGAACAGTGAGCACATGGCCAGGAGAAATAGCAAGTATCTGGGGTACACCGCTGGGAAGGTAGCCAGGCCGGCAGGTTTCCCCCATTAACTGTCAAAACCAAATAAAATAATCATAGTCTGAGTCTCATTTATTTGTAAGGCAGTCAGGGATAAGCTTAGAGTGGTTCTACTGTACTAGGTCTCCTCTCTGTCTACCTGTCTCTGTCTCTGTCTCTGTCTCTGTTTCTCTCTCTCTCTCTCTCTCTCTCTCTCTCTCTCTCTCTCTCTCTCTCTCT
>NC_034597.1:92255000-92265189 GCF_900095145.1 Mus pahari
ACACATACACACACCACACATACACACACACACACACACACACACACACACACACACACACACACACACACACACGGTTTCCAGTTTAGTGTTTTTAGAGGACTCGTGTGTGAGAGCGGTTGCGTCTCCGACTCCTGTGCCCTTCTGTCATGTTCCTTTCCTTCTGTTTGCCCTGGCCAATTCCGATGTGACAGATTCTGCTTTATCTTACTTTATTTATTTTATTGTTATCCTTTAGAAACCTGTTTGTTTTCTTCTAAGGAGAGGCAAAAAGGAAGCGAACCCAGATGGGAGGGGAGGTGGAGAGGAACCAGGGTGGGGGCATATGGGAAGGGGAAACTGTAGTCAGGATAGATTATGTGAGAAAAAAAGCTATTTTTAATAAAAGGAAAAAGATGGCTCAAAAAGGAAACTGCCTCCTATGAGTTTTTCCATGCACTTGACCTGCCAGACATTAAGTAATACATGCAGTTATTGTCTCAAACTATTTTTCAAAATGATGCCTAGATACCGCAGAAGATACAAATTAGAGTCTCTGTGATAGGTCAAATATGTCTTGGAAAGTTCAGGGGATGAGGTTTTTGGTTCTTTTCAAGGGACAAGATTTGAGGACTGATTCTTTTCTCCTTTTAAATGCCTCGTTTTATCTCAGTTATATCTGCAATATATTGATGAAACTAAGCTTCCTCAAAGGATTTGTAGTATTGTTTCTGCTATCCTCGCCAGAGGCTTATTACATTTGTCTCACACTAGAAGGACACTCATCATATTGTCTATTTAAAATTGTATCCCCTCTCAATCTATTCTTTGACTATTTATTGTCAACCAATGTCCATAGGATAAAGTTTAAATTGCTCAAGATGGCACCTGAACAGTGCCCCGTTCGGACCCACTCTGCTTCAACTCATTTCACTGAAAACTCTTGGATCACATGACTTTTTCAGAGGTGGGTCCTTAGTAGCCAAGTGCTATGTGGACCCATCTTTCTCTGCTCAGCACTGCTCTCGCCCTTCCCTCAGCTTAGCCATGGAGCTCAGTGGTCGGTCCTCAGCAGCAAGCCTTGCATCCCCTATGGATGATGCCTGTTATCCCAATCCCCTGAAGCATCTTCCAGCCTTTTCATCCAGCATCATCCTTCCCGCTTCCCAGGGGGAACTTCAATTCCATTTGCCTCTGAGTGTCTTCTCCCAGATCTGGCCAAGTTTTTGTTTGTTTGTTTTTGTTTGTTTTTTAACAATGCATCTATCTCTTCTCCTATATTCAGCTCTTATCAACATTTACATCTTCCATGTACTCAAGTTTTTAAGACATATTTTAACTTTATTGAGGAAGAAAGGCAAAAGATAATGGTTTTAAATTCTAGAACATGGACTCTTTTGTAATCTCCTCTTTGACCCAGTAATAGAAGCTGCCTTCTGGCTTCTGTAATTGTTATTTTTTTTTTTTTTGTCACCATGACCAAGTACTGGACAGAAACGATTTAAGAGGTGACAGGTTTATTTTGGTTCCTGGTTTCTGAGGGAATGTTGTATCCCAGAGGAAGGACAAGGTTCCATAGTGGACTAGGTCATGTTAGCAGGAGTGTGTAGCCACTTCATTATGGTAACAGACAAGAATGTGGTGAGTTCCAGAACAAGAAATGGATGCAACCGTTCAAGTGTATCAGCAGCAACCCACCTGCTCTGCTCACCAGAGTCTACAATTTCCCAAACCAGGGCCATGACTGGTAACCAGGTGTTCAGAAAATATAAACCTGTGAAATAATATTCTCCTTGAAATTCTAAAAGCCTTACGGGGAAATTAGTTTCTACTTATAGAAATTACATTCTAATTTTGTTACTATTACTTGGGTTAATTTAAAAAAATATTATTGTGAATATTCATGTGTATGTGTGTGTGTGCATGCGCATGTATACACACACATGCACACATGTGTGTACTGTATGGAAGTATCACATGGCAATGAAAAGCTGATGGCCTATTAGCTGAGGCTATAGGGAAAAGAGAAAGGTGAGAAAAGAGACTGGATTCCATAATCAGAATAAACCAAGGATGGGCCAGTGGACAGAAGAGACTGCTATGCAGATTCCTGCATTACTGTTTAAAAACAACTATTAAAAAATGTAAGCAGGGCGTGGTGGCACATGCCTTTAATCCCAACACTTGGGAGGCAGAGGCAGGCGGATTTCTGAGTTTGAGGCCAGCCTGGTCTACAGAGTGAGTTCCAGGACAGCCAAGGCTACACAGAGAAACCCTGTCTTGAAAAAGCCCCCCCACCCCCCCCACCCCTCAAAATTAAGGCCATTCTTGGGTCATCCATCTATGGGAAATGGAGAAGATCTGCCCTGTAGTCTGAATCTTATAGACACTCACTTTAAGCAAGCACATTGACCTAATGTCCTAATGTTTGATACCTAATAAATATTAGCATACCATTATTTCTTAAGGATCCTTCCCAGGTAGAGTACATCTTAAGAGTTAATTCAGTGGCTGGTTCAATTATGTATGGAAAAGTTATAAAGAGATGATTTTTAAATTTTTTCCTAAGAAATAGAATCTGTTACTATTCCCCAATTCCCTCAGACCCATGAAGGAAAATTCTTTGTTTTGAAGATGACTTTGATGATGACTGAGACAGAAACCCCCAAGAGAATGCCCCCAAGAAGCAACAGATGATAGATGACATGCTTCTTAAAGTAGCAAAGTATCACCTGAGTTCTTTTTCTTTTCTTCTCACAAAAAAAGAAGAAAAAAACCCAAGAAACCAACTTCTCGAGGTTTGAATATCGAGTTAAAGCTTAGCTGCTTGGGACAGTAGAAGAAATTAAGAGCCATTGTGTGTGTGCTGGACTGAGGTGCATAGAGTTAGGAGAAGAGACACTGGGATTGCTAAGGGGTCTACATGGGTGACATTTCATATCACTGTGAAGGGAGGAAGGGTTTATTCTGGCCCGTCGTTTAGGGAGCACAGTCCATCACAGCAGACAGGTGTGACTGCAGGAACAGAGCTGGCTGGAGGTGTTTGAGGTATGAAGCTGCCTGCTTTTGTCTCAGGGATCAGTCAGTAGACAGGCACAGTGTAAAGCAGACTGCCCTACAATCCTCGATGTCCATCCCCACAGCCCTTAGTTCACCAGCAAGGTCCCATATCCACAGGGTTTCACAGCCTCCAAAAACATCCCTGCCTGCCGAGGCCGAGCGAGCACTGAGCTGTGGAGGGTGTTGTATATCAAGATTCACAACAAGGAAAGAAGAAATGGAGAGAGGTGGCTGGAAGAGACTATTTAAAAATGTACTGTACAAATAACTCTCATTGTATCACAATTTTATTTTCTTGACTTGTAATTGATTAGGCTAAGACTCAGGCTTTATGGGAAGTGAGTAGAGTCTTGTTATGGAAATAAAGTGAACTCACAGTCCTTCATGGAAAACTCTTGCCTGCTTGGGTTTCACGTAGTCTCGCTGATTGACTGGGACCAATGGTAGGATTCAGTCAGGACTCCTTAGAACCGAAAACTCCCTTTCTTTTCTATTAGCAGTTGTGAGCCAATCAATTAACAGCTATTCCTCTGAAATGAATACAACTCACTGCTTTTCTTCAGAAATAAATGAAATGAAGCTTATTAAACACTTAGAATAGAATCTGCAATCTGCTAAGTGGCATGTACGCTTACAAGCCTATTATCGTATCAATTAACAAGGTATACTTGGTGATAACTGTAGCTGGTAGGGACCTCAGAATTCAGGGCAAGCACCTTCTCTGTGGGCAGAGTCTAAGGATCATGGGGGAAAATAAAGCCCAGGGTCTGGAGAAAAAGCTCCAAAGAATTTGGCATACAATTTCTGGATGAGAGGTCTCTTCCAGGCCAGCCCAAGCTGTACAAGGAGGTTCTGTCTCAAGAAAACCATGTTGCATGTTTAGACGTGTCTGTTCATTCCAGACGTACAGAGATCGTTTATTAGACACATTGGACAAGATGGTTCTTTGGAGGAGGGGCATTCTACTCATTAGAGTACCCAGCTATCATCTACCACTGTTCCAGGATGCTGATGACACCCCTCCCTCAGGCTACATGAAACCAAAAATGTTTTTCTTCAACATTACCAAATAAAGTATTCTTAGTTTAGTATTATTGGTTTAGTTCTTAAAATCAAAGAAAATAGCATCAAATTTGTTTAGTGGGAAAGATCCTGATGTAAAGCTAAAATCTACTGTTCCAAGTAAAAGATGTTGAGGCTTTGAGCAGTCTGAGTAGAATAGTTTTCTGGCCTGGAATTTTCCGAGAGCGCTGGGAAACTCTAGCCTACATTTTATCCCATTATTTATTGTCCCATTCTGTCACTTTTTTTTTCTTACAAGTCTATTTGCACTTGGTTTGCCCTAAGGAAAAGGAAGATAGGGAATCCTCATTTGTCTCTGCTACTGTGTGTTATTACTTGGGAAACGTCAAGGAAAATGCCATATAAATAGATAAAATACTCCAGAAGCATCAGATCTCTCCATCAGGAGGGAGGGAGAAAGGGTGAATGTTTAAGGTTTAAGAGATAGAGATAATAAAAAGCTGTCATTTTCTGAGAAGAGGAGACAAAGGACTTTCTCAAACATACATAACTTGGCTCTGAGGATTAATAAAATGTCAAAGCCTTACTTTGGTAACTATTTGTGTCAACGGTTGTTTGGTTTTTATCACACTGGAAAGGTTGTAGTTCTATTGAGATTAGTGGACATACTCAGATATTGGGCCATAGCCTTTATCCGTGGGAAGAATGTAATCTTTATTAGATGAGAAGGCAACATCCATTCATTCAGCATTGCATTGAGGGACCTTCTGGAAATCTCCTGCCAGCTTCCCAGGAGGGTACAGGTATTGCAATAGAATCCAGCTAGACTGAGCCCAAGCTTCTTCAGAGAAGCTCACTCTCTATTCAGTGGATTTTCAGTTCTTCGCCCAAATTCCTAGACACAGGTTTACCCCTGTCCTGGCTTTGTTCTTATCCCCAACACATCAAGTCTTTAAAATAGTTTCTATTCATTTTAGTCAATGGACAAGAGTAGTTCCTTCCACAAAAAAATCCCCCCAAAAACAAAATAAAATAAACAACAACAACAACAACAACAAAACCACCAACCAAAACAAACAAACAAACAAAAAAAAATACCCCCCAAAGAACCCAAAACAAAAACCCTAAATATTTTTCTAATTAATTGAAGTTCAAAAGCCAATTTTCCAGATCCAAGCACTGTAAATTTCTAAGGAAAGTTTTCTTATATCATAATTTCAGAGTCTCAGTGAGTAATTTAGAGTAGGTGTTTCCACAAAGTGTTTAAGTGATCAAAAGAGAGCTACCAAAAATTTGGTACATCTGTGACATGAACTTTGTTATTCACTAATGTATCAGTAGATTACTCTCCCAAGTTTTACTCATTCACTTATATTTTTAGATACTGTACTTAATCTCAGTGGTAAGACAATCTAAGCATTTTGGTAAATGAACATATCTGACAGTTACTAACTACTTGCTTGGCCTTTGCGTTAGCCATTAGCCATGCAGCAGACATGCAATCTTGAGTGTGTTAAGAAAGGTGGTTGTTTTGTGTTTTATTCTGGATTTTTTTAATTTCTGCATGTTTTTTTCATATGATTATTATTATCAATACTTCCCAGCCTGGTCCCTAAATACTGATACTCTAAACTATACATGAAGGAAAACTTCTATAGTTACATGAATTCCAATTTAAAAGCATTTGTTATCATGATGAAACACAAGCATGTGAGCTAAAGAAGAACCACCTCTCACTGCTATGCAGCTGTCCATAGCTGTGCCAGCTGAGGTATTTAACTTATTAAATTGTAAGTATATGCATCTTCCGGGGGGGGGTGCAACATCAAATGAACAGGAGGAGAAGGAGGAGGAGGAGGAGGAGGAGGAGGAGAAGGAACAAGAAGAACAAGAAGAACAAGAACAACAAGAAGAACAAGAAGTAGGAGAGAGAGAGAGAGAGAGAGAGAGAGAGAGAGAGAGAGAGAGAGAGACTAGTCAGTTGCAACAGATGATAAGACTTTTGCCAAATCAATGACCTTCTCAAAGAACACAAATGTGGGTGTTGAGGGTTTATTCATAAACCTTATACGCAACCCTTTGGGAAAGCACTTTGAGGTGAGGCATGTATTCCTGAGAATGCTTAGCTTAGGATAAGAGTTCAAGAAGGGCAAATGGCTCAAGGTTGTGGAGAGCATGTTAAGAAATTGATATGACACACAGGAATACTACTGAGCATGCTTGTTTTTCCTCATAAAGTTTTGATAGAAAATAAATGAGAAGACATTATGAAAGTGTATTAGAATCAGGGTTTGCCCCTAAAGGTGTTTGCTTGCTTAGCTGTTAAGATCATTAACTGAATAGACTAGCTGTTCTTTCAGCCACAGTGACGAGTCAGTGCCTTCCACAGAGCAGCCCATGAGTAAGGACCAGAATCAACATGTGCAACATTATAGACCCGCCCTTTTAGTTGAACAAATCGTAGTTACAGCATTTGGTCTGGATTTGGTTCCATTCAGATATTCATTGGGGCAGGTACTGATTATTTTCTGTAGCTAGTAATGCAGGGAAGAGCCATAGGGAGGAGACAAGAAACGTACAAGGCCTGGGAAGGATGCGAGGTAGTGTTGAGCATTGCTTCTGGAAATGTAAGCAGTAATGACGGTAGAGAAAGGGGAGCTGCTATTAAAATATGTTTTTAAGTTTCCATCTACTTTCAAGCAGTTATTGCTGTGTATATCTCCATAGGTTTGTGTGCTTTGACAACTAGTCAGGTGGTAATGTATGTACGAAGATTGACATCTCAGTCTTGCACAAGGTGAGAGATGGCAGCTAACTTGTGTCTAATGAGTTTCAAGTCATTCTGTCCATGAAAGTCACAAAATCAGATAAGATTTGGAAGTGGAAGAAACTTTACTAATTGCGTAATCATTATTAATTTTGTCATTAATATTAATATTTATTTCAATTCCACCTTACCAAATATCTCATTTCATTTAATATGTGAGAAATAATGAGTCTTCAAGATGAAATAATATTAAAGTTAATTGAAGTTAGTGACTAAATGGAGACTCTGAGGAAATGACACTAATTCCTCCTCATCTTCCTTTCTTTTCTTTCTTTCTTTTTTTATAGATTTGTTAGCAGGTAAGTATACATACTTTAGTTCTTTATTTACTTGAATTTTAAACACAAAATATCTTGGAGTTTTAGAATTTGTTGCACTAGCGATTAATTTATTGCATTATAACCAATACATCAATACAATATTCTAGTTAGCAAATTCATCAATGTTTGATACTAACTTTGATTTCTAGCTGAAAAATAATTTTTGCAGGAGTTTGTGAAAAATTATTGAAAATTAAATAATAGATAATAGGAACCTTCTCATAACCCTTACTTAATTGTTGTATATATATATATATATATATATATATATATATATATATATATATATATATGTCTGCTCAGTCTGAGTAATGTAATGCTTCTTAGATATATGTTTTTAGGGCTGACCACTAGGTGTTGAATAACCAGTTAGTGTGCTTTTCCCTGGGAAAAACTATTTTTCCTTTCTCAGATTCCTCAGTTGCCTGTAGTTCTTTGCCTATGGTTGAGAAATTTCACCCTTCCTTGTTAGCAAGTCTAGTGGTAGTGCCCTGTTCAAGGCTTGTTAGGCGGCCATGTCGGTGATACTTCACGAGTGTAGCTTCTCCGGCATTTCTAGGAGACGGAATCTCACAGTAGACGCACTGGCCGCCTGGCTCCTCTAAACATTCTGCCCCCGTTTCCATAATGACTGTTGAGCCTTACTGCAGAGATTGTCTTGTATCATTTAGGACTGGGCTCCACAACTTCATTTTGAAGACTCATGGTTTTCTGCAATGGCCTTCATACTTGACATTATCCTAACAGCTGTTAAAGGGCTGGAAAATAGACACTAAGTTTAAACGTTAAGTAAGTTTAAAAAGAACCACATGAGTTTCTTTAGCTCTCATATTTAATGACAATCTGGTAAGCTTATGCTGAGTACTTAATTATGTGCCATCATTGTGCCAAATAAATTAACCATCTTATTTAATATGTATTTTTGAGATTTATTTTTATGTATGTATGTATGCATGCACATGCATGCATCACATATGTGCAGATGTCTGCAGATCCCATCAGATCCCTTGGATCGACAGCCACAGGCAGTTGTGAGTTAATGTGACTGGTGGGAAATAAGCTTGGATCCTCTGGAAGAATAACAGCTCTCTTATCCACCAAGGATGCTCCTGAGCCCATCTCACTTAATGTTTGATTTAATATATTGGAGACATATTGCCACTTATTTTGTTTTATGTGTATGTATGGCTGTTTGCATCACACCTGTTCCTGGTGCCCAAAGAGGCCGGAAGACTGTGTCCAATACCCCTCAATCAGGGTTGGCTATAGTTGTGAGTTCTGGTAGATGGTACCACACAAGCCCAGGGCCTTTAGAGGAGCAAGCAGTGCTCTTAACTGCTGAACCATCTCTCCAACCTCCCTGATATGTCACCAGTCAGTACATATAGAAGTTTTAGGTTGAACACTAAGTAAACGTTTCCCAGTTCACACTACAAGGAAAAGGAGTTTGAAAAATACTAGCAGAGTTGGCGTGGCTCCCAGGTCATCCCTCTGACATTGTAGAAGGTGTTTGTTGCTGAGTCCGCCTCTTCTAGTTCAGATAAATTGCTTCCTTGAATAAAATATGGAGGCCTAATACCAACGATGCATGACCGCACAATTTGTATTTAATTTCTTGCATATAATTCAGGATCATTTGTATTAATGACTGATTTGATTAATATGTCTCATTAATATCAGCCTATGAGTGACAGTATCAAGATCGAAGAGGATGCCAAATGATGCCATTAAGCTGTGATGACATATTGACATTTTAATAAAATTTGGAGCATAGACTGTTCCATGCACTGAGAAAAGATTAAAGCATGTGAGAGAGAAAAGGAGCAGGTACTGTGCATAGAAAACAGAGCAACCATAGGATCTGAATCGTACTGAATGCCAAGGATGAGGCGCCTGGGGTATCTCTGAGGCCAGAGGTGTGTGAACAGGCAGAATAGAACAGTGGAGAGAAATCCAGGCCACGTTGATCAGAACACCTCTAGGTTTCAGAACAAACATATTAGTGTGTCCATTATGAATGGTTTAAAACCTTAAAACCCCACCACAGAGGAAACAGAACCATTGTGAAGAGTGGTGGATGATTGTGGCTAACTGAAAATATTAGGGAAAAAAAAAATCACAGGTAAAATATGTGTAAAGAAGGAGCAGCAGAATGTAAAGGAGGTGGGAGTGGAGAATAGCTAAGCCAATGTTTCTGCATGGTGGTGATTGAGGAGGCGGAACTTCAGACCCAGAGACACAAAGCCATGCCAAACATCAAGGATCCCAAATTGGGAAAACAAAATAGTTATCTTCTACCTGTCAGTGGAAGATAACACATTCAAGGATATTTAAATAACCTAAAGTGGTCTAAAAAAGGTTGAAAAAAAAAAAAAAACAGACACAGGTTTGGGTTGGCATGAAAGCAGAGGTGGATCTGACTTCGGAGCGTACATGTGATCAAAACACAAATGAAATTCTCAAAGGTCTTATGAAAATAAAGCCAAGAGAATTTAGTAAAAAGTTATCATTAAAAAAGGGGGCAAATTGTGGCAAATCTAGAATGCTAAATAGAGAAGTTAAAGGGTGTCAATAATTGGTAGCCAATCTCTATTGTAGCAAGGGTAGATAGAGCTCATCTGTGTCTCTCTAAGTTACGTAGCCTACTCAGTGTGCTGGCATAGAACATTTTGCACTGACTGCTTTTCCAGAGGACGTGGGTTAAATTGCCGGCACCCACAGGGCAGTTCACAACTGTCTGTACCTCAAGTTCCAGGGACCCAACAATCTCACACAGACTCACACATAGGCAAAACACTAATGCATATAAAATAAAAATAAATAAGCTATCGCCAGGCAGTGGTGGTACACAGCTTTCATCCCAGCCCTCCCTCGGAAGGCAGAGGCAGGTGAATCTCTGAATTAAAGGCCAACCTGGTCTGCAGAGTCAGTTCCAGGAGAAAGAGAGAGAGAGAGAGAGAGAGAGAGAGAGAGAGAGAGA
>NC_034597.1:92265554-92272731 GCF_900095145.1 Mus pahari
TCTTTCTTTCTTTCTTTCTTTCTTCTTTCTTTCTTTCTTTCTTTCTTTCTTTCTTTCTTTCTTTCTTTCTTTCTTTCTTTCTTTCTTTCTTTCTTAGAAAATAAGTAGTTTAATTTTATTAGCAAAGGAAGTCCTTCATTTTTATATTAAAATAATTGTGTCACTCTTGATTGTTACAATGCAAGTCTGAGACAGTAAAAAAATCAGTTTCAAAACTATTAATATGAATATAAAATAAACATAACTAATACATGTTTTGTTTCTTAGTCACAAATCCATTTGTATATTGGTGTATCAAGTCCACTGATGTTCACGACAGGGATGTCCTTTCTGTATTTTGAATAAGTGGGTGTTTTCCAGTACAATTTGATTCCCTTTCCTCTTTGGAGCTCACACAGCACAGCCACGCTTTAGAGAAAAGTTTCAAAAAGCAGATTGTCTTCTGAGCTTTTGACTCCTCTCTCTCTATGGGCAGCCACAGTCCTCCTGCCAGACACAGGGGCTAGAATGTGTAATTACAGCCTTTGTCTGAGGGTAATTAGGGCCTAATTTGACTTGAGCAGCAGAATGACAAAGGTCCTGGCTGTCAGGCAGGGTCAGGGATCAGCCACTGCCCCATGCGCTGCAGGCAGCAGCCTCGTCAGAATTCTGTGGAAACTCTTCTTGGTTTGGGACTGGGTCTTCGTTGCCTGTTTCTTCCTGTGACTTTGGATGAAAACATGGAGTGTTTTCAAGACACAAGATCCTACCATGCAATATGAATTTTTGTCTTCTTATCAAAGATATAGGAATCATTCTCAAGTCAGTAGAGTTATTTCTTATGCCCCTCTTTTAAAAATAAACTTCAGGGATAATATGTATATAATCTAGCATCAAAATATTATACTAGTTTCTTATATACATATGATTTCAAATAAGTAGGATGTTAACTCATCATGCTGTCTTAGAATAAAACTGTTGTTTGTTAGTAGAATAACTTGCATATGAACAAATAGGGTTCACAGATAGAAAATACTTGCAGATTATATAGCCTCTTAATTCTATAAGTAAAAACTAAAATTCTTATGGTAGTTAATCTATTCCTTACAAGAGGATATTTCTTAAATAATTTGTCATGTTTTATCTAAACCAGCTTTATTTCTCTTGTGGAATATAAAAGTTCAGATGCTTTCATAGAGAAGTATTTACTGTTATTCAAAGGTTCTCTACTCTCATTTTCCAAATCTAATATATTTATTGTAAATTATCCATAGCAATTGGCAGACATATGGATCTAACATTAATTTAAATGAAAAAAAATAATAAAATGAATACTAGAGATACTGTTTGTCAGATTCTCAGACACTAATAACTTAAGCAGGAATGCTAATATTCTATAAATCAGAAAAAGTTGGCATCTGATTGGGGACAATATAAAATGGATGGGAACAAAATGTTTAAAGAAAAAAAAAGTAACCTAAGCAGTTGAGCTGCCTGAACGGGAGACATAAAGAAAGGAAAGGCATTAAATCCGCGAGTGTGGGGTCCTGATTGGCCCGGTGCTTCAGAGTCCAGGAAGAGTTGTTGAGAGCACACTCTGCTAAAGAACCGCAGACTAATCTCCCAGTCCTCCATCTCATCATCCTGTTGGTGTGGGATGCAAAGTGAGAGCTGCACATGCTCAAGTGGAGTTCAGGGTAGGGTCTAAAACTCTAAAAAGCCAGATGTTAGTCAATGAGGAGTGTTTCTAGATTACCAGACTGAAAGAAAAATACAGAAAGAAAAATATAGGATGTAATTTGTAATTTCTACAGCAAAGCACTCATACTGAGATCACCACGGTACGTGTGGAAGAAATGTCTGCAGATGTATGGCGGCTCAGAGTCCAGCCATCCGTCAGTCTTCAGCGATTTGAGACAATTGACAACTTCAGGGATCAGGTTGGACGCCCTCTTTCATCTGATACTTTGCTTTAATGTTGAGAGAACTACCACCATTTTCTTCCAGAATATTTTTTGAAGGCAGAGTATTTGCTAGGTCGTGGTTTAAGAACTCATTCATTGATTCCTTCATTCCTTCATTCAGTTTTGTTCTATACACATGCATTGACTTTTAAATGTGCCAGTTATGGTGATTACTGGACACAATCGAGTGTTGGTTGTATTAATTGTTGTGTGTATTTGACAAAATAACTAGCATCATTCAACTTAAAGGATAAAGGATCTATTTTTAGTTCAGTTTCAGAGGATTTCTGTCCATGGTTAGCTGCCTCCATTGTTTGGATCTGATGCACATCAAAACACTACCATGGTGGCCAACTTACCCAGGAAGGTGGTCAGTTTATTATAGTCAGGGAGGAAAAGAGAAAGAGAGAGACAGAGAGAGAGGGATAGACACAGAGATAATATGAATACTGTTCTAGAACATACCTCTAGTAACCCACTTCCTCCAAGCATGTATTACCCCCTTCAAATATGGCCAGCTTCCAATCATGCTGTCAGATTATCATTCCATCATTAGAGTAACCCACTGATGCAGTTAGAGTTGTTATGATCTAGGGAGGACCACTAAGTGTTCAAGGATCAGCACTTGGTGATCCTTGAACTCAGACTCGGCATCCCAATGATCTCTTCAGACCCATCCGACAGTTCTCCCCGAAACTCTGCCACCTTGAAGGTTGGTTATGAGTCCCTCAAATAAGCTACCATTCCATTTCAAAATTTTGTCTTATGCCTGGAAACTCTTCTGCAAGTTTTTTATGTATCATTCCGATTTCCTGAATGTTTTCCCACCAAACAAAACACGCACCAAACAAAAGATGCAATTCTGCCCTTGGATGGAATATGATCATTTCGTTGCTACTGTTGCTTCATCATCAATACTTAGGTAGCTAGATTGTTAATCTGCTAGTTTTCATTCACCAAAATGTATGACAGAAGAAAGACTTTATTTCTCTCAAGGTTTTATCCTTTGTGCCTGTAACTGTTACTCAACAAGTATTCATAGGCCTAGATTAATGAACTCATTCACAAAAGTGCCAAGCTTCTGTTCTAGCCATATGCTTGTAGAACTCTGCTCCAGTGAGTGTGTGACTAGAGCAAACTAAACAAGTGTCTTTATATCCAGGATTATATAATACCTGATTATGGGTATACATGCAGGTGTGTGTGTGTGTGTGTGTGTGTGTGTGTGTGTGTGTGTGTGTGTGTGCCTTCTGCTACATTATCAATACTGGAACCTCACTAGGACTCATCTTAGATACCCTGTCATTGCTCTGTGTTATGGAAATCCTATAGCTTTGGATCTGTAGGATTGGCTCCTGTACATACTCCTGCAGTTCATCAATGGGGTAGATACAAAGACTTGGATCTGGGTCTGAGAGTATCTGAGTTGGCCATGTCCCTACACTCACACCATCATAGCGAGCTCTCCTGCCTTGCCCCCCATACCCACACCATCTTAGCGAACTCTGCTGCCTTGCCCATGCCCCAGCCAGCGTCATCCAAAGCCAGCTCTCCTGCTTTCATGCCCTAGGTTCTGGCTAAGACCAGCTCTACTCTGCTGCCCAGGTAAGGTGCAGGACCTGCCCTCCTAAGTGCTGCAGCAGACAATGGGTTGGGCCAGCTCTCTGGCTTTTATGCCCTCAGGGTGGCTCACCCACAACCAGGGCCAGCTCTACGCTCTTGCCCAGATGAGGTGCAGGTCCCCTTCTTCTGAGTGTTTCAGCCTGTAGGGACAGGGACAGTTCTTCCATTCTCATGATGTCTTTACTCAGATTTCTTTGCTTTTTTTTTATTATTTTATTAGATATTTTCTTCATTTACATTTCAAATGCTATCCCAAATGTCCCCTATACCCTCCCCCCGCCCTGCTCCCCTGCCCACTCACTCCCACTTCTTGGCCCTGGCATTCCCCTCTATGGGGCATATAAAGTTTGCAAGCCCAAGGGGCCTCTCTTCCCAATGATGGCTGAGTACGCCATCTTCTGCTACATATGCAGCTAGAGACACGAGCTCTGGGGGTACTGGTTAGTTCATATTGTTGTTCCACCTATAGGGTTGCAGACCCCTTCAGCTCCTTGGGTACTTTCTCTAGCTCCTCCACTGGGGGCCCTGTGTTCCATCCAATAGCTGACTGTGAGCATCCATGTCTGTGTTTGTCAGGTACTGGCATAGCCTCACAAGAGGCTGCTATATCAGGGTCCCTTCAGCAGAATCTTTCTGGCATGTGCAACAGTGTCTGGGTTTGGTGGCTGATGATGGGATGAATCCCCGGGTGGTGTAGTCTCTGGATAGTCCATCCTTTCGTTTTAGCTCCAAACTTTTTCTCTGTTACTCCTTTTATGGGTATTTTGTTCCCTATTCTAAGGAGGAATGAAGTATCCACATGTTGGTCTTCCTTCTTTTTTGTTTTATTCTGTTTTGCAATGTATCTTGGATATTCTAAGTTTCTGGGCTAATATCCACTTATCAGTGAGTACATATCTAGTGACTTCTTTTGTGATTGGGTTACCTCACTAAGGATAGTATCCTCCAGACGCAGATTTCTTAATCAGCAACTGCCAAAACGTGACAATATAAGCATGTTATTCAGAAATGGAACATTACATAGAAATATATATTTGAAATAATTTTAGCAGTTGGGTAACAAGATGTGCGGATGGAATTTTGACAAAATTGGGGGGGGGAGTAGGAAATAGAAATGATTGTCATGTTTCTGGCTAAAGTGGTGTTATCACCAGGTCCTATCTGAGAGCATTTTAGTATATATGAAATATAAGTGAATTAGTCAGGGTTTCCATTGCTGTGAAGAGATACCATGACCAAGGCAACTCTTATAGAGGGAAACATTACATTGGGACTGGCTTACAGTTTCAGAGGCTCAGTCTATTATTATCATAGCAGAAAGTCTGCAGGCAGACATGGTTCTAGAGGAGCTTAAAGTCCTACATATTGATCCAAAGTCAGCCAAGAGGAGACTCGATTCCATACAGGATGTAGCTTGAACATTTAATATCTCAAAGCCCCACAAACTTCCCATAAGGCCACACTCCTAATAGTACAACTCCCTATGGGTCAAGCATTCAAACACATATGAATTTATGGGGCTAAACCTATTCAAACCATATATATATATATATATATATATATATATATATATATATATCTCACAATAGTAAAAGTTCTGGCAAGGACTATTAAAAGAAGAAGAGAAAAATTAATTTTGAAGACCTACATGTAATTCTGACCAATTAACCCTAAGAAGAACCATACTTAGAATTCAACAAAAAATTAAGCCTGTCTTAGGATCCTTTTCCATATCCAAAAGAATAAATTAGAAAGGATGACTCTCTTATATAGAAAAAAAGAATAGAGTTTCTGTATTTGCCCACAGAAGGGAGAACAGACCCTAGGAAATTCCTCCAAAGCCAAAACAGCAAGAAGAGAGTATCTTGTTTATTAACAAGATGATACTTCTTACAAATTTTCTATAGTGAGAAGAGTTTAAAAAAATCCCATTTCTACTTCCAGTGGCAAATTTCTAACATGCTCCTATTATCTTTGAGGGTTTACTTTGTGGTTAAATTGTGTTGCAAGGCAGAAATTTTGCAAACATAAGCATGTTATAATCTGTTGACCTTAACACCAGAAGGTTACAAATGGGCCCAACCCTGTCACGTGTGCCCTTTTAAGGCGCAGTTCTATTTTGGTGGCTGAAGAGGAAGTCAGAGGACATCTAAGAGTAAAGAGGACTTGATGTGACTTTGCAGATTTGCAGATGGAGAGGGCCGTACGGCAAGAAGTGTGGGCTAACCAGGAAATGCTGATGTGAGTCCTCTCCGCACAGAGATGCTGCCAACCCTGCATATGGACGTGTGCCCTCCTGCAGACCCTTCAGAGAACAGGGTGTCCTGCCTACCACCCTGGTTTTGTGACTGTCTAAGCAGAAAGCCCGGTCATATCTACATGGGCTTCAGACCTGCAGGCTTGTGAATGGCTTGTGCATCATCATATAGAAGAAGACATGACTGTTTATTTGTATTTAGGGTAATGCATGGGTCACTGTAAACAACAAAGGGGAGATGAAAGAGTCTGCTAGCCCAGGCATGCAATTGCAAAGGAGTACACAGATCTGTAGTCAATGTTGCATCCAGTGCTGGGGCATTGCAGGACTCTCCCATGCACTTCGAAAATGCCAAACCCATTAAGTGAGTGTTTGCTCCAAATTCTTCTCAAGAGAATCCAGATTATATGTTGTTATCAAAGGAGGTTGAAAGTCAGATGATGTCTGTCATGTGTATAACCAAGTCAGTTCAAATGTTTTACTAAATCACAGCTCATGGTGGTGCTTTCGCATTACCCAGTTTACTTTCTGAACCATTTGGACTTCTGAAAGATCTCTCTTTAATAGAGTTCGATTATGGTTTCTCTAGGGTGATCTGTCCGATCTCTTCTTTCCTGTAACCCCTTTCCCTTTTTCCTCTTCCTTCAACGTTAAATAGCAAAGCACTGTTCTAAGCCCTGGTGTCCTCAGCATGAACAAATTGCATCAGATCTAGTGTGTAAAACAGACAAGTCATGGCTAAGGGGTGAGAACTGTGCAGGAAGAACTGCAGTGTGGGGGAGAGAGAATAAGAGAATAAGTAGATGCATATGCTGTAAAAGCAGCCACCTCCCACTGAGGAGTGCAGAGTTTCCTGAGCATAATTGTCACTCTGATGCCCAGTCTCTCCCTCTGAGCTATCCAGGTGTAGAGCAGTGAACATTTCCCAGTGGAGGGTGAAGCAGGAACTTCGGGGCATCGATGTTCAGATAAGAGCTGAAGCCAGTTCACACAGCCTTCTGAGCCATGTTGAGGATTTAGGATTCCATCCTAAGAGACATGGGAAGCTAATGGGTGACTTTTTTTTTTTTTTTTTTTTTAGGAGGATACAGACATGGCTTTGGAAGGATGACAGGTGTGCTAACAGACCAGAGGAAGATAGATGGGCAATCTGGTGAAGGCAGAGCAGAAGATGACAGTTTGTCTAAGGGAAGGCTTTTTATAGAAAAGAAGTGGAGAGAGTCAAGAGACACACAAATGAAGACAGATTAATTTAGTGGCTTCCTCCTTAGAATAAGGAACAAAATACCCATGAAAGGATATAGGGCCAGAGACAAAATTTAGAGCTAAGATGAAAGGATGGACTATCCAGAGA
>NC_034597.1:92273075-92292048 GCF_900095145.1 Mus pahari
GGGGGAGGGTATGGGGAACTTTCGGTATAGCATTTGAAATGTAAATAAAGAAAATATCTAACAAAAAAAAAAGAAAAAATTTAGTGGCTTCAGAGAGAACAGCTAGGAATTGAGTTTGACTTGGCCCTTTCTAATCATATTATATAAGACCTACTGTGTGTCTGGGTTTGGCCTGGTCCCATCTAATCACATTGTGTAAGACTCACTGTGTATGTATGAGTTTGACCTGGTCCTAATCACATTGTATAAGACCTACTGTGTGTATGAGTTTGGCCTGGTCCTTTCTAATTACATTGTATAAGACATACTATGTGTCTAGGTTTGACCTGGTCCCTTCTAATCACATTGTATAAGACCTACTGTGTGTATGCATAAATCTCAAGATCACACAGGTGCTCTCATAGCTACCCTCTTTTGATCCCAAGCTTTGGTCCTATGCTTGATGCACAGGTAAAGAACATCAGTGAAGCCTACAGAGGATGAGATCTAAACTCCCCTCCACCCGAGGGATCAGACAGGAGCCCAAATTTTAAATAATGATCGTTTTAAAGTTTTGTTGTGCACAGGAATTTGAAAGTCACTCATATTCTGGGGTAACAAGCCAGATAGGTATCTGTCAGATAGAGGTTTTTACATATTTTTGTTCCTACCTCTCTCAGCTTTTCTCTGTCCTCTCCAAATCCCTGTGTAAGAGCAAGAGCGTTTAAACGTAAGGACAAGGAAAACAGAACTATCAGTCATTGTCAAATGCTCTGTAAATGAAGCCAGAGACTCAGTTCAGAGCTCTGTGTAATGAGGACAGAGGAAAAGGTCAGTGATTATCTATCATGTGGTATAGGATTTCCTTGAAGCGTTCCTTGTCTAAGGCTTGTTCACAGGGTGCAAGCTTTTGTGCAGTGAGAGATGTCATTGTAAGACTGGTCCTCAAGGCAAGGCTGCAGCCTCTGCCCTGCACTGCATTAGGGAAAAGAGAAATGCAATGCAAGTAGATTTGGGGGAAAATTAATTTTTGCCATTCATGAAAGCAAGTAACTCATATGAACAACTGTTTAACTTATGAAATATTAATTAGATGACTTATAAATTATGTATGTGGGAAAAGAAAACTTGTCAATGGCTGGCTTGAGGATTCAGCAAGCACTGAAATTGGTCACAAAAGGTATTTTGTGCAGCAAGTCATGTTGGGGTGGGCTTTCTCTTGTGCCTGATAATAGTGAATACAGAACTCTTTATATGTAATACACTGGTAGTGAGAGAGCCAGTCATTTCTATAGAGCATTTATCTTACATGCCGGTCTGCTGTTTAGAAACATAAAAGTTGGTAGAAACCCCTACCCATTTGAGATTGTGAAAAAAAAAAAAAGAATAAATACAGTAGCCTTGAATATCTAACCCACACATGTGATGTAAGAAATGAACATTAGACTCAATCTTAAGAAAAGGTTAGATTTATTGCTTGTAAAGTCTTAAAGGGTGATAAAACATTTTCTTACAAAGCCTGTTAAACATATACCTAATTTGTGTTATTTTCTGGTTTCTTTTCTGTTTTTCAAATTGTCCAATGCAGGCAGTGGCAAGATCAATGAATAATTGTATACTCCAGTACAACATCTTAAAATGATCAATGTCACTCTGAGAGACACACTATTAATTCAACTGTCATTCATATCTTCTAAAACCATGTAAACCTTTTTGGCCATAATTTTAAAATTCAGTTTCAGTTCAAAGTAATTTATTCTAGTTTAAGTTATAAAATGAAAAGCAAAATGATTCAAAAAACAGCTATTCTGAGTTTATGTTTTATTTACCTTTTGAACTGATCTGAATATGGTTAGAAGCCTTAACATAAAATTAAGTCATATTCTCCAATTTGTGTGCCATGGATGATTAAATAGGATATTAAATAAATCATATTTCTAATTCTATTCAATTTTCTCCTGCTGTTCCCTTCTTTACTAACCTCTCTTGAGAAAAGATGCAATGTTTACTATGTTTAAAGAAGATAACATGTGCAAAGATGTGCCTCACATGCCTGAGGGCGTAAGTCCAATTCCCAGCACCCACATACAGGCCAAGCCTAGTTGTTCAATACTGGAATCTCAGGGCTGAGGGATCCCATACAGGAGGAGCTCAGGGACTTGCTGAACCACCCATCTAGCTGGGTTGCACACTCAAAGCTAATGTCCTTGTTCTGTTTTTCACGAGATCTTGAATGACCATGAGATTGGATCCTTGCTTGGCTTGTGCATTCAGTCTTTGGATATCTGAGTTCTACCGTCTCTTCTGTCCTCTAACGTTCCCAAACTCTGAGTTAAAATTAAATGACTGAAATGTGTCCTATTATATTCTGTGCATTTGCCGTGTCAAATCTATAGGGACAAATATACCTGGAGACAAATGTCCAGACTACCATAAAAGAGAAGCTTACTTATGTTCACTTGCATTTTCAAATTATTCGCAACAAATTACATTGGTGACAATCCATCAAGGCATGACTCCAATTTCATATTCATAATAATGTGCTCCTGTAAACTGCTCTAATAAGGTTTTAACTAAGTTTTCCTCCTGACCTCACTGAGTTGAATATTGCAGGCTGCGTGTGCTTTAAGTGTCTCCAATTAATTTTTGACCTTGGTGCAGCTTGGGCACAATGGGGCAAGTGAAGGGTGGAGCTCAGATTTAATTTTGAATTTCCTGACTGCTGCTGGTTTGTATCTCAACTCCATCAGTGCTTAAACATGTTATTTTTGGTCAGTGACTTTCTATCTAGCACACCGGGCAAATCTAATTAAGTGGGCTCAGTTTTGTTCTCAGCTGTTGTTCTTGACATTCTTGTATGGGAACTGCAAGCTTCAACAGGAAGCACCTGTATGGCCACTGTATAACACGTCTTCCCACAGAATTAATATGTAACATTGTTCCTGAGCCCCACAAGTTCTTCCCCAAATAGAAGAGCTCAGCTGTACTTGAAGACTGCATTTTTAATTACTATAGAGAAATCCAAACTCTTGGCTTACAAGTGACCTTGGTTTGGGTGGAGGTGAGCAACATCAAGGGTCAGCCTTCTCACTCATGTATTACATCATTTGGTAGTAGATAATTGAAAGTTTACCTTTTAACAAATCCCTGCTCTGTGGAAGGGCTGTAAAGGTACAAAAAGAAATCAAATTAAGATCCTACTCTCAAGAGAGCAAAGGAAACGTAAGTTAAGAAATATAGTCAGGGATTTACAGTATTAAAGGAAACATAAGTTAAGAAATATAGTCAGGAATTTACAGTCTTCTCACAATGTAAGCCAAACAAATATAATTTAAAGTCCTAATCATGTGATCATGTAAAATCACCGAGTAAAACCCAATTAATTGCTACTTAGAGGCAAACAGAAGAAATACAGATAGATAGGCTTCTGGCTTTAGGGAAAATGAGTTTAAAACATACAGTTAAAACTTTCTGATTTTATTTAGCAAAACCAAGAATTTTACACAAGACAAACTTCAAGAAGGGTGTTGAAATGAAAACAAAACAAAACAAACAAACAAAAAAAACAAAAACTCCACACTGAATTGCATAGCTGAGACACTGGAGAGGTTGGTTTCGATCCTATAACGAAGTGAACACACACACCGAGCTAGAGTCTGCAGCCCCCTCAGCGAAATGTGTAGCTTTGTCTCTCACAGACTTCAGTTTAATAGCTCCGTGGCTGTGAGGTAAAGCAAGCAAGGCACAGCAGAGGATCAGAGAATCCTTAAACAGGAGCATTTCAAGCTTTGGTGAAAGTGTGGAATCAAGAAGCTTACGCTCACTGGAAAGAAAGACAAGGATGTTTACCAGGCTCTGCTACAGCCCAGCACAGGGAAAGGCTCCCCACCCTGTCCCTGCCTTGCAAGAACTTGCAATTACCAAATTCCCTTCATAGTTTGAACATAGGACAACCCAGAGGTCCAGATAATAACAAGCTAAAAAAACCCGAGTTGTTCAGGACTTCCTGTGTTTCTGGTCATGGGAAAAGGCAACAGCATTTTGAGAGGATGAGCAGAATGAGTTGAAATTCATGTTCATACAAAGATGTACACATGAATATTTACTACAGCAATACATATACAGTTGCTAAAACCTGGAAAAAAATTATCCACTTGACAAGTGGATAAAACAAACAAGATAGAAGCTATTATCAAGATTCAACATCAACAAATTTTAAAATATGCAAAAATAAGAAAAAGGAAGCCATAAAAAAAAGAAATATTTGAGAACTAGCCAAATAGATATCCTAAAAGACTTGTTACTGAAATCAATAATGTAATGAAAACATTAGACATAAATATGAGTTTTCTTTCAACTTTCAGCTAAGAGGCAATTAGCTTGGGTAGGTTGGTTTTGAACTCCCTCTGTAGAACAAAAAAGCCCGGGGAATTTAGTGAGACTGTCTCAGTGGTGGGTACGTGAGTTCAAACCTTTTGAGACATTTAATTGGTTTATAAGGTTCCAACTCGGCTTCCTGATTTAGCACTATGAATTTAAGACGCACTCCCCCCACCCCCAGTGTTCACTGGTGCTTTGACAGCTCGTTTCTTTTCATTACTGACTGTGTTACAGTCTGTGGATAAGTTATAATTTGTTGACCCATTGAGTAAATAAATACAGAGAGCAAGAAAGAGAAGGGAGAGAGTTTCCAGTGAGAAAATTCTGGAGATCAGAATTCCTTATCAACAGTCGGGCTGGGCAGGTGGCACTTGGGGCTGGATTCCATAAGGACTCTGATGCAACAGAAGCAACGGTGTCGGCTGTTCAGAGAGAGCTGCTCCAGTGTTCATTCCTATCTCCCAGGGGTCAGGAAAATTTATACTCCCTGTGTCTTCTGCACCACAGAGAGACGGGTCTCACTGCTTGGCAGTATAGAATCATTGAGAACTCCTCCTGTTCTACCTAACTAGTCTTTAAAGCTAGTCTACCGTGATTGAATTGGGAGTACTACTCAATGGTAAAAATAATGAGCTACTGATGGGCAGTATAGCATGAATAACTCTAAAAGTAATTAATCAAGTAGGACGATACCAGACAAAAAAGGATAGTTGCTGTATGATAATTGGTGTATGATTCTACTAATCGAAAAACTGGTAGACATTTAAGATGAGGATTAATTTAAGTCATTACCAGTTTTATAAAACAGAAACATAAAGAATAATAACTATAGGGGTGGTGAAGTATCAACTGGGTGTATGTTAAATGTCACAACAAAATCTGCTACTTTGTAAACTAATCAAAAAATATAAAGGAAGAATAATATAAAATGTGTGCATGAAAGAGTGAGGAGTCACAAAGATCAAAACGCCAGAAATAAATACAGCCCAAGAAGTAAGAGAAAATCAAAATCTGTTGGTGGACGCTTTGTACCAGTATGTTCACAAAGCAGCACACATGGAGGAAAAAAGAAGAGCATGACTGAGAATGAGAGGAAAATCTAAGAGTGTAGGTCAGGAAGGAAACCAGGACAGGAACTAACTCAAACAGAGCAGAAACTTGAAGGCAGAAGCTGATGCAGAGGCCACGGAGGGGTGCTGCTTCCTGGCTTGCTCCCCATGACTTGCTCAGTCTGCTTTCTAATGGAGCCCAGGACCACCGGTACCCAGAGATGGCCCCATGCACAATGGACTGGGGCTTTTCCCATCACTCACTAGTTAAGAAAATGCTTTACATGATCCCCACAGACCAACCTTATGAAGTCATTTTCTCAATTGAGGTTCCCTTCTCAAGGATGACTCTAGCTTGTGTCACCTTGACACAAAACTAGCCAGCACAGGGAAACTGGCGGCCATGATGGTAATCTAAGTCACTGTCAACTTTACATAAGGATAGCAAGAACAATAACTGTACAATAAACAATAACTACAAGTATCCCATTGCAGTCAAGGAATTATTGGAACTTGGTATTAGAGAAAGTAACGGGTGTATTTGTCAGGGAGAGCATTAGTGCACCAAAGAAAAGCAAGGTGCAGTGGCTGAGATACCAAGCTTGAAAGTGTGTCTTGGAACAGAGAAGTCAAGGAATGGAGGTAAACAATTCTAGACAGTTCATGTAAGCAACAAAATCACTAAGGATGGTGACAGTCAAGGAGCAACCAAGTGACCAGCTATGATCTACTCAAAGTAACCTCAAACATGCCGAGAGAGGATCCCCAGAATTTAAAAATAAATGAAATGAAATCATAGTGATACGTTGCAAGAGATCAAAAGTCTCAAAAACAAAGCTTCATACAGGGTGAGAGTGGACAAACATGTTGTCTTAGTCAGGGTTTCTAGTCCTGCACAAATATCATGACCAAGAAGCATGTTGGGGAGGAAAGGGTTTATTCAGCTTACACTTCCACATTGCTGTTCATCACCAAGGAAGTCAGGACTGGAACTCAAGCAGGTCAGGAGCTGATGCAGAAGCCATGGAGGGATGTTCTTTACTGGCTTGCTTCTCCTGGCTTGCTCAGCCTGCTCTCTTATAGAACCAAGACTATCAGCCCAGGGATGGTCCCACCCACAAGGAGCTTTTCCCCCTTGATCACTAATTGAGAAAATACCTTACAGCTGGATCTCATGTAGGCATTTCCTCAACTGAAGCTCCTTTCTCTGTGATAACCCCAGCTGTGTCAAATTGACACAAAACTAGCCAGTACACACGTTAAACGGAATTAGCAGTATGAAGTGCTTGTCAGCACTGGATCCATAGACAAGGTGGCCGAAGGATACTATCTCCACTCGAAAGGGCTGAGGGTGACAGAGTCTTGTTGAGATCAAGATTTCCCCCAAAGCAGAAAGATAAAGAGAACAGTCAGGAAAAGGGGGAGAATGTTTCAACGGCACCAGGCGGTGGGTTTCAAGAGACATCGATAACATTGTTTATGAAATCCTGTTTGTTTGAGAGGCTATAAATAGGTTTTGTTTTGTAAACTGTACTAAAGCAGATGTTTATGTGTTTGGGGTGGACATCCCATTGCAACGAAAACATTTATGGTGGAGTCAATGTAATCGACAAATATCAAAGATCTCCTTTTTTGTCCACTACTTATTGACAGACTTATAGTTAATATCTTTAACCTGGCAAAATTAACTTGGTTTAAGATCCATAAACAAACAGCTAGCTAGTGAGCTGAGATTTCTTATAAGCATAATGTAATTTGCATACCTCAGAGAACAACATTAACCATGGTTAGCAGGAAAGCTTCACTCTTTCTTCTTCTTCTTCTTCTTCTTCTTCTTCTTCTTCTTCTTCTTCTTCTTCTTCTTCTTCTTCTTCTTCTTCTTCTTCTTCTTCTTCTTCTNCTCCTCCTCCTCCTCCTCCTCCTCCTCCTTCTTTTTTGCTTTCTAGTTGCATAGGCTTTCTATGATGAAATATCTCAATGCATAGAACTAGAGTGTTCTGCATCCTTGAATAGAAGATATACATTCCTGTGAATGCTAGTAGCCTATCACCTCGTTTTGCAAAATACAAAGTGCATTGTAGGTGCAGAGGGAGTGGAGGGCTGGACTCAAGACCCAGGCTCCTTTGCCAAGAAACTGCTTCCTTGACTTTTCCTGAGATTTAAGGGGGCAAAGGAAGAGGTTTGTGCCAGGAGCTCGTTCCCATAGAAATAGCCTGTCACACACACAGGTGTCCTGACTGAGGGGAAGCTGAGCCCCCGCTGAAGCCAAGGAGTGGCAAACCCACTCAGACAAGTCACAGAGGTGAAGAGCTCTAATACTGTCATTTTGTGCCTGGATTCACAGAAGGGTGATTTCTGGTCACAAAGAATCACACTTTGTTGTTGTTGTTGTGGTTGTTGTTGTTTTGTTTCATTTTTGTTTGTTTTTGTTTTCTGTTTTTTTGTTTTGTTTTTGGGTTTTTTTTTTTTTTGCTTTGTGCATACTCAAAGAAACTCCTAAATCTTTGCACTATATAATTTAAACAAACATGCTTAGTCTACTTTTTAGCTCTATATTGTCCATTCTTTGTCCAAATAAAGACCTAAACCTTTTACTCTCTGTACTGCCAAATTTTTAAATAACTAAATTATCCATCATGTGAAAATTTAAAGCTTTATTATTGCAAATATATTCTCCCAGGAAACTTTAGAAGACTTCAAATTTCACAGTGCCTTCTGTTTTGTAGGTGACTTCTGAGAGGAAAGAACCTTGTACCCTGATAATACAGAATTGCTCTAATTTGTATACTTTCCCAGTAACTTTGGCACTATACACTGATACTTTTTACACCGACACATTCCAAGTTTGTTCTTGGAATTCTAAGGAGCAACTAGAATTACTATGGAGTACTTTTCTATCATTCAACCAAGACAATTTATTCTTGTTTCTTGTAAAAACTTAAACTTTCAAGAAATTTTCAAAAACTTTTGTTTGAGTGACAGTGTATGAAACATGTATGCTATACAACGTACTTACCAAGGCTTTATAAATATGTGTGTGGATGTGTATGTATGTGCATACATAGTTAATTTTTCACTTATATCACCATAGCTACTGTAGTGGTGATTGAAGCTTAAAACATCCTTAAAAACTTCCAAAGTAGGTCTTACCTTGTCATCAATGCCAATCACTATAACAAGCACTGCTGTCCAAATTAATTCACGAACATAAATCTGTACATTTGTTTCTTTTTTTCCTGGTTATCTCCTTTTTTTTCTTTTATTATTGTTATTTTCTTTATTTACATTTCAAATACTATCCCGATAGTTCCCTATACCACCCCCCCCCCCACTGCCGCCCCTGCTCCCCTACCCACCCACTTCCACTACTTGGCCCTGGCCTTCCCCTGTGCTGGGTCATATAAAGTTTGCAAGACCAAGGGGCCTCTCTTCTCAATGATGGCCGATTAGGCCATCTTCTGCTACATATGCAGCTAGAGACACGAGCTCAGGGGGTACTGGTTAGTTCATATTGTTGTTGCACCTACAGGGTTGCAGCCCCCTTCAGCTCCTTGTGTACTCCAATAGCTGACTGTGAGCATCCACTTCTGTGTTTGCCAGGAACTGGCATAGCCTCACAAGAGGCCGCTATATCAGGGTCCCTTCAGCAGAATCTTGCTGGCATGTGCATTGGCATCTGGNTTTGGTGGCTGATGATGGGATGGATTCCCAGATGGGGTAGTCTCTGGATAGTCCATCCTTTCATCTTAGCTCTAAATTTTGTCTCTGTACCTATCCTTTCATGGGTATTTTGTTCCTTATTCTAAGGAGGAATGAACTATCCACACGATGGTCATCCTTCTTGGTTTTTTTGTAGCACTAGCATGCATTGAAAATACAGCGTTCTATTCATTGATGATGAATGGAATAGAAGCTTCTACTAAAATGACTAGGAGGAAATCTTTTTCTTTCTAAAGCCACTTCTGTCCCCACAGTGTTTAGAGTGCTTGAATATTTTTTCCTAGTTACTGTGCCCCAGCCACATGGAAGGAATACTTAGAGATATGAATAATCTATGAGGGAATAATTACAAATTTCCAAGGTTAAGTCAGTAAGGCATAGGTTTGGCTTTGTTTAGTCTTTAATATGCTGTTTGCTTTTTTTGAAAGCAATATGATAAATTTTTGAAAATTAAAAAGTCAAAATGAGTACCTAATTACTAAATAAAACTTGAAGATGTTTGTGTTACCATTAAGAAACTTCTCATAGGTAACTCAGACCTAGAAAGACAGAGGAGGAGGATGACCCATAGGAAGACCAGCAGTATCAACTAAGCTGGACCCCTAAGATTTCTCAGACAGTGAGCCAACAAAAAGGCAGCCTACACCAGCTGATATGAGGTCCCAACACATATACAGTAGAGGACTGCCTGGTCTGGCTTCAGCGAGGGAAGATGCACCTAACCCTTGAGAGACCTGAGGCTCCAGGGAATGGGGAGGCCTGGCAGGATGTTGGTGTGTGTGTAGGGGCATCCTTTTGGAGACTGGGGTGGTGGGGAGAAGAAATGGGATGAGGAACAGTCAGAGGGTGGACCAGGATGGGGATAATGACTGGACTGGGAGAGCAGACGTCAGAAGTGGCATAGGGAAGCATAACTAATACCAAAGACCCTTGAAAACTCTCTATGGTGTTGGGGGTCCCTGCAGGTATCATGGTCAGCAGGGGAATGAACCAGGAAGAGGTGAGAAAGAAAACTTGTTATAGCTGGACTTGGTCCATCAGACTGGAACAAAACTTCTAGAGAGTCTGAGCCAGAGCTTTACATTTCTTTCATGTTTAAACACAGTTAAACTTTGGGTAAAACGTCTCCAAGTAATAATTCTCATAACACAGCTTCAGGGATGGCTACATGGACATTCCCTTGTAAAAATGCCCCTTTATAGTAAAGAACCCGAGACTCTTTATCATAAGAATGAGTTCTGCTGACTGACAAGTAGTCTATGAGTTAAGGCCCAGTAGAAGGACTTGTAATAAGGATAAGGATCGATCATATAGATGAAGGATGCAAGGTATATGAGCCTCCTTCATAAGGATGAATTCCAGTCACCGAGAGACAAAGCCCAGGATTCTCAGGATTTGGGGGACATTTAGGTGGAAGCCAGCTCTAGCAGGATGGCAAAGGATGACCTGCTTCTTTGACCACTTTCAGTTCAGCATTCCAGAAGACCAGGCATCATTGCTCCTCCCTTTGGAGAAGGTAAGGCTATATGCTTAGCAAAGCCTGTTCCCCCATGCTTTCTTTAAGCTGTGCCTTCTACATTGTGGAATCCCAGTACCACAGAGTCTTCCTACAGTACACGCATAGATGTATATCAAGTGGATTTAAATGTTGTCTTGTAATGGAGGAGCAATACCTCTCCCAGATACCAACACGCTACCAAACAAAATGTTTGGTATGGTTCAGATACGGGTTACCTCTTTGCAAATGGTTGGTCAGTGGGGTCCAATAGACCTCCAAACATCACAGGCTGTTAGCCTCCAGAACAGAACTTCATAGTTAGACACTTGCTGGAGACATCATATCCTGGAGACAGAACATGGAGAAGCCAAGGTAACCCTGACCTGGAAGCCCCATCCGTATATGCTAGCTTTCAGAGTGGTGTAAGGTTCTCTGTGTGGTAGTAAGTAACTGTGAAGAGGCCGGCTCAGGGCCTTTGGAAAATTCCACCAGGCCTCAGAATAGCCTAGGCCCCCTTCCCCTCTGGAAGGGAGAGGCTGATTATATTCCTTAGAACGACCACAGGGCCAACCAACCGTTGGCTACCTGCAGACAAGGGAAGCCCTTGCTCCCTCATTCCCTAAAGACCAATCAGTTTAAAAGTCACACTGTTCCACCAAATCATATTTTGCCTAATGGCTATTGCTCTATTCTACCCCTGAAAACTGTATGAAAACTGGCCAAATTGGGCTGCCCGAGGTCATTGCGTCTCCTTTGGATGTAGGATGACCCGAGCACACTGGAAAAATAAATTCCTCTTGCTTTTGCATCAGTCTGGTTCTGAGTGGTTCACTCAGGGAGTCCCTATTAGTTAAGGCTCCTCAGAGTCTTATAACTGTCTTACCCATGTCTGAACCCTGGACGTGTAGTAACAAGTAGTCTGGTAAGATATGTTCACTGATACAATAGTGCTATGTAAGACGTTTCCTTTTTTCCTTGACAATCACATTCTCACCATGATGCACCCAACACATCATTACTTTTACAGCACTTTTACTTACACACTTGACACTTGATGGTCATGGTCTGACTCTTCTACTTCAAGTATAAAATTTTGAGTTCCTTGCTTTCATGATGTTGTTCTTAACTCTAATTTTTTTTGTCTAAAGAATTAATTGCTAAGCACTTGGCAAGCTGTTTCCCATTTCTATTAATGACTTTATACTTTGCACTTATAATCTCTTTATCTCTCTGCAGTGTTATGCCAGGATGTGTCAGAATCCAGAAATTGTCTGTTTTTGTTCCTATTTAAACTACTGTATTATTTGCAGTAGTTTAATTTTTTTCTTTTCTCTTTGCTCTTATCTTATGTATTCTGTCTTCCCAGTGGTTTGTATCCTATATTATGTTGTGATCCTTAGCAAATGTAGTTGAAACTGGCTTTCAAGTTATTTTACTAACTTTATCTATACTGAGCTTATAACATGGTAATTGTTCCTAAAATTCAGTTCCTTGCGAAGTTTGAATACTGGTGGCCAGCTTCTCTCCAGTGAGAGAAAGGGAGTCTTGCACTGCCTGCACTATGGGCTCCCTAGCCCACAAAGCTAGCACATAGAAATCCTGCAGATATAGTACTGATGACCTTCGTTCATCATTCCCCGATTCCATTTCCTCCTTCCAAACAGTCCCTAGACCCCTCCTTGCTCTTTTTCAAAATCATGGCTCTTTTTCGAAACTGTTGTACAGTTCATATGTATACAACCAAACTGCAACCTTCTCAGTCTATATAGTCTTTCACATGTGTGTGCTCAGGGCCGATCATTTATTACTGGATAAACAATGAGCATGATCGTCCCTGGGGGAGATTCAGAGATGAAAATTATAAAGTCACACCAACTTGTCAGCCAAAACGTGAGCTGCACACCTTCAGCTTTTAATCCAATAGGGACCTAAACTATCTGCAGCCTCAATTTCTACTTTCGGAAGCAGCACACCCTTTTCACTTTCTTATATTTATTTTCTATTTTTGAACACTAACCTATATTTTTGTCATTGAGCATGCTTTTTGTTGTAGTTTCTGTTATTCTGTTTCAATTAAAATTCCTAGATTGATGATATTTAGGATCTGTGGATGTTTATAACCCAGAGTCTAGATGGTGCTCAGTTTCTGCACACTCGGTTGCACTTTGTTAAACTGATCATCACGAAGTACGTGTCATGTGGTTGCTTTTGATGTTCATGCTGCTCTTGTTAAGGTGCTGTCTCAGAGGCCATACATTTCTCTTATTTATAATATACAACAAAAGGTCTGCAATGTGCACTACATTCAATCTAAATATTTGTGTTTAGTTTAATGACATCTTATTTAATTTGATTTGTTAAAAATATGGCCTCAATGCTTCATTACTTTATAAATATTAGATGTTTTTCATAAATATCCCAAAGGACCAAAATATGCTTTGAGACCTTTTTTACAAGAGATTAGCAATCTTTCATTCAGTGGATACTGTTCTTCCTCCAAACATTCACGTAGCTGATAGCTTATCGATGTCTATTGTATGTTACAAATGCTCACGTCAGAAAAGGAATTATAGAGGGAACCAGAGATAACCCTGGGACCATTTCCCATGCCCCACCCCTGGATAATTCAGGATGTTGTTAGGAGGAACAATACAACATGGCTACTAAAATTATTATCATCGCAAGCTGGCCCCAGAACTTTTGAGATTTTTACATGCTGTAAGATTTACTATACTTCTGCTGGAGCACATTTGGAGTGTGTGCAGCGTGAGGGGTTGACATCATCTTTCTAATGCTCTGGGACTTACAGGCTTGAGCACATCTATGCTGGAGCTCTCATGGGGAATGGGTGGGGAGCCCTCTGACAGGCTTGAGACAGTCTTCCTGCCTAGTGGGAAGCCAAACTCTCCCACCCAGAGCTATTCACATACATTTTTCTGAACGTACACTGTTTCTCTGAAGCTGACGTCTAACATCTTACACAGCACGCGAGGCAGCTTTTTCTCTAAACGAAATTTCAAGTTGATAAACAGCTGTCAATACTGCACAGAGGTATTTATTTATTTATATTTATTGTGTGTGTGCACGTGCATGTGTGCATGCATGTGTGTGTGTGTGAGTGTGTGAGTGCGTGTGTGCGTGTGTGTGTGTGTGTGTGTGTGTGTGTGTTTTCCCTTCCCCTATCAAACCTTGGGAAAGAAATAGCTCATGGGATAAAATAGGAGAGACAAAGTTCAATACAACTGAGACTTGATTAAATTAGGAAATTTTCCCTGATTTCAGCTCAAACTTTAAATGTTCATAAGAAAAAGAGAACAGTGCCCAAATGTTCAAGTCTGGGCACGTAATGCTCACTAGCAGGTCAAATATGCAACTCATAATAATTAAAAAAAAAAAAAAAACGGAAAACAATTTTTAAAAATGGGAAGGGGAGCCTGAATTTTAGATCACCCAAGTACAGGGGGTGCTTCACAATTTTAGGGGTAGAGGGCACTCAAAGCTATTTTTTAAAATCAATATAGAAAATTTAGACTTCCAACACGTTTGTTTTGTGGCTCCTCCTCCATGTCCACACCATCCTTCTTTTCCTTTGCCATACTCTTCCACCCTCATAGCTTGCTTTCATTTTCCTATCACGTGTGCTTGGTTTCCCTCTCTCCCTCCTCACCATCTTCCTCTGCTCCTGTGGCTTACAGTCTATACACACACTCACACCCACATACACACACCTAAAATGTAAAGTCTACGACCTACATATGAGAGATGACTCACTCTATCTTTCTGAATCTATGTTATCTCGTGTCATGTAATAACTTCTAGGTACATCTTTTTTTTTCCTACAAAATTTATAGATTCACTTTTCTTTATTTCTGGATGCAATTTATTTATGAGTATGTTCTACAGCCTCACTATTTCTCTCCTTTTGATGGTTGTTCACAACGGTTCCATTTCCTTGCTCTTGCGAATAGAGTGATAATAAACAGGGTTGCACCAGTCCCTCTGCGGTAGGATAGAGAGTCCTTTGGTTATATTCCCAAGGGTACTATAGCTGAGTTACATGGTAATTATATTTTTAATTTTCCTAGAAACACGGAGACTGATTTCAATAGTGGTTATACCAGTTTACACTTCCTTTCAACAGTTGATAAGAGGGTTTTTTTGTATGTTTTCCCCACTTTATAGATAGTATTTATTTATTTATTTATTTATTTATTTACTTGATGATAGGCATACTAACTGGGGTGAGATAAAAATTCAAAATTGCTTTAATTTTCAAAAACACTTTTGTGTGACATCATATGAGAAAGAAGTACAATTATTCAGGTAAAAAACTTTGGGAGGAGGGACACTTATGGTTTATAAGCAAGCTATCCTACTCTTTTCTGCTGAATCCACCGAGTGTTACTGGCTAAGCATTACCTACACAGAACCAAAAAGACAGTATGCTTCGTGTTGTATGGCGGGCTGCTGCGGACCTTACATAGTGAGTGATGCAAGAAGCTGAGGTTTAAGGTTTCAGAAGCAGTGTAGGAGAAAGGTTCCCTACTTGATGGCTTCCTTGGTGAAACATGTTCTTGAAAAAGCTAAAGCAGAGTTACTCTAACCACAGGGAGGGTGTGGGAGCCATCGCCATCAGCAGCGGAGTGCAGGGGGGAAGGTGCTCTAGCCCTGCATGGTTATGATTGATAAAGTGGGCTTGGAAAGCAGGGGTCCTTAAATATTCACATGCACTAACTCCAGCCAAAAATGTGGAAGGAAAGGTAGCTGACAGATAATGGCTTTGTTTGGGGAGATAAAGACATGAATAGTTTCACTAGATGCAACTAGATGAAAATTGTAATGATACACTGACTGGAGAGGCATCACCTTAAAATTCTTTGATAGATGTAACTCTTAGATATGTGAAACAATATAAGTGAATATAGATTTTAAAACATTATAAGCACTCGTGACTACTTGGATGAAATAGTTGTCCTCAATGAGCAACTACTTAGAAGACATTTACACAAACCATTTATTTAAGTTTGCTGGTGTCTGCAGTCCACAGATAATTATGAAGTTATTTATGTTTTTTTTTCTCTCCCCTTTCTAGAATGAAATGCTGGAGATTGAGTAACTTCTAAAGGACTTCATCTGGCTTGTGGTTTTAGAGGCCAGCATCTGCTAGACACATGGCCAAGGGCCTCTGGCTGAATCCTACACTGATACGGACATCACATGGTGAACAGAACATACATGGGTCATCTCAGATGAATTTTCTCTCTTGGGAAGCCACAAGTCTACCATGAAACTGATAGTTTTATCTAATCCCAATTACTTCTCAAAGGACACACTTCAAAAATATCCTCATGCTAATTCAAGGTTTAGTTTCCAACACTCAACATTGATGGGACAAACTGAAACCAAAGTGGGTGTAAAATAATGATCACCGTTTAGACTCTACTTAATAGCAGGTTGGTGATCCTATTTAAATAGCCAAGTCGAAGCAGAGTTTTAAGATCTCTCCCATAAATACATTTCGTTGTATATAAATTGTCATGTTCAATGGATTCTTACTCTCCTTGAGGACCTGCTCCGACTAAGGTGTCAAAGTCAGGAAGCATAGAAAAAAATAGCCTGCACAGCCAGAACACGGCTTGTGTGAACAGCAGCAAGGCATGTACTCAAGGAGTGTCATGTAACTGTCCTGTGCCTGATGTTTAGATGGAGGACTATGATAGTACCTACTTTAAAGAGTTATGAAGATTCAGTTTCAGTGCACCTTAAAGCATATTTAAGAATCCTGGTTCATACAAGTCTTACATTTAGAAAAGGTAAACAGACAATGCAATTTTACCTTCATATATATGCTTTAGTTTCAACAAATATCTTCGTGCATAATATGCAGTCTCTGTGAAATATTGTCGACTGTTTTCCAAATATGAACTCAGAGAAGGTGTTTCTCATGATTATCCAGCCAATCAGAGCCAATTGAGGTGCAAGCAGGTCTCAGGGCTACAACTCCAGAATGCCACCCATCAGCCATATTATTCTGTCCCTCACCGTGGATTCAGCAGTGCACAGGGACAGGCAATTGGTCAGGAAGGTCCATGCTTCCCTTTTATTCCTCATTACAGACAGTACTAAACAAACCATGAGGCTATGTATTATAAAGCCATCACCAGAATTCATCATCGAAATAGATGGACTGGGTGGTCAATATAGCTCAGAGATAGAGCAATTGTAAAATGTATGAAGTCCTGGGTTCTTACTCCAGAATAAACACATACACACACACACACACACACACACACACACAGAGAGAGAGAGAGAGAGAGAGAGAGAGAGAGAGAGAGAGAGAGAGAGAGAGAGAGAGAGAGAAAGGACGAAAAAACAGAAAAGTTCAAATTCAAATGTGATGGAAATGGGCTTCACACCATTATAATTGGCAAACAGAAAGAGGAATTGTCCCAAGTCTAGGACTGTCAGTGTGCTGAGCACAGTGCCAGCCAGTAGTGAAATAGGAGACATGACCCCTGACCCCTGCACCTGACCCTGGAGGGCTCCCACAGGGCCAGCAGGCCATGGTCATGGGGCAGCTCGGCCACACACTTATACCCCCTGGGACAAGCAATGGGTGACTGCTGATAATTAAGTCCTCTGTGGCACCTTTTCCTCTTGGGTTCTCAGAAACAAATCCAGGACCCCACAAAGAAAATGTAAATTGGCGTTTGTAGTTTTGCCCTCTGGTATAATTAATTAACAGATTCTCAATCATAATGCACACAAGTACACAGGAAAGCGATTTACATAAAGTACTGTGGTGAACCATAGAAGCAGCTTCTTCACTTATTATGTAATAATACAGCATCCTCTGAGAAAATGTTTCAGATTTTGAGGAACATAGAGGAAAGACATTTTTCTCTGTTTGTCTCTGTCTCTCTGTCTGTCTCTGTCTCTCTTTTCATCTCTGTTTCTGTCATTTTTCTCTGTCTCTGTCTTTCTGCCTCTGCCTCTGTCTCTCTGTATCTGTCTCTCCTTCTGTTTACCAATCAGTGGAAAAGTTATAAATTAATTTATATATGCATGTATAGATAAAGAGAATACAACTAAGAAATTAATAGGGATATGGTGTTATCACAGTCCATGACTGGTACTAAAATATCAAGAATAAGAATGTTCTTTGTGGTTAACATGTTAAGTATGACTTAAGAAACAAACCCCAAGACTCCAGGAAGATAATTATGAACTATAGACCGACTGAAGAGTTTTTATGGAGAAGTCTTCTCTCTGCCATAGAACAAAAGGAAGGTATGTGTGCCATCTTCTGTGTGAATTCCCCACCTTGAACTATCCCAGAATCCTTCCTTGTCCTACCTTCCATTTCCTGCCTGAGGCCTAGGCCATCAGATTTATTATTGACAGGTGCCACATCTATACAGATAATCTGTAGATACATTTTTTCCCCAGAAGTGTTTGGTTTTACCCTAGGTCTCTGGCTATCCAGTCTCTGGTTCTTAGTTACCCAAGTAGTATAGGGCATGGGTTCCATAGTGTGGACCTTAAGTCAAAGTAGACATTGGTTGGCTACTCCTGAAAATTGTGGACTGGGGGTAGGTGGAGACAGGAAGAAGAGGATTAGGTGAGGAAGGGGAAGATAGTCAAGGGAGTGAGTTCAGGCAAAGACAGCTAAAATGGAAGGGGCATTTGAAGGATAATATGGTAATCTTGTGCAGTGGAAACTTCCTAGGACATATGAAGCAATCTGAATAAGAATGGGGGATATGGAGTTTCAATTGGCCACAAATTATAGCCAGGTGAGGCTTCCAGTGGCTGGATTAATTGTATTCAATTGAGTTGCTGGCCAAAGATCCCATGGAAATCTGCAAAAAGCACATGCTATAGTCACAACAGTGGTAGCTTTCTACAGACTGAGAAGTGGAGGGCCAATGATGCCTAGGACAATGCCCACACAACTCACTGAACATGGAGACGTTTGGCAGCTGCCTACCCACAGCCTTCTTCCCTAGGGTCTAGTGTCTTTGGTGTGGGAAGGTACTCTGCAGGCTACCTAAAGAGAAATATAAACGCCAGCTTAGTCACAAAACCACTGACCTACAATCAGTGCCTTGCTTTATTTTGTTTCAAGACAAGGTCTCATTCAGTAGTAAAGTCTGCCAAAAACTCTGCTTCCTGCCTCAGTATCCCCAGTACATGAGTAACAGGCCTGCACCATTATGCTTGGCTGCACATAGCATGATTTAAGAAAACAAATAAACAAACTCAAAGACAAAAACCACATGATCATCTCATTGGATGCTGAGAAAGCATTTGACAAAATCCAACACCCCTTCATGATAAAAGTCTT
>NC_034597.1:92292059-92297028 GCF_900095145.1 Mus pahari
GGGGGGCGGGGTATAGGAAACTTTCGGGATAGCATTTGAAATGTAAATAAAGAAAATAATAAAAAAATTAAAAAAAATAAAATAAATTATAAAAAAAAAATAGAAAAGAAAACAAAGCACCGAATAACATTGGAGCAGATTGATAGATCTTTGCCTTTGCATCCATCAGTGGCCATAATTTCATTTCATTTCACATGGAGACACTTAGAGCAAGACTCAAAACAAGACCGACAGAACACCTACACAATACATAAAACTGTTATATCATGGATATAAAAAAACTTTCCAAAGTGCAAAGCGATAAGTTCAATAGTTGTATAGAAACTGAGCTTGAGTATCTAAATAAATCTAGTAATTCTAAAATAATTTGAGGTTGAGAGACATTTCTATAATTTGAAAGAGTGAAACGAGACAAGCTCCCCAAGGAAGAAGCTGTGTTTAGAAGCCGCATATGATGTTCAGGCAACAATTTATAACTTACAGTGAGAACATCCACATGAAGAAGCAGGCTCATATTCCATTTCTAACTTATCATTTCATTAGCTTGGCAAGTTCTCCCAATTTAATAAGTATTCTGCTCAAGAAATCATGAACTGGGGCTGGAGAGATGGCTCCGGGGTCCAGAAGTGGAGAGAACATGCTGCTCTTCCAGAGGCCCTGAGTTCTGTTGCCAGACAGTTCACAAGGCCCTGACACTTCACGGTTGCCTGTTGACCTGAGCTCCAGGGGATCCGGTACACTCTTCTGGCTGTCACGGGCACTGTTCTCTGATGTATACCTCCCATCCCTTCCCGACATATGATTGAATACAGAATTAATAATAAAAATAAAAAGTCTTTTAGAAAAATGTCAGGACTAACCATGTAATTTCATTTCTAACTAGTAGAAATCCAAAGAGTATTAAGACCAGCAATTTCTAGAAATATTACTTATGAATTTATCCTCTGATCAGGTAAGAACAATTCTGGGAACCAATCAAAACAAACTTCAAAAATATGTATACTCAAAAAAATTTAATGCCACAGCACGTCAAAAGCAAACTGTGACCTGAAAAAAATGTATTGCTAGGAGCCAGTGAAATAAAATAAAGTAAACTCAAGCCTCAAAGTATTAAAAACAGAGTGAAGATTTTAAAATGTTGCTTTATAAAAAGAAAAATGGAAAATGAAGCAAGAGTGTCTCGACAAAGTCAACAGAATAGAATATAGTATTACATATAATAAATAAATAATGGATTGGAAATAAATGCTAATAATTATTTTTATTAATAAATAAATGGAAAAATAAATACCATATAACAATGTGGTATTAACTCCTATTAACTTGTTAATAAGATCCCAGTTTTCCTGCCCCTTCTCTATTAAATTTGCTCTCCTAATTCTTCCTCTGTGCTTTGCATATTACTCTGAAACTCTTGAGTTCTTAGAATTTTTTTTATAGAGTATAGACTCTTGTTTGGAACAACAAAATTTTACAACTTTTGTTTGCAATAAGCAACTCTAATAACATTTCTGGAATTGGTTACTGTGCATTAAGAAAATTCTTTTGTAAATAAACTTTAATTCTATGAGTAACTTAGAACAAAAAGCATAAAAAGCATTGGTAGTTTTATATCCAAGTGTGTCCTTACTGTGATGCCACAAATACAGTGCACTGCCTCTTCACACTTTTGCACAAATACTCAGAGAAAGGAGAATTCCAAATCTTCTGAAAGCAAAGACTTGGGATGATCATTCTTTTTTGTTTTTCTGAAAGACAAGCAAATTTCACAGGTAGCAATATGCAATGAAGGCATCAGCACAATATACTTGTGCTGATGGGAAGGCAAAACCTCAGACACTGCCACATTTCTGTTGGGGCTCAGAACATTCTACCCCATGTATGAACTTCTGCCACACAGAATATTTTGAAATGAAGGGTCTTAGAAGCAAGATGCCTGCCCCCAGCTTCTCCTGCCCTCATTTCTTTCTCTCTTAAGGTTGGTTTCTCCCTGAAAACAACCAGATGATACAAACGTCACTCCGGTCTCTTTCCTCTTCTTCTGAAAGCCTTCATCTGACATGCACCCCACTCTGTACCTTGCAAGGCGTGCTAGACAGAAGGGTTGGGAAGACCTGAAGTTGCTGAGCCCCACTCCTTTGTGGAGGTGGTGGTTTGAATAGATGTGGCCCCTAGAGATTCATGTGTTTGACTGTTTGGTGTATACGGAATGGCAGCATTAGGAGGTGTAGCTTTGTTGAAGTGGCCTTTTTGGAGGAAGTGTGTCAACATAGGGGCAGGCTTTGAGGTTCCCTATGCTCAAGCTCCTTCCAGTAAGGGACACAGTCTCCTCTGCTATCTTTGCATCAAGATGTAGAACTCTTGGTTCTGTCTCCCACAACAAACAGGCTCGGATGCTGTTATGTTTCCTGTCACGATGATAATGGACTAAGCCTTTAAGCCTGTAAGCCAGCCTCAATGAAATGTTCTTTATAAGAGTTGCCCTGGTCATGGTGTCTCTTCACAGCAACCAGATCATAATTGAGACATCCTCCCTGGGGAGTGGACCTTAGACCACATCTGTCACGGTTGGCTTCAATTGTCAACTTGATAACTCAGTCACCTGAGGAGAGTCTCAACTGAGGGGTTGTATGAATCAGATGCCTATGGCCATGGATAAAGGACTGCGTTGACTAACAATTGATGTGGGAAGTACTAGTCCACTCTAGATGGTACCATCCTTAGAAGGGTGCGTCTGGGATGTATATGAAAGCTAGTTTCCCAAGAGACCAAGAGCAATTCAGAAAGCAGCATCCCTTTGTGGCTCTGGCCTCTAGATTCTGCTCTAAATCTCTTCTACCGAGCTGGTTTTGGTCACTGTGTTTTATCACACCAAGAAAGGAGAACCAGAATAATGTCCTTTTGTCCAGCCATATTTTCACAGTTGTCCATTCTTCATGGAATCTTGGATAAAATTTGTTTCTCTACATCACTTTCTCAGTTTAGAAAGCTCCTTTGTCATATAAATTTTTTGTTAAATAAATGTTTCTATTTTCTGTTGTGAAATTGTTCTTTGTGTTGGAGTTACCCTGGTGGTCTATGGAGAAATGGCATAACCTTTTTGATCCCTACATTGCTAAAGCCTCACATTATGGCTGGCATATGTTGAATAATGATTTTAGTTGATTGAATGAATGCTATCTTAAGGAGAGCCATTGACATATCTTTTCTACTAAGTAAACACTTCCTACTAAATACAGCTAGCTATACATTAAAATTCATAAGATATCATCTCTGCAGAAGAATTTCTTTTTTCATTAAAGACTAAAAAAAATGACAAGAACTGACTGTCCATCTTCCTTACTGAATTATATTGCAACCATGTACAGGTAAAGAAGCAGATGACAGGTCTCCATTTGGGAGAAGTAAAGCAATGAGGATGTTGGAGTACCAGTTCATGACATTGAACTGTAATTACATGGTTGTCCATAGTATTGTATATTATAATATAATCTGGTATATAACTTAATCCATGTGCAAACAACTCAGGCATGGCTTTAATATATTCACAGAGTTGGGAAGAAACTATCAATATAGTCTTAGAACATTAGCATCATCCTAAAAGGAACTTTAAATTGCTCCTGAAAATAGTTATCATATGGAAACCGAGTATTTTCTGATGGTTGGTCTTGATCTAGCTGACTGGATTAAGAGATGACTAGGAGGTGTGAAACTCACCTCTGAGTGTCTGTAGTGGTATTTTCAGAGAGAAAGGGCATGGGGATAGCACCTGGAGAAAAGATATGGCTAATATATGCAACGCCATCCAAAGGGCCCGTGTGGATGGAAGGGGATGGGAGGCAGCTGCTTGCAAGCTTTCGTAGTAAATGTATGGCTTTGCCGTCTACCATTGGCATCAGACACCAGCTTCTCTGGCATTTAAACATGTCAGTACTACCGACTAACCAGGGACACTGTGGGCCTTTAACACTGAACTGAGACTGCTGAGACATGCAGCTTCTTGGACTGAGCAAGTGTCACTCACGTTCCTGGCCTCTCCAGCATGCAGATGGCTACTATTGGACTGTCCATGTCACTCAAGCCAATCCAACTAGCCCCCACTTATTATATATATATATATATATATATATATATATATATATATATATATATATACACACACACACACTATTGGTTCTATTCTTTAGTACACTCCTGGCTAGTTCAGTTCTAAACCAACAGAAGGCCGTGGAGGTGATGGGACATTTCTAGTTATTTTCTTCCATCTGAAATCTTTCTCTCTCTTTTTTTTTCTACTAGTTTTATGCTCACAGGCATAAGGATTTGGGCAAAACACTCAGGACTAAAGAGTTCATCACACCCCAGACTTGGGAAGGTTGTACATGCTCGGTGCACGCCCCCGAGACAGCAGTGTTTACTGCAGAGAGTAAGAAATGTGACAAGTCACATGCCATCCTGACATTGTCACTACTGGTCTGAAAATCCTGGCTGTGCATCAGCCTCAAGGCCAATTCCCACAGGGCCCCTGCCAAGTTATCTGAGTAAACCCAGGCGAGTCTATGATTCTTGTTGTGGCTGAGAAATATCTTTCCCTCAGCAGTCTAAATAGTTCTTGGAGCATGTGAGGATGGGCTGTAACTCTCTATGCCCAAACCATATCTTTACTAAAATGGAATCCACTCAGTATGCAATGTCCCCGTGGCTGTGAGTATACACAAAGAACAGAGAAGCCATCACTGCAGTCAACATTAGGACATGCTGTAACAGTTCCCTAAGATTTAAACATTCTGTTCTGCAGGGAAGGTCTTTAAACAGGGAGGCAAACTACACCAACAATTTCAGGGACTCTCTGAACTTAACCAGATTCACTAGACCCCTCCTTTCAAAAGTAAGCCGTAAAGCTGCTAAGAGTCTCTCTCTCTCTCTCTCTCTCTCTCTCTCTCTCTCTCTCTCTCTCTCTCTCTCTCTC
>NC_034597.1:92297256-92315079 GCF_900095145.1 Mus pahari
TCTTCCTTCTCCTCTCCTCCCCCCCTCTCCCCCCCTGTGTCTTTCCTTTCAGTGGAGGTCTGTACAATACTTGGAGAGGACTAAGTCTTACTAGGGTTGAGATGTCTATGTCCCCTGGCATGCCCCCTTGTGAAGCATATAAAGTTCGTGAGGTTTGAAGCTGGGCCTTAACATGTAATTCCTGGTCTTCTGCAGACAGCAAGACACTGGGGGACTCTTGGAACAAGTTTTCTAGGAGCTGTGTGTGATCCTGGAGTAGGACACTGGTGGCCTGGAGTGTGACTACCCCGGAGGTGTAGGTGGACTTAAAGCTGCTGAAACTCAGTACAGGAAACCGTGCACTTCTTGCGCAATTCATGCAGGCAGCCCTAGGCAGGGAAAGCTTGTGTACAATGTGCTGCAGGGAGCCATGCAAGCTAGGCCCCAATAGAAAAATTCCCGAGTGCTGTGGTCTTGTCTGGTTCGTGACTGTGTCCAGTGCCTGGAGCCCTTAGGACTGTGCAGGTAGACAACTACTAAAAGAATTTGTGAACAAGGAAATAAAACAAAATACAAAGAAAAGAAGCATTAGTAAAATTTCTGAACATCAGTAAAATTTCTGAACTCCAAGAACTTAAAACTATTTTAATAATTCCAGACCATTTCATTGTCCATGAACAAAAAATAAATTTGATTTTGAAGACCTAATATCAAAGTTATAGGAAAATACTATGCCTGTTTGATGTCCCCTGTCTCTGTAGGGTCCAAGGGAATAATCCTAGAAAGGATGAAATTATTGTTAACACTATGAAAAATCATTAAAACATAAATGCCTGGATCTTTGCATATAAAACAATAATGATCCCCTTAATTTTACATCTCAGAGTACTGTAACAATTAAGTATACTGCTTATGTTTTAACTACATGCAATCTTGACCATAGTAGATATTCAGTCAGTAATAATTGACTTAATTTCAATGGTACTAAGAAGACTCATGGCAAGATTGCCTAAAAAAATATTTCTTTATTAGTCTAAGAATGTTTTAAAGCAGGGTACTGGGGTCAAACTCTTGACCAATCTGCAATGAGCATGAACTGAGGTTTGTGTTTCTTGGAGGAAGACAGGAGATAGGTAACTCTTTCCATCTTGAAACCAAATGAACATTTTTATCGCAGTACTGATTAAAAAATATATGAAATCTTATGGTCCTTTTTTCATTTACATGTAAGTATAAATTTATCATGGTTCAGTTATATAGATATTATATAGATATTCGGTTTTATTTTTTTTAAATTATTTCGAGATAACAATTTCATCACAATATTTCTCCCTTCCCTACCCTCCCTCCGTGAGTGCCTTCCCATTCTTGTTCTGATACATAGCTTCTTTTTTCACTAATAAAAAAAGTGCACATTGCTATTGCACGCACATATGTGTATACAGATGTATCCCAGAACATAACCTGGTCAGTCCATACAATGATACTTGTATCTATGTTGTCACAGCTGATGGTTGGACACTGGACAAATGGTTGGTGTGCTGGTCCCTGGGGAGGGTCACTTCTCTTGTCTATATAGATGTTCCTAAAACCTCCTCATTTTAGGCTACTTGCATGGCCATTAACCCATCTTGTCGTTATTTCACTACCCAAATAATAGAACATGTTAAGTGACAACTCTAGCTTCAAGAAGACACAGCACTTCTTTAAGAACCTCAGTCTGCCTAGGGAGCTATATACCACATCATACTAAGTACTCTGAGAGTAGGCGCTGTTTATAAAGTGGGATTGAGAAGCTAAAAAATAGGGGTGGGGGAGAAAAAAATCTTTTTCTTACTTTAAGGACACATTTATGATTGAGTATTTCCTTAAAGCAATACATAAACATGTATGCTAAAAATAGATACCTTCTAACCAGGAATGAGTAGACACATTCATATTCACCCATTCAGGAAGGTCTCCAATTATTCCTCCTTCTGAGATACTTGTCTTATCCCCAGGACCATCGTGCCAGCCCTAGTGACTACCCCTCCACCTTGGCTGCTTTGAGAGCTCCCACACTAGTCACTTACACGTGCTTTCCAGGTCCTTGAATATATACATTTTACTGTGCGTAAAACATCCTTCTTAAAGTGTTCACATAGCTCTTCTGCGTAAAACACACGTGAAGCTTCCCTTGTATACTAAAGAGCAGGCTAATTTTCGAATGTGCACTGTAAGTCCTTGTTGGATATGGTGTCGACCTCAGTCACAGTTAAAGTCACTCAGCATTTTATTTGTTGTACTTCAGCAGCATACCTGTGCATGCTATGCCACACACGTGGAGGTGTGAAACCACATGGAGTCACGTCTCTCGTTCATCATGAGCTCCAGGGATTGAACTCAGATCTTCAGGTTTGTGAGGCAAGCCCCTCCTGCTGATTGAGCCTTCTTACAAACCCCTGTCATGTTTTAGTGAGCCTGCTTCCAGCTGTCCAACTGCTTTTACCAGCAATTTCCCTCCAGTCCATGTGTCCTTTAGGCCCTGTGTGTTACATCTGCATTTCCAAACCTTCTGTCACAGTGGTGCTCTGCTTTCTCTGTAAGCACCAGCACCCCGCTCACAGAAACTACAGTTATTTGGTTTTAAATTCTTTATTCAAGTTGGCTATTCTGAAATCTACTCCTGTAGTTGTATCTACTCTTTGGACTTTCAGAGCTATGCTTTCTTCTCCCCTGGAGTGAAGCTTCACTAGCTATGACTCCTCCATCAGGAGCTTGGGGGCATCCCAGAATCCCCTTTCCCCTGCAGTGTAACAGCCCTAGGTTCTTCGGCTTAGTTTACAAAGTGCTTCTCTTATCTACATTTTTCTACATTTTTCACTATCTTCGCAGCGACCCTTAAGGTCTTTCTTGGCTCTTCCTATTGCTCTTTTGACTGATCTGGGGAATTGTTTGTTTTCCAGAAACGGGTTGACAGAGTGCTTGTCAGACGATGGAGTCTTTTATAACACCATTTTGAAACTGGATCAACAAAACCAGATAGCACTGGGGGAGTTTTTGTTTCTAGCTCCTAATCAAACAGTTTCCATTTTTTTTTTTATGTTATTTTGTAAAGTTTCTTTCAAGGACATGACTTGGGCTAGAAAACCTTTGGTTTTTCCTTTAAAATACAAATTGTTCTCGAGTTAATATCTAGGCACAATTTTATGGTTACTTTCTTCTCCTAAGTTTCTTAGAAACAGTTTTATTTTAAAATGGGGATGAAAAACCACACAAAAGGCAGTGTGACCATATCATAATAGAACTTTGACCCCCAAACTGGACAAGAACCATCCCAGGGAGACAGAGCTAGCCTCCTTTGGGTCTTACTCAATAACCATCAGCTTCCTTAATTTTTGCTTGTGTCTTTCTTTCTTTCTTTTTCTTTTTTTTTTAAATTTGAATTATTCTATCATTGTAAAGCTCTGCCTAGAGGTATATATTTCTTGATTGCTATTTTGCCTGCGTGTATGTGTGAATCTATTGGAAACCATGGAACTGGAGTTATGGATGTCAGCCACCATGTAGATGCTGGAAGTTGAACCCAGGTCCTCTGGAAGAGCAAGCAGTCAGTGTTCTTAACCCCTGAGCCATCTCTCCAGCTTTGCTTGTGCTTTGAACTCAGGATAAAACTGCAGGAAGCAAATGTGCTCCTCAAACTGATCATAGCTCTGCTTCCAACCGACTCACTTCTGCATTCCCTTTCCCAAGCCTTGCAGTCAGGGTTTGCACCTACAGACCTTTTTTATCAACATAGGTTTTTTGTTTGTTTGTTAGTTAGTTAGTTTGTTTGTTTTTTCTGCCCTGAGTCTCTGAGAAATGCTGTTGGTAGTGGCTGATTACCATACTGTACCAGTTCCCCCAAAATAAAGTCTACTTTCTCTTATTTGAGTACTCTTTAGTTGTTTCCATACATGTATGATACAGAAACCTTAACAATACCTCCTAACATACATGTCTCTCATTTCAGTTATAAAACACTCAGGCTCAACATGAAGAGAAAAGGTTTACTTGAAACAATATCTTCTGCTTGGCGTCTGGCTGGCTTGGCTGAGGTCACAGGGTCTGGTACCCTGAAGATCTAGCTACTTCCTAGGAGATTTGTGGGGCCCAGGCCCTTGTGTCAATTTCCTCTACCCTGGCCCTTCCCTAATGAACTGAGGGAACACCCATCCCAAGATAAGGCAAGTAAATAGCCCATTGTTTGCTCCAAATGGAAAGTATCTTAAGAGCTTTCATATGGCCTCTTATCTCCTTAATTTTTTTGAGATGGGTCCTAGGCTTCAAGGGAGGGGGATGTAAACTCTGGGCATTGTGCTAACCAAAGGGGTCAACACTGAGGAGCAAGACAGACTTTATTGGAGGGAAGGGGCAGGCAAACTCCAAAGGCTAAATGTAGACCAGAAAGCTTTTAAGGACTGTGAAAATATTCCCAGATTTCTGGCCCCAATACTGTCAATTAAAAGAAAGTTTGATGTTTCTTAGAGGGCTATATAATTTCTAAAGGAAAACGAGATAAAAGGGCTGTGGCAGGCGGCAGCTCCCTGTATAACTGCAGTGAGGCTGGTGGTTATACGAGGAGCATTTGACATCTTTGCAAAGCCTCCCACCGTCCTAGGGCCAAAGAACATTTGGAAAGTTCACACCTGCAGTATTTCCTCAGAAAACCCAGGCAGGGTAAGCCAGCCTCAAAGGCCAGCAGCAACTGATCACTCCTCACTAAAATGCTTTGTTTGCCTCTCACTAACAAAATAAGAAAGTTTGTTAGTACTTTTGGAACTTGTAAGACACGGGCCTCATGAACTTCTGTAATGCTCTGGGTCTTTGTGTTTTACTGGGGTCCTTTTGTCTTCTAACTAGGTTTTAACGTTAACATTAGATCCACTCTATCTACAGATTCTATTTTAAGGATGTTTAATCATTTGAATTGGATAAATGCCATCTTTCTTATGCTATTAGCTATTAATTTTGCCTAACAGATACTGAAAATGGACACTAAGGTACTTATAACGTGCTCAGTGAGACATAATATTTTAACATTGAATGAAAATGAGAACATGACTATTCTAAGGAGATGGAGGAGGAGGAGAAGGAAGAGGAGGAGGAGAGAAAAGTCAGTAGACTCAAACCTTTGAATCGTAGTAAAAATGTGAGGACCCAAAGATATGATTCTGGGTTAAATGCATTAACACTTTTGTATCCAGAGAACTGGATGTATATAGTTGGACAGAGATGAATTTTAACACGAGTGGGAAGCACTTTTGAGTCTATACTTAGAAGACAACCAAAGGAAATTTAAACATTTGAGCTTGTGAGTGTGATATGTCAGTGTTATGGCAGGATTGGATTAATAGTTATCAGAACTACACTGATCAATGTTGAAGCTCTGAACTCTTGCAGTCTCACTATAACAATAGCACAGCGAGCAGAGGTGGGGTAGGGAACAGTCTGAGACACTTCGCATTGTTTAACACAGCCTAATTCACTTTCTTAGACCTTTGCAGCTCACATTTACACATTTTTTCTTTATTATTATTATTATTATTATTAGTCTTTAATCTTTTTTTTATAGTCCAGTCGTTATCCCCCTCCCAGTCCACCTTCTGACAATTACTCATCTCATTTCTCCTTACCCTATCCCCCACCCCTGCCCCATTTCCAAGAGGATGTCCCTACTCCCACTCCCATCCAACCTCCCACTCCACCAGTCCTCCCCACTCCCGGGGGCCTCAAGTCTCTCCAGGGTTAGGTGCATCTTCTCTCACTGAGTCCAGACCAGGCAGTCCTCTGCTGTATATGTGTTGGGGGGGGGGGAGCTCTATCAGCTGGTGGATGCTGCCTCATTGGTGGCTCAGTGTCTGAGAGATCTCAGGAGTCCGGGTTAGTTGAGACTGCTGGTCTTCCTATGGGGTCATCCTCCTGCTTGGCTTCTTCCAGCTTTTCCTTAATTCAACCACAGGGGTTCCCAGCTTCTGTCCATTGGTTGGGTTTAAATATCTGCATCTGTCTCAGTCAGCTGCTTGTTGGGCCTCTCAGAAAGCAGCCATGCTAGACTCCTGTCTGTAAGCACACCACAGCATCAGTAATAGTGTCAGGTCTTGGAGCCTCCCCTTGAGTCTGTCACTGGATCTCCTTTTCCTCAGGTTCTTCTCCATTTTTGTCCCTGTAGTTCTTTTTGATGGGAACAATTCTGGGTCAGTTTTTTACTGTGGAATGGCAACTCCATCCCTCTACTTGATACCCTGTTTTTCTGCTGGAGGTGGACTCTACAAGCTCCACCTCCCCAGTGTTGGGAACTTGTTCTAAGGTTCCTCCCTCTGAGTCCTGAGCATCTCTCACCTCCCAGGTCTCTGGTACATTCTAGAACCCCCTGCCCGCCAGCACCCCAGACATACACATATCTCCTACGTCCCTAAGTTGCCTGTTTCCATTCTTCCTGCTGGTCCTCAGGGCTTCAATCCTGTGCCCACTCCAATTAAATATTCTTTAATCTTTTTTACAGTCCAGTCATTGTCCACCCTCTGATAGTTTCTCATTCTGATCATGTTCCTCTCTTCCCCTCAAATTTACACATCTTAGGCTCCCATGACTTAAACTTTGAACTTTATTTTCATCCAGTCATTCAGGAAACACAAATGGTTGCTTGAGAGTAGCCATTGCAAAGCAAGTTTCTTTAAATAAAGGAATAGTAAAAAAATTATACTGAAACCTGTTTTCTGTGGTTTTGTGTGTGTGTGTGTGTGTGTGTGTGTGTGTGTTTGCAAGCCAGGTAAACTGTCTGAGTCTGCCTTTCTCAGCAGGAAGCTCAGTAGCTCTAGAAAAGTGAGGCCTGGCTTCACATATAAAATGAACTGACCATAGTTGCAGCCTTGCCAGGGTTGGGGATGGGAGTTGAGGCAGTGGGGGAGGGGATAGCTGTCGTGGTTAACATAAAGCTACAGTTAGCTGTCAATATCCAGAGCTCTGAGGAGGATACACTCTAGCAGAAAGTAGAATCCAAACGGCCTGTGTATCAATTAAAATGTCAGCAACTTACTGCTACCTGCACGGTTTCCCTAGGGTCCCCTGGTCTTGATGACTTTGTTAGGGGCAGATGTCAATCTTCATCTACCAGGCCCAGAAGACCCAAGAGACTTTCCTGTGAAGGAGAAACTTGGGGGTCTGGCCAAGCATGTGTAGGCAAAATAGGGCCATCAACTCTCCAGTGTCCTGCTTGTCCACCGTTTGGGCAGGATTCTGTCAGTAGGTGAGGGATGGGACAGTCTTGTCCAGTGGTTAGCATTACCACAATCCCAGTAGAGTCACCTGTGCTCCATCATCTGTTGTCTTCTCGAGATGAGGGTGGTCTAGGAGCTGGCATCCCTGTCTTTCACAGGGAGCCTTTTCTGTTTAACACTTCAAGTGCCATATTCAGCTGATCTCTGAAGAGTGTGAGGACCATTATCTATTAGGTATACACGGTATTTTAAAAAAGTATGTTACTTATTAATCATTTGCTTTAGACTTAACCTTGAAAACATACACAGGGGGCTAAATAAAGCTTGTCACTAAATGAATTACACTTGCACTTAGCGTGCCTATGAGCATAGTTTTCAGCACAATAAAGAGTCTTATCATTTATAAGGTGACTGGGCACTAACTTGCATGTCTTAATTATCCTTAGCAGTTTTGCAACAAGTTTATAGCTTTTATCAGGTTAGGATTCTACAGGTTTATCCATGTTAGCTTTGAGTCTTACATTTTTGAAATGAAGATTTATTTGAATGAAGATTTATTTTATTTTATTTAGCATCAAAATAAAACTTTAAGTCATACATGTAATAAACTTTAAACCATAAACAGTCCATAGGACGACTGGGAACTTCCCTGATCTTTTTTATAATGTACCACTACAAAATATCAGTTTCTGGTATGACTCAGTTTATCCAAATAATTTAAACTTAACAAACATAGCAAAGTTTGTTAAGACAAAGAAGTTGGTATGCATCTCCAAGCCAGTTAATAATTAGCCTGAGTAAACCTTAGGACTTTATAAACCTTATTTATCAAATATATGTGGTTTTTACTTAAAATTTTCTAGAAGCTTGATGCTGGACAGTTAGCAAAGACATATTTGGTTAGATACACCTCTCTAAGTTAGGTTATGTTAACCTGCATATGCCTTTATCACCTTTTGAATTTATAAGCCTTATTTATCTATTTATATAGCACACCTTCCTTATCAAACATATGTTGTTAGGTATCTACAGTTTACCTAGAAGCCTGGTGCTGAACACATGTGGTTAGACACTTATCTTTAAGTCGGTTTTTGTTAATTTTCATAGACTTAAATAACTTTAGAAATTTATCATACAAAAATCCCATACTAATCTATAATACTTTGTCTAAAACAGAGATACAATGATAAGCTAAGGGCTCAGTAGGACTAAGACATTGTATAATTGTTGTTTATACAATGGATGTGGTCATCTTATTCAAGATGGTGGTAAAGTCGCATAGCGTGTCCTCTTTATCCTTAGTAAACATGGCTGCCAGACACATGCTTGCTTCCATCCTAATGAGGTCATCAGCCAAGACAGAGACAAGCCACATGATTGTTATTTAAATACATTTTCCTAATAATTCTACTTTTTAAACAATATTTGAATGAAATAGATAAAAGCTGAGTCACATGTATAATATTCATAGTATTTTTTAACTATCAACTTCTGTTACAAGTTTTTACTGAACTTTTGCTACAGATTTTACAGATTCTTTTATCACATACACCCAATGATTTTTACAAATCCTAAGATAATGAAAGTTTACATAACAGTCTCAGAAGATGTCTTGAGCAAAGTGTAGAGAAATCACAGATAAGAGATTTTGGGGAGTGTAGAGCAGAGAAAGTTTAGATGTAAGAGATTCTGGGATCATTTATTTGTGCATTGGCAGAAGTTGCTACCATACGATGGAATTTGAATATCCAGTGTGCCAGTCTTTGGCTATCGATTGAGCTAACTGAGGCTAAGCTATTTGCAGTAAGATAGCAAGATTTTCTAAGTCCTAGATGAAGAGAGGAAGGGCCATACAAGGCCCAGGAAGGTGTGATGAAGCTAGAGGGCTAGAGCTCAGGAGGCTGTAAGAGTCAGAACAGTCAGCAGAGATGAGGAGATGAGGGAAAGGTTAAAGCATAGGCTTAAGAGGGTATGAAGAAGGGGTGGGGCTTCCAGGAGAGGAGTTGAGAGACAGAAGGGACAGAGTCTCAGAGCCCAGAAGGGCTCAAGGAAGTTCTGGGACGATAGCACCTACAGGAAGGTCAGGGAGCTCCAGGAAGAGGCTGAGCAGAGTGGATAAGAGTCATGGTGACAAGAATTTCAATCTCAGGCATTGAAGAAGAGACTTGTCAAAGAGAAATGCCCCAGGTCACTGAGGAGAGACATCCTTTTGCATAGGGTAATGGCCCAGTATGATGAGAGGAGCATCCTGGCACACTGGTATGACTTTTGTAGTAGTGACAGACAGAGCAGGCAGCTCTAGGACCATATTTATCCAGTAGAGGAGAAGAGAAGAAAGCAGCTGAGAAGGCAGACTGGGAGAAGCTTTTAGGAAAAGTGAGGGTTCCAATAGACGGAGTTGGGTAAGTGTCTTAGCAGAGAGTTGCCCATGTCTGGGGGACAAAATAGGCTTGAGATGTCTGCAGGTTGGGCAGCAGGATGCTGTAGAAAGCTCCAGGAGACAAAGAGAGAACAGTTACAGAGTAGGCAAGGTGGGTGGTAGAGCAGGCAGAGGAAAGGAAGAAGTGGCCAAAGTGGTAGACTCTAGAATTTAGAGTCAAATGTGGAAGGTGACAGAAGCCAGCAGAAATAAGTGATCTGTATATTCTGTGTGAGAATCTAATAAGCAAGAGGTTCCAAGAGGCTGAGTCCCTAAGAAGGGGACTTACGTAGACCACTCCAGTGGTTTCAGCATTGGATGAATGAAAATAAGGACATGACCACTCCAAGGTATGGTTCAGGAGAAGGATTTATCATAGACAAGCGGGGGAGAACAGCCAGAGGAATCTGGAAGGGTCCAGAATTTACATGGCCAGCAGACTAAACCAGACCATGAGAAGAATTTGAGGAGAGTGAGAGAGGCAAAGAGAGATGGGAACAAGTGGACCAAGATGGGAGCTGTGTATCATGTGTCCGAGAGTGAGGCAAGAAACCAAAAGGATGTGTCACAGAAATGGCTGAGTTATACAGGGATGAGGCTGGGGGAGAGGAAACGAAGCCTCACCCTGGCTCTGAGAGGCTTAGGGGAGGGAGCAAGGTAAGAAATGGTGGGAGGAATGACAGGAACTGAGTGAAATGTGTCCACAGTGAAGAGAGGCAGAACTGGAGAGTCATGGGTAGTGACATCTGCCTGATGGGAGTGGCCAGCAATGTCCTCAAACACCATGATAAGGTCTTGGCCCATGCAGCATTCTGCAGCTGAGGCCCATGTCTGAGTCCATGGCCCTGCAACAGCAGGAGTCTCTTACCATCAAAGGCCACACAGAAGTCCCTGGTCTGGCCTGCTGCCTGATGTTTGAGGGCTGGGCAGACAAAACTGACCCCACCCCTCTGGGAACACTTGCCTAGAAGGCTTGAGAGCAGGAGAGCTGACCACTCCTTTCACCTGGGCAGCAAAGTAGAGCTGGCCCTGGTTGCAGAGGGGCTGCCTTGGAGCCAGCCTGGATGGCCCAGTCCATTGCCTGCTGCAGCCCTCAGGAGAGTGGGTCCTGTAACTTGATTGGGCAGCACAGTAGAGCTGGCTCGGCTTGGGCACAGGCTTGGGTGAGCCTGCCCTGGAGGCATAACGCAGGTGACCTGGCTTTGTCCCTTGCCTGCAGCAACCTTGGTTATTGTTGGAGAGCTCACTCTGGTAGACCTCCTCAGCTACCACCCAGGCCCAGATCTAGGGCTTTGAGTTGACTCACCCCAACATCTACCCCATCTATGAACTACTGGAGAGCATACAAGGGCTGGTCCTACAGATCCGAAGCTTCAGGATCCCCGTGGCATAAGGCAGCATCATGATAGCCCAGAGTCCTGGTAAGCATTCAGTAATGATAGTGTAGCGGAAGCCAGAGGCCTTGTGCCAGACTAATGGCTCAGCAATGTATATTTGCAAGTAAAGAAATATGGACAGAAGTGTATACTGTTGGCCACCCTGTGACATACTATAGCCCCCACAACTCTTTTTTTTTTTTTCCTGAGGGGAAGGTAGTTAGTTGCAAAGATTAAGGGCAGGGAGGTGAGTGGGATTGGGATCCATGAAGTGAAATTTACAAAGAATCCATGAAAAGTTACATTAAACAAAAAAGAAAAAGGAATGTACATTGATGTTTACATTTTTAACAGGGTAAACCTCAACTACTATAAAACCCATGACCGGAGTCTCTGCACTTTCCACTGCTCAATGTTCTGTGAGCCTAAAAATGTTCCAAAAGCTAAAGTTTATTAACAAGCATTTTAGCATTTTAATCATCGATGACACAGAGTAATCCTTTTACAATTACAATGGACACCATCCAATGAATTAATATTCATGGTTGTATATCAAACCATGCCACCATCTGTCAGGGACTGTCCAGGGGACCAGATTTTATGAAGAGCATTTGTCTTACGTGGTACTTAAAAAAACAAATGGAATATCTTCAAAGATCTGCCATATTATTTAATAATAAATAGATTTTGTTTCTCCCTTCCTGCTAGTGCACAGGATGGCAACTTAAGAGAGTAAAGGAACTTCTGGAGTTGGAGGAGATTTTTCTCAGTGGGTAATGAGGTTGACTGTGAAAGCATGAAGACTTGGTTTAGGATCTCTGCGCCTCTGCGGCATGGAGAAGGTAGAAGGTGGAAACAGGAGCATTGCTGTGACTTGCAGGTCAGGTAGCCAACTGAAGACTGGCAAGATGAAGGTTTGGTAACATACCCGTTCTCAAGGAAATGAGGTGGAAAGCATTACACAAAGACACATAGTGTCATGCTCTGTCCTCTGTGTGTTTGCATGTGCATATGTACATGAGCGCATACATGGATAAAGACACATGCAGACTCTTACAATAATTTTTAAGTAACCTGAAAAATGTCAATAACTGTGAGCAAGAAAACCCCACTCAAATTACTAAAGTTATATTTGTGTTCTTAATTATGCTATGGCAACCAAAATTAAGAATACCTTTGAAGACATAAAATGATATGTATAACTAAACTCTAATAATTTAAAATACCTTAGTCATGTATTGTGAGGAGGGGATGAAATGAAATGGCATCACATCAGATGGCTGAGTGATTTTAGAGATGGTTTTAAATTGTATGAATTCTTGAAAGGATAAATATACACAACTTAGAAGAGAAAGAAGATCTGTTCCTGTTCAATACGTTTCTCTATGGAATAAAACTTCAGATAGTTAAAAAATGCAGTGTTCATCAGTTTTTAAATTCTACCTTATGACCAGAAGATTACAGAACACACTGAAAGATGCTCATGTGCATTCTAATTTTAATGGGTAGCCTAATCAGAGGCTATATTGTGGTTGGAAAGCAAAGGGAGTGAAGAATTAGATGATATATTCATTTTTTCACATAAAGGACTATTATAGAAAGAGATTCCATACTGTAATATATCATAGAAGTTAGAAACTGCAAAGACACATTAGGTCATCTGGCTGCTCTCTGTACTAAGGACACCATTGTTTGCTACAATATACTCTTTAGTGTTTTATAATGGCAAAATGTTCTGAAAGTCTAAGTCAAAGAAAAAAATATCTTGTAACCCTAGAATTATGAAATAAATCAAAGTGATGGGAGATTAGATTACTTCTCAAAGCGCCATCTATATCCTAGTATTCTATTAATGAATGAATAAATTACTGGGAAAAGCAACGCTTAAAATAAGGACTATAAAACTCTTTTAGGGCAGGAAAGTCAACTGGAGAAAGAAATGCTAGATGACCTGGAGTTGGGGCAAACTCTGACATACACTCAGTGTGTAAAAGATTTCTCTCATGAATAAACATTGTAGTCTTTTATAAGTGAATAAAGCAGAAGTGATTTGTTCTTCGAATACTGAACATCTGTAGTTTTCAATAATGATCTCTAGTGGTAAAGAGAAGTTTCTTTGATGAGTGAGAGCTCATTTATCAGTGGGTAGAAGGACAGATGTCTACAATGAAGTTAGGGAGTTGTGGAGTACTCAACCCCAATGGAAACATCTACAATACAACGTCTGTACCTAAGGCTCAGTAGACATCAGAGAAGAGCCGGTAAAGAGATTGTGAGAACTACATGACCAGAAAAGCAGCTGTCAAGTTGTGTCTCCTAAAAATTAGAGGGAAGATTGGTCTAGGATACTTCAACATGGCTGCCCAAACAAGACTTGAAGAATACAATATCAATAGACATGATGATGTGGAAAAGGAAAGATCTCATGGGACCCCGTGCCTAAATGAAGAAGTATATGCAACTAAGGGATGGTAAGATTGAGAGAAATAGTCTTCCCCAGGGATTAGTCCCTTAATTGGTTATCCTATACTGATTGCTCAGCCCTGCCTGAAATCATATAATACAAGTAACACTAATTTAACTCAGATTTATGTAACAATGACAACTACAGGAAAAGAAGCCATGATTTCAAAGAGAGGCAGCATATTTGTGAGGGTTTGGAATGACAAAAGGAAAGAAACAAAAAATAACATCGTGTGGATACTTCATTCCTCCTTAGAATAAGGAACAAAATACTCATGAAAGGATACAGGTACAGAGACAAAATTTAGAGCTAAGATGAAAGGATGGACTATCCAGAGACTACCCCATCCAGGAATCCATCCCATCATCAGCCACCAAACCTAGATACTAATGCACATGCAAACAAGATTCTGCTGAAGGGAGCCTGATATAGCGGCCTCTTGTGAGGCTACGCCAGTGCCTGGCAAACACCGAAGTGGATGCTCACAGCCAGCTATTGGATGAAACTCAGGGTCCCCAATAGAGGAGCTAGAGAAAGTACCCAAGGAGCTGAAGGGGGCTGCAACCCTGTAGGTGGAACAACAATATGAACTAACCAGTACCCCCTGAGCTTGTGTCTCTAGCTGCATATGTAGCAGAAGATGGCCTAATCGGCCATCGTTGAGAAGAGAGACCCCTTGGTCTTGCAAACTTTATATGACTCAGAACAAGGGAATGCCTGGGCCAAGTAGTGGGAGTGGGTGGGTAGGGGAGCAGGGGCGGGGGGGGAGTATAGGGAACTTTTGGGATAGCATTTGAAATATAAATAAAGAAAATAATAATAATAAAAATTTTTAAAAAAGAAGTAATAGACTGACCACGGTCAGCTGACTAAGCCTGGTCAGGGAAAAAAAAATGAGCTTATATTTTGAATTTCAAAAAAAATTATTAAGAATATTTGTGAAAATTAAAATAGGACAAGAGCAACACTGAGATTTGAAATAACTTGCCAAAGGTGTTGCACAGGACTTGTAAAGGTTGAGAAAGCATATGCACAGTTCTCTTTGATTTTTTAACTGAGCAGTAGCTTACTCCGTTGAATGCTTAATCTCCATGGATTTGTGAATCCTCTAAATTTCTTTTGTAATTTACAGTGCCATATCCTTTTGATGAGAGAGAAGACACTTGATATGATTTGAGTCTTTCTCTCTTTGTTAAGGGTGGGTTTGTGGTCTTCCATATGATCCTTCTTGGAGAATGTTCTATGAATACTTGTGAAGAATGTGCATTCTGCTGCTTTGAGCTGGAATGTTCTAAAAATGTCTCTTAGGTCACTTTGGTCTGAAGTGAAGTTAAAGTGCAATATTTCATTGCTGTATTTTATATTCTTGGCAGTTCCCACAGAGCAATGCTATATTCCTTAAACATCTTTCTTGCCTTTGTTAAGATTGAAAGAAGCAGGAAGGTTTTTCTTCTCTTCTACATATTACAGAAGAGTGACTGGAGTATCAGAGGTAAGAGGCAAATAAACTCATTTATAAACAACAACAACAACAACAACAACAACGAAAACCTACTAAAAGACTAACTCAAGGTCACAAATTTAACCTTTAATTTAAAAAACTCAAATCTAGGGTTCTTTCTGTTATGCTTAAAATGTCACAGTACAGCAGGGCATGGTGACGCACGCCTTTAATCCCAGCACTTGCGAGGCAGAGGCAGGTGAATTTCTGAGTTCGAGGCCAGCCTGGTCTACAAAGTGAGTTCCAGGACAGCCAGGGCTACACCGAGAAACCCTGTCTCAAAAAAAAAAAAAAAAAAAAAAAAAAGATTAAAAAAAAATTTAAAAAAAATGTCACAGTACTTTTTGTGTACGTCTCAAAATCTCTAGCTATTGAGGAAAGGCAGGGATGGTTTACTGGGGCCTAGGAGAATTCCATGATCAGTGACAACTTTGAGATTTGAAGCCTACAGCTAACTTCTCCAGGGACTGGGCATTTATGGTATCTGTGCCTTGCATGTCTTTAGCTGAAGGCTGGATATGTATGTTTATGGGATACTACCATTGCCTGCATCTAAATAATTCTAGCACATACCACTTTGGAAACACAGATATGAGAGTGAAATCTACTGATGTTGAGATAATCTTACAAAATTATTAGAACGTAACATTACTAGCAGAAGTCTCTTGATCTTCACACGTGGTAAATAGGAAGGAAACTTAGCTGCAAGTTCCAGACTTTTACCGGTATCAAAGTTACTGACATCTAGATTTATCATTCCTCTGCGAACTAATTGGCCTAATTCTCTACTACCTGACTGTTATCATAAGCGTATGCAGTCAGAAGAATTGGTGCATTGACCACACAAGAAATGACTGGAGGATAATCTACACCCAACAACACTCATACAAACTGGCCTCTGGAATCAGTTTACGGACACTATTCTATGCCGAGTCCAGGGCTTCAGCACCTTTTCTGAGGGTCACAATATACTGAAATACATCATCAACTAACATAAACCACAAGGGAACCTGTCCCAAGGAAAACTTCTCTCTCTCGTTGGAAACTTGTTATGGTGAGTGTATAGTCATGGAGGGGGATGCCTTCTCATACTGTCTGAGTATATTTTGTCAGTGAACCTTTCTGGACCTCAGAGTTCTGGAGACTTAGGTTTGGCAGGTGTGATCCGTTTTGAGCATCCAGGTTAAATCAGAGGCATTTGCATGGTCTAGTGAAATCTAGACGTAGGCTCAGATATGCAGACTGATTTCAGTGTTCTGTGGTATTTACAGTGAGCAGTTTTTAATCATGTGAAAAAGCCAGGTATCTTATGTATGCTGCTTTACAAATAAGTCAAATCCATACCTGCCCTTTAAATAAAATACCATATCATTAAGAAAGCATAGAAGTCTATGAACTGACTGGAAACACACACGCACACACACACACACACACACAGACACACACAGACACACACTGGAAGTAATATCTTAGAGACTATTTTCAAGACTTGCCAGATGAGAAAATTCAAATGGCAATCCAAAGACAAAATATACATTGCAAAATACCTCAGATGTAGAGTGATGGTTCTCAATACATGAAAAGAAATATAAGGTTCATATGTATACAGATATAGAGATATGTGTATGTGATTTCATTTGGATTATGCATGTTTTATATTTTATAATTAAATACATAGGATAACCACAAAATAGTAATGTTTTATTCAGAACATGCTAGGGTATCATATAAAAAATCTTAAACCGTAGAAGTTCAGCTTAGCTAGTAAGTGGTCGTTTTCTTGGGATATGACTCTTACTCTAAGGTGCAGTCTAGTTAATATTTACTGTGTGCTCTGCTGCTTTGAGCTGGAATGTTCTATCAATGCCTGTTAGCTAAGTATGAAGCAATCTGTCCATGTCCTATATCATCAAACCAATCCCACAATGTTAGTACAGTTAATATAATCAGTTAATATAATCAACTTTGTACTACAGATAAATAGAAAAGTTAAAATGAGCAATTAACATTCCAAGAGTTTGCACAATGGTCCTGAGGTTCAGCATAAGCAAGAGCCTTGTCCTATCAGCCAAAATCCCAGATTTCATCCCAGACCCTTGTGTCGGGCTGATTCTATTCCTTCCGATAAGTAGAACCTAAGGTTCAGGGACCATTGTAGAAGATGTGGAAAGACTGTAAGAGCTAGAGGGTGATTCTCATCCTTTCACAGGGCTCTCCTAACACCACCAGGAAACACAGACGCTTACATTATTATTCATAACAGAAGCAAAATTACAGTTTTGACATAGTAATGAAAATCATTTTATGGTTTGAGGTCAGCACAATTCAAGGGTTGCCGCATTAGGAAGGTTGAGAACCACTGAGCAAGAGGAGCAGGCAGTCTGCTGGAAGACTGTGTCTAAACAGTCTTAAAGTGGCTGTGAAGTGAGACCTGAGCCATGACAGTATCAACAGAGAGTCTAACTCAGATGGGGAACTATCGCTATGGACAGCTCTGAGAGGGAGAATCAGTGTCTCTCAGGGATGGGTTCCCTAATGAGTTATTCAATGCAGCATGGTCAGTCTTGAAATTATACACATACAAATAACAAAAATAGACTGGGCAGGCCAGATGTATACATTTATGCACATCTCTGTGTGTATCAATAATAAACAATGAACGAGGCCATCAATCTGAGAGAAAGACAAGGTAAACATGGGAGGGGCTGGCTGTCAGGAAGGGACACAGAAGATTTGGGGGGAAAGGAAGGATGGGAGTGATATAATTTGAACCAAAAAATATAGCTGATTGAGAGGGGGGTAGAGAGAGAGGGAGAAGGAGAAAGGGAGAGGGGGAGGGGAGAGGG
>NC_034597.1:92315343-92316795 GCF_900095145.1 Mus pahari
GAGAGGGAGGAGAGGGAGAGGGAGAGGGATAGGGAGGGGGAGGGAGAGGGGGTGTAAGGGATGAGCTGGATTGGAGACCCAGAGAGACTATTTTGATCTTAACTATCCCATGTGTTTCCCTTATAGTGACTTCTTGTGACTAACTCTGCCCAAGAAAACAGTCTGGAAGGAAGTTTTGGATAATAATTCCTATGGACTTTCCTTTTTCGAAACATGGAAACCCAACAGGACTAAACAACTTATAGCAAACGGACTACAAGAAATTTCCCTGTCTGTACTAAAGTCCACAGGTTTCTGCCACCGAAACCCAATCTGATTCATTCTAATTTTGCTTTCGTCTTTGTAATTGCTTAAAAATGTTATATGCTAATATTTATTGTCAGTGTCCCATTTAGCTAAGTTTGTAGGTAAAGCCACCGTTGCATCCCCTAAGGACATTCTTATCTTAGATGCCATTTTGGGAGCGAGGTGATTTTTTCCCCACAGATCAGAGACTGGCACTGACGCGTCTGTGTTCTCTGGGGTTGCAGAGTTGTGGTGACAGTAAATGAAGGTGCACAGTGTGTCCTCACTCGAGGCAAGATGGGCCCTAACGCTCTCCTTTCTCGTTCCTTTTCATTATTTTAGTGTATTCTCATCAAAGTTACATCACATCATGCCAACCTAATGTCCAGCCGTTCATTACTGATTGTATTATTTTGTATTTTATTTTGCGTTTTAGATATTAGGCCTTGTGCAGTCTAGATTAGGTATGAACTTGCTGTGTAGGCAAGAAAGAACCGGAACTTCCTGCTCCTCTTGCTTTCCCATTCTCAGAGTGGACAGTAAAGGTGTATGTACCATGTACGTAGGTTTTTCTAGGAATCAGACTTTCAGGGGTCCCTGGATGCCACGAAAGTGCCCTGTTAACAGTTATATCACCACCCCCAGTCTGTTATTAACTGTGTTCAGTACTTTTCTACTGGTGTGACAAAACATCTTGACTAAGGCAAATTATAGAAGAAATAGTTTATAATGGCAGGGACAACAGGCTTGTTAGCATTCTTTCTGGGCTCTGCCCAGCAATTACCTGGCAATAGCCAGGTAGGTCTGGCTTATATAAAAGGGGCTGTTTGCCCCCCCTTGCTCTCTTACTCTCTTATTCTCTTTCACTTTCTTCTCTCACTTTCACCCTCTGTCCCCATTGCCCTCCCCCTCTCTCTCCATGTGTTCCTGGTCTCTCTCTCTGTCTCTCTCTCTCTCTCTCTGTCTCTCTCTCTCTCTCTCTCTCTCTCTCATCCCTTCTCAACTCCTCTTTCCATGTCCTAAATAAACTCTATTCTACACTCTATCTATATGGCTGGTACCTCAGGGGGAAGGATTACCCTCTGAGACACCCCTCCCCTGCCACCTCACCATACCTGGCTCTAAAAAACATATCCTTGGCTCCTTTTTTTTTTTTTTTTTTTTTTT
>NC_034597.1:92317673-92327706 GCF_900095145.1 Mus pahari
GCCAGTAAAGAACATCCCTCCATGGCTTCTGCATCAGCTCCTGCTTTCTGACCTGCTTGAGTTCCAGTCCTGCATCCTTTGGTGATCAAAAGCAGTATGGAAATGTAAGCCAAATAAACCCTTTCCTCCCCAACTTGCTTCTTGGTCATGATGTTTGTGCAGGAATAGAAACCATGACTAAGAAAAGGGGGTTATTTACTAGGACATGGGCAACAGATTAGAGGCCATGCTACTGAAGAAAATAAATCCTCTCCCACCCTTTAACCCCCACAGCCCCTCATTGAGTGTTGAAGCCTCATGAGCCCTTCCCCCACATGAGATGAAATAGTGACAGATCCAAGCGTGTACAGGATTGTGCAGGTAACCAGAGAGATAGTTGGTTCATAGGTCAATGTCTTTGTCATATGTAGAAGACATTTTCATAGCAGTTCACCCCAAAGCTCTCATTCTTTCTGCCCCTGCTATGCTCTGCCTCTTCAAGGTCTTCACCATTTCTCGGTACCATCATACCAGGAACTAAGTCTTTAAACACGCTGGACCACTAGGAACACCAACTATATCAGAGTACAGGGGAAAAATCATTTTGCCCTCTCTTATTTTTTATTTTCTTGTTTTAATTGTTAAGTTGGCTGGGATTCTGCCATGTGTCTTGGAGTATGGAGCCGATACACCAGAAATGATGGCGCAGGAGCACAGAGGAGTCTGCATGTCTGGTGACATCATGGAGGTCCCACGCCAACCTCAGACTTTCTGACCAGGGTGGCTTGCGTGTGAGAGGAGAAGCTCAGGCATTTTACAGCCATTGTTATTTTAGGGCTACTGTAATTCTTAAATGATAAAAGATCTTTCAGAAACAAAATAATTGTAATGTTGAGGAGGAAGAAGGTTAAGTGTGGCACAGCATACTAGCTTTGCCATAACCAACTATTCAAGTCATGTGCTAGCCTTGTGCATGGCTAATGCAATAACTATCCATACTTACAGAAGGTTAGCCCAAATGGCATACTTCAGTGCTTACTTAGTTCACAGAGCTACTGACACAAGGAGTTCTATTAAAACTGAAGTCTATCCATTATTCTTTCTCCCCTTACTATATTTGCTGCCTATAATTTGTTCTTAGTTTTACATTTCTTGCCTTAATTCAAAGCCTGCCTCCGATTCTTCTGATCTCCAGTCAAAGGGATTTTGGAAGATAGTAGGCATCAATTTATGTGACACTTTTCAAAGAAGATTGTGCATATGTTTGTAATAAGAATGGTTATTCTTTGCAATATTTAACCTTATTATTAAATCTAGTTTTAGTGGGTTCTAAGTATCTTGGTGGTGTCATTTCTGTGTGTACAACCATCTCTAGACGTGTTTTCTTGCTTTGTGAGTGGTGCTGATTCTATTGTGGCTGACCTGAAAGTGTTAGCAAAGCTTAACTTGCTTAGGAATCAGGCTTTGCTCAATGCTTTAGTTAATTTTTTTTCTTATTTAGGTGTATTTTATGATCATTTTCATGCCAGATGACTGGTCAAGTCTGAAGAATGTAATTTGCCTAAGTGAAACAGAGGTCAATTATCAGCCATGGTCTAAGCTTAAGTCATTAATTAATAGGATTTAGCCATAAAAGCATTAGTTTGTAAATTGCATTAAGATGTGAAATCTTTTATGTCTAATCTTCCCCATCTTGAAATACTTAGACTGGGTTCTACTTTAATTTTATCATTTACTTGTGAGAAATAAGAAAACATTCTGTTATTGTTATTTAATTACAAGATACAAGAAAATCTTTGTTTTGTCCACACAAACCCATTTTAAAACTGACTCATCCATTATACTCAAAGCTCAATTGTGGATGCCAAACTGCCTCAAAGCGGCTCTCTCTTCAGATGCTGTCTTCAGTTTCATAAGTGGATCTATCATAAATCATAAATAACTCAACAAGATTTGCATGAATACTTTTAAGCATTTTTTGATAGAACAATCTTGGGTCAGATGTTAAATATTTACATAAAAAATTAAAGTAAAATGCAGTTCAAAATGCAGTTCAATGTCCCTGTGGGATGTCACATTTAGAGACAAATCTTCCAGCTATTTGTCAGAGTAGCAAGTGGACTTTGAAGGGGCTGACATCTTTTTAGCAAAGGAACTTTCAATTCAGAGAGCATAAACTTGAATTCAAACCAATTAAAACAAATCATATTTGCTTGCAATGAATACACAGTATTCTGAGAAAGTAGACAAACATAAATATGACTTTATCTCAGCCCATACAACTACTGGGGCTTTTCATTGTAGCTATTTGAGAGTCAACAACAGTTCTGTGGACAGCACTTGCAGAGCTTGGGAGTCCTTATAGTGTTTCACTGAATTTACACAAGACAAATTAACCAAATGTTCTTCACATATATACCTAGTTAAAGAATTGGCTATGGTGGATTTTCATAAAAAAATTATCCCATGGTTAGCATAATATTTTGAAAAGAATAATTTGGCATGCTACATTCTGTTCTCCACCAAACAATCTTCCTTGGAAATCACATTGTTTTTCTAGGGCTAAAAGGAGACAAAGTTTCCAAAGAGAGGAGATGTCTCTAACAATGATCAGTGACCAGGGAATAAAGATATACAGCCACTACAGATGTCAAAGAACTTGCCGGAATCACAGGTCCCAAACTGCTATTCCATTGAGTACCTACCCTTTCTCTCTCACAGATGACACTTAAGATAGCTTCTCAGACACTTTATTTACAGGGAAGGGTAGAGAAAAGCACCACCTGTCAATAAATTTCTGTTAACCTAATATCTTAGGCAGAAAATAGGGAGGTGGAAGCTCTGGTAGAGAGAAAGAATTTCTGGGAATAGAGTTAGGCACAAAAAGATTTGTCCCAGGCACAGAAGAAGATTGTCACATGAAACTTTGGATCAGGTAGCCAGCCATGATTTAGACTAGAACAAATGGGCAATTAAGTTATGAGCTAGTCAGGGAACAAGCAAAGCTTTTGGCCTTGGCATTTATTCATGAAATACTACACATCGGGGTCATTATTTCCATGAATAAAGTAGAGAGTTGGAAAAAACCCGAGGTTACAGGGCAGGGAGGGTAACAGGAAAAGCATAGGAGTGAGGAGGAAGTCTCCTTGACATCTCCTTAGACAAATCTTTCCATTTCAGATCTTTCTAACCGTGTCTTTGCAACTCATCTTTATCTCATCTATGTTTTCAGTCATAAGCTTTTCCTTTCTCTGCCTCCCTGAACACACGAATCATAATTATAGTAATGTCCTACTGTGATAATACTCTAATAATACCTTTGCCTTTCTGGCTGTTTCAGCCAAAGGGGTTTTCTTTTCATCGTGGGATGTGGTTGCTTTTGTGTAGGGTGGAAAATAACTTAAAAAAAAAATCTGGGCATCATTGTAATCATTCAGCTGTGTTTATTAGAATTACAACTACCAATTTTTTTGTTAATAGTTATTGTATTGTTTACTTTTTTGTGACTCTACCAATTCTTGACAAAAAACAGCTCAAGGTAAAATGGATTTTATATTGGATCAAAGTTTGATGGGCTAATCCATCATGGATGGAAAGGCAGGAAGGCAGGAACTTGAGGAAGCTGGTTATATTACCTCCACAGTGGAGAAAGAGGAGGAAGTGAATGCTGGTGTTTTGTTTGCTTTCTTCCTTGTCTGTGGTCCACTAACTGGTGCTATACAACAGTTTAAACCTGTTTTTGTTTTTTTAAGACCTCATATACTTATCGAGATGTACACCTCCTGGATGATTCTAAGTTCCTTTGAGTTGACAATCAAGGTTAACGATCACAGCTACTGTACTGTTATTTGTTTAGCCAGCACTAATTAAATGCTTACTGTATACTTGATATCATCCTCCAGATCCAGTATTACTGAGACAAAAGGTTGCCTCTGACCATGTTCCCAGACGAATCCTTATTCCTCAGAAATGTATTCCCAGGACTCATATATTGCTCCACTGGCAAAGCACTTGCTATATCAAGATGAAGACCTGAGTTCGGGTCCCCAGTAACCAGACAAGAACCTGGTATGATGGTATCTGTTTGTAGCGCTATCCCTGGAGCTGGGGAAGGACAGAGATGAATCCTGGGGACTTGCTGGACATCCAGTCTAATGGAAATGGTGAGGTTCAGTGGGAGGCTGTCTCAAAAAGTAAGGTAGAGAGTTTTATGGTGGTAGAGGGTGATACCTGATGCTGATTTCTGGCCACCAGACAGAAGCACAGGCATGAATATACCCTTGTGCATACTACCTCCCTACCCAACCATGCAAATAAAAACAAAGACGTGTCAGGTGTTTCTACAAACGTAGAGATGTTGTGTTGGAGAGTTTTATGCCAACTTGACATAAACTAAAATTATCTGAGAAGAGGGAACTTCAGTTAAGGAAATGTCTCCATAAGTTCAGGTTGTAGAAAGTATGTAGGGCGTTTCCTTAGTGACATAGAGGAGGTCCCAGCCCTTGTGGTTGTGCTAACCGTGGGATGGTTAAGCAAGCAGGCTGAGAGCAAGCCAGTAAGCAGCATCTGTCCCTGGCCTCTGCATCAGCCTCCAGGTTCTTGCCCTGTGTGAGATGCCATCACTGCTTTTGATGATAAATTGTTCTCTGGAACTGTAAGTGAACCTCCCCAACTTGCTTTTGGTCATGGGGTTTCATCACAGTAATAGAAACCCTAAGATAGATACCATTATCATTATTAATTAATTAAAAGAACTCTGTGTTTGAATTAATTTCACACAGCTCCAGAATTATTTTATTCTTTTTCGGACATTCATTCTGCCTGTGCAAATAAAACTTTTAATTTTTCTTAAAATTTTATTATAAAGTTTCTCACATTTGATGAAAACACAACACGAGGAGAAACCATTTGATATATAATGATCACATCAAAATGACAAAAATGACAGAAAAGAGAAAAGGACTTTATTAAAACATGTAAACAAAACCTTAAAACTTGCTTAAAAACACATTTAGTTTTATTGGAATATGGGAGCTATCAGGCTGAGAGACGTTCGGGAGACATAGAAGAATTTGCAGGAATCACATAAAGCTTCACACAGATAGGCTTACTATAACCTGAGCAACCTGTCAATGCCCGCTCTTTTTCAACTACTTTAAAGATACTTTTAAAATTACACCGTTTTACAGTAGAATACATGTGATATGAAGGGGGATTAGAAGCCTGGGAATATTTAATTGGGAAGTAGGTAGAAGGTAAATACAGGAGAGGGTAAATAGAGGAAGAATGTTTGGAAAAGTCATAAGCCATCATACTGTTTTCAATTTACCTAAAATCACATATACAAACATAAATGTATAGATCCATCCATCGGATACATAGTTTTAATAAAGTTTTGCACTTGGAATGAAAATGCTACCCACAAGAAGCATAGACTACTAAATAAAAACAAAACAAAAACAAAAACAAAACAAAACCACCACCACCACCACCAACAAAACCCAGCACACTCTCTGGAGTGTTGGTCTAGGGAGCTGTTGAGACTACCTAAACAATATAGGCTATTGTCATTATCTTATCACTATAGGCCCTTGGTTGCACTGCAGACGCTAAAGGTAAAGTCCCTACTGCTGAGGAAATTGTGGGCTCAGAGGACGCACAGGATTCAAGCTGGATCTGACTTGAAAGCCCCTCCTGAGCCACAGCTTCTGGCACCAGAAGGTGCTATGCAAGCTGCCAGCCTGTGTGGGTGACAGTAACCAACACTCCCTCCCAGCTGTGACACAACAGTGACAAGTTTGGAAAGTTATCCCTAAGGATGCAATAGTGGCACTCATATTTTTGTGGTAACTAACATCTCTATATTTTTATAATTACATACACATTCTATGATCATGTGAATGCTACTTAAATAGAATTTCCTTATCTAGTTGTTAAGACATTGATTAACCTATTAGATTAACTTGTAGGTGGTTTTTTCATTAACTTTAACATTATACTGCCACTTTCGTAAACCATACAATAGTACCAAATTCTTCAATATTCTCAAAATCCTTTATATAATCCTTTGATAATACATTTATAAGTGTCAGTAATTTGAGCAAGATCATATTCTTCAAAGGTTTATAGAATAAATTTAATTATAGATATATTTTAAGAATGATTTATTGATGTTTTAACTTGTAGATTTCCTTGGTAGTGGTCTATTGGGAGGAACTCGTTTATAAATATTCTATTATGAAGTTAATATAGAGGTTTGTAATTCCTCATTATTTTATACTATCTTCTCTTTTACATTAGTTCATATATGAACATTTCTTTAAGCACACTACACTTGTGGCTTATAGCTCTGACATTTCTTAAAGTACTAATATTCACAAAAAATTATTGGGAAGGAATAGACTTTGTTGACTGTGAGAAATATCCAATAATGTAGTCTATAATATTTGTATAATTCAGAGAAAAATGAGCAAAACAGGCCATCCAATTGAAGACCACACAAATTTAGGCTTTTAATGTATTATTATTTGTTAAAGCTTCTGAAAATGGTAAGGTGATTTTTAGTAATCTTTAATATGATAAATGGTTTATTAGGTCAAATGCCCACAAGACAACTACACATTTGCTAGCAGTTTATAGCACAGTGTCTAGTAAATACAATACTTACAAGGAATACATATAAACAGATCAATGAAGATAGCTATATTTTTATACTTTGTGCCTTTCCTATAATTCATGTAATAATTTCAGATGTGCTGTTTTTAAATTATAAAGGCTGCTTTTGAACAATTTTCAAAGTAATAACAATGTCTGAAATTTCAAATGTATCTTAAAGGTTCTCAGAACATGCTAATACATACATACATACATATATACATACATACTACATATATCCTACATCTATCCTACAGATATTGATACTTGGAGGAAATTTTGTTTGTATGATGGAAAATATTCTTCTGAAGTTCTACTTCATTTTATCAAGAAAAGGCTATGATATATGTTCAGAATAAAAAAAAGCTATGGTTTTAAAGTAGATGAAAATTACTCTCATATATATGTTTCTATCTTTGCCTCAGAGTATTAAATGAAGGCATTTTGCAGTTTAATAACATTACTGTTAATTGAGCTTTTATATATATACATATATATATATATATATACACACACACACACACATATAATACACACACACACACACACACACACACACACACACACACATATATATATTTGTATTTGTCTTACAGAGTAATGGGTTTTTGTGAGAGATTTTCATATATATTTCATTTAGGTTGATTTTCCCCAACCCACCTTTTCTCAGTACCCTATTCTCCCAGCTGTACCCTCCCTTCCAGTAATCTCCCTCCTGTTGTCTATTGCCCTTCCCCTAAAGTCACCACCATCACCACCACCACCACCACCACCACCACCACACACACAGAGCCCTTTCTAGAATCCTGAACAATATCTATGTTCCTCCCTCCCATTTGGGTACACATTTTTAAAAGCTAGAGGCTAGGATCTATATATGAAATAAAACATTTGGGAAATTCATCTTTCAGAGTCTGAATTATTTTACTTTACATAATGTTTTCCAGATCCATCCATTTATTTCCTACAAATTTCACTTCTCTTTACAGCTGAAAAACTTCCACTGTACACGTGGACTACATCTTCATTACCCGTTCACCTGCTGGGGGAGATCCAGATGGATTCCATTTCTTTGCTATGGAAAGAAATCAGTAACAAATATGGATGGACAACTATCTCTATAGCAGAATTTGAATTCCTTTTCATATAGCTTATGTATAGCTTGGTCTTTACTAGAATCCTAATAATTACTAAAATTACCAAATTTAGTTTCTCAAGAAACCTCCACACTAATTTATGTATTAGCTATACTATATTTTTGTAAACATATGAGCTCATACCTGCTGTGACTGCATGCACAAAATATGTTATAAGATCGGGTCAGCAAAAATCCTAGCATAGGTCATAGAGGGCTTCATGAAACCCTGTTCCAAGCTGTGAAGCCATTGATGACTGCTGGCCCATGAAGAGTCAGTTTTCCTTAGGGAATACAACTTCTGAGAGGCTACACTGCCTCTAGTACATCATCCTTCGTCCACCCATATTTTCAGGCAGAACTAAATGGAGGAAATAATGATGGAAAAATAAGGGCGGGATTAGAGACTGGGGAATGGAGGTAGATTTGATCAAAATGCATGGATAAAATGCTCAAATAATAAAAGGCAAAAGGTTATATAATTCTGTTCAAAATAGTTTTACGTTTTCAATTCTGGAATGCATAGAATACAACAACAAACAAAACAAAACAAAAAACTAGGGTCTCACTACGTAGATAAAGCTAGTATCTAACACAATGATCTGTTTCTGCCTCTGCCTCTGCCTCTGCCTCTGCCTCTGCCTCTGCCTCTGCCTCTGCCTCTGCCTCTGCCTCTGCCTCTGCCTCTGCCTCGGCCTCTGCCTCTGCCTCTGCCTCTGCCTCTGCCTCTGCCTCTGCCTCTGCCTCTGCCTCTGCCTCTGCCTCTGCCTCTGCCTCTGCCTCTGCCTCTCNNCCTCTCCCTCTCCCTCTCCCTCTCCCTCTCCCTCCCAAGTTCTAGGATTAAAGACATGTGCCACTATGCTCAACAACACTGGGTATTTTCATTAATGTGCATATCTACAAAAGGTATATTTAATTTTAAATGTAATTTTAAAATTAAGGCAGAGGCATGAAAGTTTGAAGTATGTATATTTTAGTAAGCTAGTTTTAGTTGGACATCCTCCAGCTGATTAGAGAGTGTTGTCATCCAAAAGAGGAAGTCATTAGTAGTTCACATGATGAAGTGCATTCTTCATGTTCAGTGTGTGGAAGAAATCTTGCCGGTAAATAAATCCACAAAGCTTGAACTTACGGAACTTGTATTATTGATTGGGAAAGAGTTTTCTTCAATGGGGAACAATTAACCCAGCAAGACTTCATTTACATACAAGTTTGGAAAAAGTTTTCATAGAACAGAGAGTCAAAATATATTAATGCTTTATTTATTTAATAGTATATTTTAAAATGTGCCAAGACATTTCAACGTATAGGACAATGGAAAGAAGATGGAATTATCCTAATCCTTACATTATGTATAATCGGATAGGAATCATATATAGATGATAAGAGTATTTGGAGCTGTAGGGAAGAGAGACTGGAGGGTCTATGTGTTCTAGGAACGCACCAAGCCAAGGAGCTGCTCACTAATGAGTTCCCAAGTGTCTTAGTTACTTTTCTATTACTGTGAAGAAATGCTATGACTTAGAAAGCATTTAATGTAGGGGCTCATAATTCCAGAGGTTAGTAAAGCCTATGACCATAATGGTTGGGGAGCATGGTATCAGACAAGGAGGCAGGCATGGCCTGGAGCAGTAGCTGAGGGTTTATATCCCATGCACAAGCAGCAGGAAGAGAGAAAAAGGCAGGCAGACAGACAGACAGATAGATAAATGGAGCCTGTCTAGGGAGTTGAAATATCAAAGCTCAACCCTAGTGACACACCTTCTCCAACAAGATCACATCCTTTCCCAGATAGTGCAACTAACTAAAGACCAAGCATGCATTCCAGACATGGAGGTGAACAATGCAGTTCCCAAAGGCATGGTTCCTCCTAACATAGTTTGCAGTGATACGGTGTAGAAATGGAGAACAGTCTGGTGGTTTCAAACGGCCACTTAGAATGTGGAGCGGGAGAGACATATGGGTAATGCTCCTGTCAATCTGATTATACTAAATGCTGCTCAGCAGATAAACTGTCATTTCTTAGTTTCTCTATGAAGATATTTGTGGAATATATCAGCGTTTGAATTAGTAGTTAAAGAAAGATAAATTGCTGTTGCCCATTTGTATGGTCACCATCTAGTTCCGTCATAGCTTCAAATAATAAGAAATATAGAAGAAAGCAGGGCTCTCTGTGTCTGTGTCTGTGTCTGTGTCTGTGTCTGTGTCTGTGTCTGTGTCTGTGTCTGTGTCTGTGTCTGTGTCTGTGTCTGTGTCTGTGTCTGT
>NC_034597.1:92327777-92399232 GCF_900095145.1 Mus pahari
GTGTCTGTGTCTGTGTCTGTGTCTGTGTCTGTGTCTGTGTCTGTGTCTGTGTCTGTGTCTGTGTCTGTGACTGTGTCTGTGTCTGTGTCTGTGTCTGTGACTGTGTCTGTGTCTGTGTCTGTGTCTCTGTGTCTGTGTCTGTGTCTGTGTCTCTGTCTCTGTGTCTCTGTCTCTGTCTCTGTCTCTGTCTCTCTTTCCTTCAGCTGAAGCATTCATCTTCTCTTGCTCTGCATCATCACAAAATGGGGTTCTCTGGTCTCAGACTCCAGAACCTACACCATTGGTTCGTTGACTCTCACATTTTAGCCTCAGGCTGATTGCTGCTTTCCTGGTTTTTCGCCTTGAAAACAAAGCACATTGCAGGACATCTAGGCCCACATGTTCTAATACATAGTTACATGTATGACTATGCACTGATATTAGAATTTATAAATGTAATTAAAAATTGGTGGCACAAAGTTGGTTTTTTTTTTCAGGAATAGGAGCAGATATCAAAGTTTCTAGCAGAAACACAGGAAAGTCATTTTCTTTATTTCATCTTTTATTTTACCGCATGATTCTTTTACTTATGAACTGTTTGAACCTCTAATACCTCGTGTTTGCTTGTTTACTTGAACTGCATGAGGGAAAAACAGATATAAAGGTCTTAAAAACTAGACAGACTGACTACATTATTGTTGTATTACAAAACTTTCTGGTGAGACATAACATGTATGTCTACTCACAGGGAGCCCACAACACAACGAAACACAGAGAACATCAAAACCCAACATCATTCAGTCAAAGTTTGAAGGACAGTTCAAATTCTAAGTCTCGATTATCATAAGCACCTTCTTCTTCTTGACCTTGTCTATAAAGGAGGCACACTAGCCCATTAAAATAGGGTGATTTGACATCTATGTGTATATACATGTTTAGAGTGCATTTAATGTTTTTAAGCACTTTAGCACATAGTAGGCTGAATTCAATAAAACAGGAATTTGAAATTAATGGAAACATGTCCACTCTATCTGTAGCAGAGAGAGGATCCTGTATAAGAGAAGTTAGTAGACTGGAGAAGGCCGGAATTCCCGACTGATCATTCTCTTCTGGTCTCTTCTTGCTTTGTTCATTCAGCAAGATAGGGTTTATTTGAGGTGATAAGCTGTAAACATGCATCAGTCCATACACATGACAGTCTTAGGAGAGCCATGGGAGCATCTGCTCATCTTGTGATCCCACTAAAAAGGTCTTTAAAAGCCACTTTATAGAACTTCTTCTATGTTGAATTGGAATTTGGGGATAACAAAAAATCTGTAGGATAAATTCTCAAAGTGGTAAGATTAAATTCTGCTGTGAAAAACAGTGTACTTTGTTTTAATTAGAAGTGGTGATTTCCGAGAGGGAGGGAGGGAGGGAGGGAGGGAGAGAGAGAGAGAGAGAGAGAGAGAGAGAGAGAGAGAGAGAGAGAGAGAAATTTGGGTCCTAATCTAGGTTTGCAGAATAGATTGGGAAACAAACCCTGAAAGTCGTGCACAGGAACTTTTTATTTCTATGAAGTAATAAGAGAATAAGCAAGCAGTGCTAGAAATGCTACCAATAATGATCCAGTGTCCTTAGGTTAGCGTAAGCCGTACACACCATCCCTGGGGACCTCAAGATCCCAAGTGTTACCATGACAGCACATTGTCAATAAAGGCTGGTCCCATCAGTAGTGCTTTGCAGAGAATGACCCAGCACTAGTGGCCAGGCAGATGTTAAGCAACAACTCCCCCCCCTTCTCCTCCAACTTCCCTTATGAATATCCCCACCCAAACCCCTACAGATGTTATTGTTAGGGGATGACCCTGCAAATATGTGAACTCATGAGTTCTTCTTTGTGTTTTCCTTCCTTCTCTCTAGAAGCCCAAGGTGCTGATGAAAAAGGGAAGGGTTCTGACAGTAAGGGCAAAACAAGAAGCAAGTCATGGGTTAGTCAGTTTTTGAGGAGTAACTGCGACTTATACATTGTCCTTCATTATAGTAATAGTGTCAGTATGACACAACAACTTTTGGTACTATGAACACAGTTTTAGAATTTTTAATAATTGATGGTTAATGATTTAGAAAATCATGTGTATCTTGGCTATGCGTCAACATGAGCAAAATCAGGGTCTTAGTTAAAACTATGACTCAGCAATATAAAGAAAGAATTCAAGAAATTGCATATATATTTATATGTATGTGTCTCTGTGGTGTGTGCGTGTGTGTGTATGTGTGTGTATACTTAGAGAAAATCTTATTTGTAGCTTCATTTGAACTACCTTTCAATAATTTTTTAAACTCTTTAAATTCGATCTTAGACTTTGAGAGATGTACAGCCATATTACAAAATGTTTTTCAAAAGGACTCCTTGGGATTGTTTTAAAAAAGACTACTTGGAAATGGCATAAAACCATAAGTGTATTATTGACTGAAGGAATTTTAAATATATCTCAAAAAGCATTTAGATGAAAAAGGGGAAAAAACACAGAAGCTACATATAAAATTAATAAACCAACACACACATACTAGTATATTTATTAAAATATAACAATGTGTAAATTTTCTTCTCTATTATCATGGAAAATTCTACACAATGGTGAGATCAGTTATCGATTCTTGTAGAATTAGAGGTGCAAAGTACAAATTTTTTGTTTCTTTGGAAACTCAGTTGTGTCATATGACAGGTTTCTGGATACTGTCTTGTGAGAGAGGGCTTTGCTGAAACAGACACGTGAGAGGGTGTGTGGTGTTTGGAAAGAGAATAAGCAGTACCCACAGACAGGGAAAGGACACCCTGGCAGTACCCACAGATGGAAAGGACACCCTTGCAGAACCCACAGACAGGGAAAGGACACCCTTGCAGTACCCACAGACAGGGAAAGGACACCCTTGCAGTACCCACAGACAGGGAAAGGACACCCTTGCAGAACCCACAGACAGGGAAAGGACACCCTTGCAGAACCCACAGACAGGGAAAGGACACCCTTGCAGAACCCACAGACAGGAAAAGGACACTGCTACGTTGCTAGGCCTTGCAACGCTTTGCTGGCTTTCACTAGGTATGCAAAGCTTGGCTGTTCTTTCCCGATCTTTACTTTCTAGAGAAAAACGTGCCAACGATGTTTTCATGGTATTCCGGCTGATTCTCTTCACTCCACGGACGCTTGCCAATCTGGCGGAGTCTTGATGTTTTTGCTGGATTTAGCAAATTCATTCTGCTACTAATTCATGTTTGGTGTTTACTTTGGGGCTGGATTGCCAAAACTCTGACAAGGAAGATTGGAATCACCCCAAAGAATTACTTCTAAACAGGTCCACAATCCCCTTCTCCCCATAAACCTTCTTTTTCCTGTATCTCTGATCGGTGGGCTAGGAGGGGTGTTGAATCATTCCAGAACCCTAAATAAGGTAGGGTTAGCGAACAATCTAAGCCTACATTGTCTTTCTTCCCCCCTCCAATGTGATATGTGTGTTCATTAATTTGCGTTATCGATACTATGGCGCCGAGTGAGCAGTGGACCAAAACTGTAGCACAGAACTTCAGGCACCCAGTCGGTTACAAAGGAAATGAAATACTTTATAAATACATAACAGAATAAACTCATTCAACAGCCAAACAAGAAATGGCAAGCAGTCACCTCTCACTGAGTTCAGAATATGTCGGTAGAGTCAAGACCACACCGTGGCCTAAGTGGGCCTGCCGTGCTCCGTGCCTTCCCTGTCTCCCAGCAGCGTTCCTTGGAAAGAACAGTTGGCACCGACATATTCAGTGTTCTCATTAAGGTCTTTTCCCACCACCTCCAGGCTGGAAGGCAGCAAGCAAGCTGAAGTCATATGAAGGGCTAAGTTATCCCGGAATACACGAGGAGTTCTCTAGGGACAAAGCTGCCCGAACAGACCCAACAGAAAGGAATTAAAGCCCCTGGAGACACTTGAGATTTTCCAGGGCTTCCTGATGGGTTTTGGAACACGTGAAAACCTTAGTAGATTCATTTTTAGTGATAATCTCTTTTTCCAGTGAGGTGGAAAGACGCAGAACGTTAAAGACAGTCTGAAAAGGTACAGCGGAGCTGGTGATTGCCTCTGAAGGATGCACCCCACCCGCCCCCGCTGCCCCACCCCCACTTCCACTCTGTGCTCACAGCGTTAGTTACTGTCTTCATAGTAGAATAAAACATACCAAAGCAACAACAACAAAACCCAAAGAAAACAAACAGACATGTAGGTGTTCTACTTAGGGCTGAAGTCTCTACAGTGACTTTTCCTGCACTCTTTATTAATCACCATCTACAAACAATCCACCTACCACTACAAAACAATCTCCCTTGGTGAGGGGTGAGAGGTACACCAATCTACAGGTACGAGGATGTTACACATTTAGAAGACAGTTTGTTGCTACGATTCTTGGGTAAAATAATGGCAGGTTATCCTTTGGGGCCCAAGAAGCCTGACCCCACCCCAGCCACGGATTCTTAGACAGGTTTACAGCACCAAACATGCCCTGTGTCCTGGGAAGGAGGCCTTCAGTCAAATCAGAAAGTTCGAGATTGCCCCGGACTACTCTTGGTACTATTGCTTCAGTGTGTGTCTTCCCAGATCTGTCATCGTTGTCGTTGTCACTCCAGATAGGTCTGCCAATGACGCTTCTCCCCCAGTAGCCTGTAGAGTACCCTTGGGCATTACAAACGCTGCCCATGGGCACACAGGAAGCACTGCTAGGATCCAGTCAGCTTTAAATAATAAGGACAAAGATGAAGACAAAGACATGTATTCGGGAGAGCTGTATATTGGAGGAGTTCTGAAAGGAGTTGGAAGGGGGTGATAGCACATATGGATAAAATACATTGTGTGTGTGTATAAAAATACGAATGAACGAATGAATGAATGAATGAATGAATGAATAAATAAATAAATAAATAAATAAATAAATAAATAAATAAATAAATAAAATGTTTAAGAAAGACGATAAAAAGTATGAAGTATCTCATTTCAGCCTCCAAGGTGGCCAGGTAGTGACTTAAATAAGTTCTAAGCTAAGTAGGGTTGGTATAAAAATGAACACATATCCTAGATTTGGGGGTCATGAGTATTTTTTTTATTAGTTCTTTGAGAATCTATTTTGATCGTATTCAGTCCTTTCTTAACTACTCCCAGTCTGTGTTCTCCCTCTTAACTCATCAAGTACAGTGGGTTCTTCCCATATATTCCTGGACGTAAGGCCTGCCTCTGGAGTGTGGTCAACCTACCAGGGAATACACCCCTAAAGAAAACGGACTCATCTCTTCCAGTGACCCTTCTCCTCCATGTTTGGATTTTGTCTGCTTTCATCACATCTATGCTGTCTCAACTACTGTGAATTTGTATGTGCAACTCTTCCTGTTGTGCCCAGAAATGCTGTTTCCTTGACCTTTATCCACCACCTCTGGCTCTTAGAATCCTTCTATCCCACTTCCACAGTGACCCATGAAGAGGAGGTACGATACAGATATTTCCCACAGAGGGATGAGTGTTCCAGAGTCTCCTATTTTCTGCTCTCTGTCCAGTTGCTACTCTCCGTGTTCGCTGCCATCTACTGGGAAAGGAAGCTTTCCTGATGAGGGTGGACAGATGCACTTTTGTATGGATATAGCAATAAGTCAGTAAGTGTTGAATTAATACCGTGTGCATTTAGCAGAATATCAGTAGTTGGTTCTCCTCTACGGCCGATGACCAGTCTAGTCACAGATATTTAGCCTGATGTGTGTTTCAGCTTATGGGGTAGGTCTTAAATCACTGGCATGCCTTGCCAGGGCAAGTACTAATTGTAGCTTCTAGGGTAAGCTGGTAAGGATGGCTAATTTTCCCCTGCCGTAGACTGCATAGCCTCTATCAGCACTGTGAAATCTTGACAGTAGGGATGAAGTTTTGAGGTTAGCTCCAGCTTGCTAGCTCTGTGATTTATGACTCAAGTATGCGGTGGTTTTGGCAACAGATTCTAACCTCAGTTGTGGAGGAAAACCAAGAGCATTGTAAATCATTTGTAATTTTGGATGGTCTGTGAGATATCACTGGCCAAAAATTGCAAAAAGGGGTAACCTTTTACCTTTTACTAACCCTGAGATTTGTATTTATCGACCTGCACTGTCTAGTATGGTCATGCTTGCTCTGTGATTACTTTTAAAACTAAGTGTATATGTAGATATTTTCAGAAAATTTTAAAGCCATAGGTTTCCATTATAATCATTTCAGAATGTTCTTAGTGTTAGTTCTCCATCTCCCTTGTATACCCCGCCCTCCCCTTCCCATCCACTGTATCACCCAGAACTATCGCCTGCTACTGAAATGCCACGCCCAGACTCTTAAGAAGATCTCAAGAGTTTTGTGTGTATCTGGCTCTTTCTCTGACTTGTCTTCTCAACTTAGGTTCCAAAAGTCATACAGGATGTTCAGTGGTAGCTCCTAGATAGAATATCTCTGCCCAAACCACACTTCACATTTCTCTGCATGTAAGAATTGTTTTTGTAATTAGTCTTGGTGCTTTGCCTCTCGGTAACATCTTATATTGAATTCACCACCCTCTGGGCTCCAACAACATTCCTTTCTGAACACATCTAGAATCTTCCTGCATCTTTTTTATCTCGGATGATGATATCTAAGCCCAACACTATCTATCACCCCTTGCTGAGTGTGCAATACCCCAATCTCTGACCCCATTTATGTCTATATTTCCTCTATAGTCTAGACTCAGTACAACAGTTGAATAAACACCAAAAAGTACCAGTTAATTTTATTTTGTTAAACTAAATGACTTCTTATGTCATTCATAGTAAAACCCAAAGACAGTACTAGGCTATAGTTTTCAGTGTATATCTGACTTGTCAGCTCTTTAACTAACTTATTTCCCCTGTCTAACTTAGAGCCTATCTGCTGGCTCTAAAACATGATGAGCAAACATACCTTTAGACCAGCTACTCTGCCTGCCTGCAAAGGTCTTGATCACAATCTACTCAGAGCTGTGTAAAAACTATCAGAAAGGTTTTTGTTGACCATTTAAATTACAAAACATATTTTACCACTTTATCTTCCCTTATCTCATTCAAGAAATGTATCATGTCCTGGGTAGAGGTGGCGCATGTCTTTAAACCCAGCACTCGGGAGGCAGAGGCAGGCAGATTTCTGAGTTCGAGGCCAGACAGGTCTGCAGAATGAGTTCAAGGCCAGACAGGGCTACATGGAGAAACCCTTTCTCAAAAAACAAAACAGAAGAGAAGAGAAGAGAAGAGAAGAGAAGAGAAGAGAAGAGAAGAGAAGAGAAGAGAAGAGAAGAGAAGAGAAGAGAAAAGAAAAGAAAAGATGAAAAGAAATGTACCATGGTTGGCAGCAGAGCCACCACAACCAACAAGGAACAGTACTGAGCTCTTATTCTCAGAACAGTGAAGAGTAACTAAAAACCTGGAAGGCAACAGGAGACGGGGCCTTGAGGACAATTTATTGTTAGAAAGTAAAGATTTTACCATAGAAAAGGCATGAAGGGTTCACCTGCTATGTAACAGAAATGCCCCCCCACACACACCTTCTAAATCATAGACAGGAATGTCTCCAAAGATGAGGGAACCTGGCTGTAAGCTGGCTGAGCCCCGATGTCATCAGATCCATGATCCTGCTTTGGTAGATTGGCAGAGACTAGGTAAAGGATTTAGCCTCATTTACAGTTGCCAATATTTGTATCAAACCCAGGCGACTGCTTTGCTGTCTGACATCTTAAGCTATCAGCGTTCACTGCATGTGGAACATGGTGTCTGGGAGAGAAGGGTGCCCACTCTGCTCTGCTTAGCTGAGATCGCAGGCCATCAGAGTTCACTGCATGTGGAGCACGGTGACTGGGAGAGAAGGGTGCCCACTCCGCTCTGCCTAGCATTTGGAAGGCAGCATTTCCTCACGTGGTTCCTTACTGAAGAAAGAACCAAGTTCGGAGGAGGAAGACGAATCTTCAAGTTCAAGCAGACAACGCTTACAAGGGACAAAATAAAAGGATGAGTAGAACTTGTCAGGCCTTAGGCAGCAAAATATTTAGAAATGAGCCCAGGCTGGATTATAGGATTTCCAGTGGATTAGACAAGAGCCAGCGTCCCTCAGGATTTTGTAAAATGAGTTTTTAGACCCTAAGGGGATCCTTACTTCCTTACTTCTGGCAAGAAGGGACATCTGTGGCTTCTATCATCATATCAAAGCCCATGCTAGTTTCCTTTCTCCGTCCTTACTCACAAGTACTTGTATATCTCAAAGCATCCTGGCCCTTCTCACCCCCCAGCTTCCCTCTTCTCAGATGCCTGTATCTTCTTAATGTAACAGCAAGGTTTCTTTTCTGACCCCACTGTCCCTGGCTATCTTGTTACCTCTACTCCTGGGTCTCCTGGGCTCTCTCCAGATAGCCCTGGCCATGTCTAGTCTGCTGGCCAGTTTACTTCTCTTTCTCTTCGCTCCGAACCTTTCCAGATGCGTCTGGACGTTTTCTCTCTCTTATTCACAATAAAAAAAAAAAAAAAAAAAACTTTCCTCTAAGAATGGATCTGTCGTGCTGGCAGTCTCTTTAGTGTACACTCCCCTTCCATACACACTGTTCTCTGAGGGGTATCTCATGGACGGGGAGCTGTGTGTCGTCTTAGGGAACTCAATTTGTATTGCTGAGATAGCATCTGGAGGCCACTGGCACCAGGGAACTCAGAGATGCAGCTGTATCACTGACCGCGTGGGTTCAAATGGTAAATTCATTTTTCATTTAAAAAAGTATTTGTTTATACTGTATCCATATTGAAGACACTGTTTGCATCTAAGGAGAACAATCTAGATCTTCAAGATATGTTGACCCAAGGCTTTCTTTTCAAGCTCCATAGGCCTACATTAGATTTCATTTCTAGTGCAAAGTAGTTGAAACATTTTTTTTTAAAAAAAAAGAAAGTAGAATTGTGAGATATTTCAATTAAAAGTTATACTTTGGAAAACATATTAGTAAAAATTATCTGGTAATATTTCTAATATCAAGTTATATTTGAGAAGATAATATTCTTATCTAGTTATATTTGATAAAAACAGATTTGGTAAATGTAATTTTTAACATAGTTTTTGAAAATTCTGAGTACTGGAATATACTTCTTTATAACTCTAATAATAAATATCTTGATTGTGTATTTGTGCAACACATCAGATAATTCCATTGTCAACTATGGACAAAATACGGATCAAGTGTCACATTACATTCTAGATCAGGCATCTTATCCATGACTAGACACGCAAAAATGAAATACAAGACTTTGGAAAGTGTTTGGACTAAGATGTCAAAGAGGTTAAGTAGGTCATATGAAAATAAAAGAAAACCATGTTTTTATCTGGATTATTTGGGTTTTCACACAAAATAAGAAGTAAAAAAATAAAAGAAGAAAAAAGAAGAGATATAAAGACAAGGTATATATAAGATATAGTTTCAACTACTTTGCACTTTATATCTTATATACATCTTGTCTTTATATCTTTATATACTCATCCAAAAGTGTAGCGCATGTCAATGGAAAGGAGCCTGGCTAAAATCAACAATTTTTATTTCGGAAGACGAAAACAAAGCAAACATTACTTTAGGGACATCTTAAACCAGAAACAATTAAATATGCTCTTTTTTGCTTTAATGGATATAGTAACCCAATGTTCTTCAAGAAACTCACTGTTCCTCCTTAACAAACCTTGGGGGGCGGGGGACAGGGAAGTAGGGAAGTGATTAATTTAATCTGTAAATTTTTCCATTCCCAGTCTGTTCTCAGCACTTGGTGGGGGGAGCTTTAGAGTTCTTACAGCTCCCCCTGCTGGTAGTAAACAGGATGTGCAACTTTTGTACGTAAAGCTTGTTTATTCTGAGAACAGCTAAATATAACATCAGCTTGTTATTGCAAAAGCAAGATTCCTCTCGTCGTTTCCGATGTCTGAAAAAGTTCAACCCGTAAATTAGAAACACGAAGAGTCATAGAATCTTCTGGAGAAACTATTTCCCGAAGTCGGGGCAACAATGGATTTTGGACTAGAGAGTTTAATCCCACACAGTACAGCTTCAAGAATCTGTTTCGGAGATCCAGCCCCAGAAATGTCTTAGGATCTGTGGGCTATCATTTCGAATGCATCGCCTTGCTGCCGTGCTCTGTACAGATTTTATCTGTAACCCTGGGCAGAAGTGAGAGGGATACAAGTCAGTTTAGCTGCTCCAACACTGTCGCAAAACCCCCACGCTGTCCTTGCAGTTTAGGGTCTGTCATGTGTCAGGCACTGGCCCATTCAAGAGAGCTGTGGTCTACAGCTGCGGGCGGCGCAGCAGATGCTCCTGGGATCACTGCCTGGCCTGTACCCCTGCATGTCATGCAGAGCTGAGATACTTGTACATTTCCGTTTCTTGACCAATAAAATCTCTAAAGTCTGCCTTGCCTTCATATTTCAAAGTATGAAGATATACCAGCCATCCCACAATTTTAATGGAAGCTTTATTTATTTATTTATTCATTTATTTATTTATTTATTTTACAACATCACTGGAGTCTCTTCATATCTGAGTATATTCTCCTTGTTCTCAATGGTGTCTCTTTGCCTAATGTGCAGAACACCTCAGGCGTTTTTGAGCTAACTGGTTTTGCTGTAGAAGAAAAGTTCAATCGCTATTTCAGGAGGCGAAGATCTTTAAGACTGGAAAAGTAACATATCTCAATCAATCCTAACCAGTTCTGTTTGTTGGACCACGCTGTCCGTTCACACCACTTTCCTTTCTCTTGGCTTCACTTCTTACTCACTCCAAGAAACACAGACTTAAAGTCAAGCTGGCTGCCTATAAAATGCATTGCTAGTTATTAAACTCAAGGCACATTTGATAAGAGTTTCAGCTAGACAGTGGCTCCCATGACCAGGATTCTGTTGGTTTTCTCTGGGGTTTGCAATTGCCTTTCTTTTTTAACTTGTCCTGGGAATATTTGTCACCTCCTGTTTTCTCCTGTTCTTCCTGTGCACCGTGTGCATCTTGATCTCCCTGAAGAGGTTTCAGTCCTTCTGGGGTCTGGGGTCTGGGTATCCTCTTTCTACTGTTGATGGTCCTCATGGTATGCAAGGGTTGTTGTAGGAAAGGGTGTCTAGAGGAACTGCTTTGCCTCGGGGCTATCAGCTGGCACTTGGAGTTCCCCATGTCACCGTACAGCCCAAGTACAGTGCAGGCTCTGTTCATCTTGCATATCAATGATGCAATTTGCCCTTCCTTGCTGTCGAAGAAAGGATAACTACCTTTAGTTATCCTTCTTCTACCCAAGCAAGCTGCTGTCATGGCTCCAGAGCTAAGAGGTTGCCGCCTTGCAAGAAGAGGTACAGAACCTACTTTACACATTCCAGGGTGTAGGGGATCTCCCATGGTTAGGTTAGTAATAAAACATTCTTTACTCGGTGACAATGCTAACTGGACACGGTGCTGAAGATGGGGGAACAGATGAGGGCCAAGTTCTACAGAAAAGATTTCCCTGTTTCAGCTTCATTTCTTTTCCCACCTTCCCAATCCACTAATCCTGAACTCAGTGATGTTCTTCACATCTTGGTAATACAGTCTACGCTGACTTTATCCACTGACGTTTACAGCAATGGTTCTCAACCTGTGGGTCGTGACCCCTCTAGGGTTCAACAATCCTTTCACATGGAAAACAGTGATATTTATATTACAGTTCATAACAGTAGAACAATTATAGTTATGAAATATCAATAAAAATAATTTTGTGGTGGTAGTGGGATCACCACAAGCACGAGGAGTTGTATTTGAGGGTCAACACATCAGGAAGGTCGAGTACCACTCATTTAGGATTCTTTTCTATCCTCTCCGGGTTTTTCTAATGATTGTTACAGATGTTCATTGATAATTATCATCATTCCTTGACCCCTGCCATCACCTGTTTGGGAGCATGGCTTTTGACAGTGTGTACTTACCACATCTGCTTTCTGCTATCACTCACGGGCCACAGAAGTCGAGAGGCAAACAGAGATGTCCATAGTGTTTTTCTGTTTGCTTGCTTTTTGTTTTTGTTTTGTTTTGTTCTTTAATTTTTCGGTTCGTTACATACGTTAGAGTCTCTTAGGTATTCTATAACTCCACAGCAATGTGAATGTGCAGGTATACGGCAGCCACTACCGGAGAGGAAGGGCGCAAGGAAACGAATGCATGCTGGATATAGGGTGTGGGTCACGGCTCTGAACCTCTGTAAGACAGTGGGCTGAGCTGACTTCAGATCCCAGCAGACGCCTTTGTAGCGTTTTAGAGCATCCGGTCTCAGTTCTTCTTCCCATCTGCGTCAGTGTGCGTCCAGTTTCCAATCTGCTTTTCTGCATTAGGTCTTCAGAAGTCGCCTTCTCTCACACTTTTCCTTGCGATGCCTCCACAAAAGAATTGAGCTAGTCTTTCTGGCTTATAGGCACCATTATCATTCTAGGTATTATTACTGAAAGGACTGCATTTCACTGATCCCCATTTCAAACCTTAAAAAAAAAAATCCCTTTAGATTTTTAATCTGCAATTCCCAGTGTTTGCCAATTTAGGACCATCTGCAAATTAGTTAATGTGCAGTTTAGCCTTTCTTTGAAATCAGTAATTAAGATGTAAAGTAAGGCTGAGACCAAGACTAATTCCACGGGCCTCCCACTGGGACCTCTCCTGAGCTCTATAACTCTTTCATCCGCACCTCTGGCTTCTCAACTTCCAGCCAAATCTCCAGCTATTTCTCTCGATATGTAATTAAGCTGATGCATGAGGCTCACCAGATTAACTTCTGTTTTGTAAAATGCTATCTGGGATACATATTTATTTGACTTGGTTTTGTATTTACATGTGTGGAAACCTTATAACCAACGCGAGAGGAATATTTCAGTTAGACCAACCCTGGCTTTTCCCATTAGCTAATCTCCTACACTGAAGACAGACACAGATAGTTTCTTAATATTAATTCTATTATTTAAGTACAGCCAACGTTCAGCATCTAGACTGTAACTGCCATTAAGGGCTAATTTTATCCTTTCTTTTCATTTTAAATTTGTTCCAGCATTTTAGAATCTTTCTACTTATTTAAGATAAAATCTGGCTTTATTTTTTAATACGTTTATTCAATTATTCCCCCACCAGCCATAGAAAATCCTTTTGTTTTCAGGTCTTAGGCGTTTTCTATTAGCTGCCAATTATCTGTGTCTCAGACTGACATTCAAATAATTAAATATTCAGGTGCACCGATCTTGCCACCAAGGGTTTTATGAGCATTTGAGAAATTTGTTTAAGTTTAATTGGGAAATTAAGCCATGGGGCAACGTTACTGCAGCGCTCCACCGCTGTGCTCTGAGGAACCGCACTAATCTAGGTCAGAAAAACACAATAGGACCCACAAACACCCGAAGAAGAACACAAACCCACAAACATCCGAAGAACACTAAGCCCTGCTCTGCACGACTGCCAAATTTGGAGGTATTTTAATCTCCCTTTTCTGGGACTCTTTCTGCTTCTAGTGAGCAGACCAGCCTCTGGTTTATAGTCTAAGTCTTCACACTGATCTCGAGCCCCTGACTATTCCCTATGGCTCTTTTCTCCCTTCAGAACGTACTCAAGTATTTTATTACTGTGTGTCTGCAAAACATATCGCTCTTTTCTCTGTAGTATCAGATGACATTCCGAGCATTCTGAGTTAGACGCTGGTTTCTTCGTTGCTGGGAAATGCATCCAGACAGGCCGTAAACATTTTTATTCTGCTATAAATACACAAGAGTTTATGATGTATGTGGGACTCTAGCATGATGGATTTCTTCCCAGCTAAGACTTACCCACACGGAACGAAGTGGCTTGGCTCACTTTATATTTCCTTTAAGAACATACCTTTGATTTTCAATTAATGTAACTTCAAATTGAGAAGAATCATAAAGGAAAGACAGAGAAGGATAAATAGAGAGGAAAGGACAGAGCAAGGGCTGACTTGGGAGGCTGAAGGGAAGTATGTGCTTAAGCATATTCCAAATCAAACTGTCCTGACTATTTTCTGTTATATAACATTACTGTGCTTTGACTTGATACCCCTCCCCCCCACATCAAGAGGTACCGAGTTCTCTTTAATTAAAACTGTACAACTGTATGTCTCCACATTGACTTCTTACTAAACATATGAATCAGCTGAAAATAGGACATTGTTTTGTGAAACACCTTTTACATGCCTAAAACTCTTGAAATCACAGCCTCATAAGAGAGATGGAGACGTATTAGGTTCAGATTTTTAAAAGAAGTTTTTCAACTGGGAATTTGAGGAAAATCATCGGTTTGTTCATGTTGCCATGAGGTGGACTCGTGTGAGTCAGGAATACGCCTGTGCCCATCCCATGTAGGAGGGTCCGCAATGCTGATTTTGGTAGCACCATTCTTCTTCCGGAATGTGTACTACTCTTTTTTTTTTTTTTTTCCTTGCTGTTTCACATCGATAGTGCCTTAGACCGCAAACCTAGAACAGAAGATGCAAGAATGAATGTCATGCATGAGTGTCTCTCCAGACCTATGTAGACACGATGAGAAGAGCATCATCTCAAGTGTGGTCTGGATTCTACCAGGTCCATTTTTATCCTTTTGCTTCTTCGATAAACATCTTCTAAATAGTTTATTTATCAGATATTGGTTTTTAGCAGAATTGGTTTCCCACATATGTAAATAAGAACAAATAAGAAGTCACTATTCTCTGTCTCTGGCTTTTTACAAAGGGTTGGAGGGAGAGAACTCGTGATATCAGACTCAGCTACCATCCTACATGAGTTTCATCGGTCTGCTGTTAGAATAGCACACCTTTAAAGTTGCATAGAAACTGACAAATAGCCGCTCTGCCTATTATGTGTTCCGTTCTAAGTATCTCCCAAAGGCTTACGCCCTGGGTGACAGTGATACTAGAAGCTAGGGAAACGCCCGGGGAGGTCAGAAGGTAATTTGGCCTCCAAGAACATGTCCTAGAAGGGGACTGGGGACACCTGTCCCTACCTTCTCTCTAGTGCTCCATAACATCATGCTCTATCCCAACACAGATCTAAAGCCAAAGGCAGGCAGGCAGGCACCCAGACTTCCAAAACCACAAACTAAAACCAAACCTTGCCCCTTTAAAACTATTTATTTCTGGCATTTTGTGACAGTAACTTAAAGGTGTCTAGCATACTACTCTTTAGTCAAGTCTAATGTAATTAAAATTCCAAGAAGTAAAGGCCTTGGTCACAGTGACAGCACCCACCCATGGAAGGTAGTGACCACATCTGGAGATGGTCAGAATGTTCTACCAGGCCTGGCAACAGCACGGCGAGTTTCGACAAGGAAGACTGAAGTGAGCAAGCAGGAAAGAATCCACAACTTCAGCCAGTAGTTCCAAGTGAATAAATATGATTATTTCCTACTCATAAATGATCAAAAACCAACAGAAAATATTGGCAATTAGTGGAGGTGTTTAACTAGAGCCCATGGATAAGTCACTACAGTAGAAGCCACAAATAGCTTGCGTTTGGTATTTAAGTCAGCCACACAGGGGCAGCCATTTCAACGTACAAACAATTTAAAATACTAGGACCCTCTGCAAACGTGTTCACCATCACGAAAGTACTAGAACCTAAGTCTTCCTTATGATCTTGTTTAGTACCCTATGGAAGAGGTGGAATATTACAGACACCATTAGATGGCAGCATCACACAAAACTACGGTTCAGCTTAGAGCAAGATTGTGTTCTAAATGGCCGAAAAGTTTGTCACAGAGCGAGCGAATGTGTAGCCAATGTGTTGGTGGCGAGCTTTTAAACACAAGAAGGAACTCGGATTAGCGAGAGTTGATTCAAGTAAAGGCAGGGTTTAGGGAGTAAGAGAATAGAAAGGCTTAGAAGGACAATAAAGCTCTGACAACTCCTGACAGTTGCAAGGCAGGTCCCGGGCACCGAAGGGATGCCCACAGCATGGAGGGAACATGGTGGACTTCCAGGGCTTGGTAAAAATTTTTTCAACACCATTTTTATTTTTTTACCAGAAAATATACTAAATGGATAGTAGTTTAATCATTCCATGATATTTTCTCTAAATTTAAGATTAAAATAAAAATCGATTCCATCTGTCGTTAGATAGGAATAATTTTGAGCTTTTAAAAGCAGGATATTTACCGAAGTACACTCTGTAGGATAATGATTTTGAATAAAAAATACCCCTTTATGTAAAATATGAAGTGTAATAACCTAATTTTAATAATTAACCAGTTCAGTTTTAGAAACAAATATTGTGTACAAAATGCTAATAAATAGAATCACATTTGTTCTACATATTTGGATTTTACAGAATTTTTGTGAACATATTAACAGAACATTGAAAATACAATACAAATTTATCCCAAAATTGTTTTTATTTGGTCTAGTAGGTAGCATGCCAAGGCTTCATTTTATGTGTCATACTAAAGGGTGGTTATGTTTATCACAGACATAGGAACCACCAAAAGGAAAAGAACTGCTCAGAGTCTTTAACTGCCCAGTGGTGGGTTTAAGTTTCTTAGAACATAATGTAACTCTCCAGTTTGACACTGTTCTTCCACTCCTTATATGACCAGCCTTTGACACAGTGACAGCAGCTCTTGGGGACCAGATCCGTGAAAACTTGAGATGTTGTTATTCATGCCAGGGACATTTTGGAGGTCAGCCATATTCCGTCATGAAATTTTCTTGTTTGGTGCCTACATCTGCAGAACTGGTGACCCCTTTCCCAAGTGAGCTCTCTTCTGTAGTGGACTGGTCTAGTTTGTCGAATATTCAAGCTTACATGTGAGAGTGTTCTTATATTAGGACTTATCCTTTTTTATGTGTTTTTTTTTTTTGAGTTATATTTTACTTCTGTATTTGGCGTGTGTGTCTGTGTCTCTCTCTGTGTGTGTGTCTCTGTGTGTGTGTGTGTCTGTGTCTCTCTCTCTGTGTGTCTGTGTCTCTCTGCGTGTGTCTGTGTCTCTGTGTGTGTGTGTCTGTGTCTGTGTGTGTGTGTGTGTCTGTGTCTCTGTGTGTGTGTGTGTGTGTGTGTGTGTGTGTGTGTGTGTGCGCGTGCAGGAACCCGTGAATGTCAGAGGACAGCTTGCAGGAGTAGGTCCCTTCCTTCCCCTGCATGGGTCCTGGGGATTGAACTTAGGTTATAAGACTTGGTGGCAAGCACCTTTACCCACCGTGTCAGCTCACTGGCCCAGCTTGCATGTGATAGAGCTATGATTTTCCACCACCCTTCCAGAATAATCCCACCAAGCGTCTGCCCTGCATTCAGGGAGCGATTCATTGATGCTCCAGGCCAGATTGCTATCACCAGCTGTGGTCAGGGAAGAAGATATAAAACCCTCGCCCCTGTGATGTAATACTGTACAATTAGGCACATAATGTGGATTTTATGCTTTTCTCTGGAACATCTGGCATGCAGTACTTTCTAAAAGCAAAGCTTGAGTAGCCAGACCTCCTGTTGGATTTTAATATCAGTGTTCCTTTACACATATCAGTTATCATGTTTGTGCCAGGTTTTGAAATACCACACTCTAACTTGCACCTCTCCAGTGAGTGTAAATTCAGAGTGCCTGCCGGGAGGTGATGCGTTTGTGTCGGGAGCTAATATCTCCCCTAATCTAAATACCAAATGGGTTTTAGATTGACATTCTAACCCAGCATTGGTCTTGGCCCTTGGGAAAAATCATTGTTTATGAATTCTTTTCAGGTACTCAGAATTAAGAATCAATCTATTTCAACTTTGTTGCTTACATTACATTTGCATTTCTGAGATATTAGGGAAATGAGCATAGTTATTGTATGTGTCCACAGGAAAAAAAAACAGTAGGCAATAAAAAAAAAACCCTTTAAATAAAATTTCCTAAGATCTCAAGAATAAAAGATATGTTGCCCAGGGAAAAGCAAATCGCTATCTAGAAATTCTTGTGAGCCAAAATCTTTTTCACTGACAAAGTAGGAATGAGCATGTCCGCAAAAGAGCATGCTGTTGCTTGCAGAGATGGCTTATAGCAGTGTATTTTCTTATAAACAAAACAAAACAAAACAAAATGAAACTTGGGAACTGACGAATGAGAATAAAGAGAAAGACAAATGACACAAAGTTAAAACTGAGAGAAAACAAGAGAAAAAAATAAAACTAAACATGGTTTGTGTAAAGCAGTAAAAATAAAATATGCTTTAACAGACATGTGGTTGACAATTATCTATGTTCATTCATTGGTCCACACTAGGCAGTCGTCTAATTCTATTGATTATGTTGAAATTTTAAAAAGCAATTATGGAACTATTTTAAATAACTGCAACGTAAGAGAAGACAAATGTATCACAAAATTAAAAGTCTTACCTCATGCAGCCAGTTGTCCACAATGACTTCTTTAGCTAGTGGGGTTGGAAGGAACTTCCCTGACATATTTTAGCCCCTGTCTAAGTCTGAATGTTAGCCTTAGTGACCTGCAGCCACTTTTTTTTCTTTGTCCTCTCAGGCTCCAGAGACCTTGGTTAGGGTTTTTTTTCTTTTTTTTTTTTTTTGAGTTTTTAGGCTACCTTATTTGTGTGGTTGCCTACAACAAAATGGCCTCTGCTGTGGTTCCATATCTAAGTTATAGTTATTTGGATATTCCATAGCTAAATAAATATCTACAATATCCAGCACTGTACCATTGCACAGTATATAACTCTCTTGATAAGAAAACTAAGTTTGTGACTTGTATATTTTGCTATTTTCATAGAATAATGTTTTTTTGGTTGATATCAAAGAGCAATGCCCATAGCACCACGATATTGGACATGTTGGAAACAGATGGCTGTGAGCGTTTCCTTAAGTAGAAGGACAGATGGAACAGGACTCAGGGACCAACTTTCCCTGCTTTGAAGGGTTTGAATGACAGGACAGGACTTTTTTTTTTCTTTCTCTAATTGGTAGCATCACTGGGTCAAAGAAAAGGGAACTCTAGGTCAACCATGCGAAGTACTGGTGGACAGAATTCCAGCAACAGGGCAGACTGAACACCATGAAAAACATTCCTACTCTCAACCAGGAGGCACGGTGTAAAATATAATAATATTATTCTAGGACTAACCAGGAAGACCAATTAGGAATGGGAAACTTCCTAGGTACAGAGAGTCAGGGGCTATGACTGTAGGCAGAGCATAAACCCACAACGCAGAGCATTGACTACAGAGATACCAACAATCAAATACAGGCTCAGGAAGAAAAGGAGAGGCATATAGCCTACCCTACAGTACAGTTGGGAGCCTAGAGGACCTGCCTCTTTCTTAAAGGACAGCCCTGGGAAAAGGCAAGAGACCTTATCTCTAGATAAATCAATAACCCTCCCAAGAGAAATCAGGACTTCAAGTCTGAATGTATGCCTACTGTGTATGATTCACAAGGAGAAATGAATGAAAGGAATATCTGAGTCTAAGCCAGCAAGATCTCGGGAGGATTCTGTGAGGACAAATATAGGAACTCTTCAATCATATAGCATTTAGCATGCACCAGACCTCATTCAGAGGGTATAATAAATAAAGCATAAACCCAGAGAGCTCATGAGAGGCTGTATGGGACAGGAGAGGTTAGTCAAAACAACAACAACAATAAACAACCAAACAACCAACCCAAACCCACAAATTTCAAATAGGCAGGACATCAAGTTCAGAAGGTCTATCATTAACACTGAAAAGTGTACTTAAAAGCGAAGTACTTCATGCTTTAAATTTGAGAATACACATATCCTCACCATAAGGATCAGGGACAAGGCATAAATCAACTTACTTAGTCATCCAATGTATACATACTTCAAGACGGTATGTTTTATATTTTGAAGCAATTTTTAAAAAAATTAATAAAAGGTATGCTTGCAAAATAATAAATTTGAAAGTTACCGGGAGGGAAGGGTAAACAAAAGGAAAGAAAGCACAGAATAAGAACTGACTCAAGAACGAGAAAATCAAAAGGTCTTAATGATGTAAATGTGTGTGAGCATGCACAAGCCAACTGCGTGCAGGGCATGGGATTATGTTCTGCTTTATACTTACTTCCAGCTCATTGAATGTTAACAAATAACACATTTTAGAGGAAGCTATGTGTGATGAAGGTTCTTATTTTCTGCATTTTATATACTGACTTTCGGGAAACGTTGCAGGTTGGTCTCTGTTGAAAAGCAGGGCAATTGTGGCTTAGCTAGAATGTTGTAGACAATTCTAATTTTGCTTTTCATTTGTAACAAGTCTTAATTTTCATCTTCACCTGAGCCTTCCATTTCTGTTTTTCTTTCTGCTCATTACTCTAGGAGTACTTTGGCAATCATAGGACGAGACAAGGAAATTATGGAAATAACAGTTTTCACACTCAACACCCCACTTCCAAACCCTGTATATCATTTCTATGACAAAGAATAAAGCAATTTGAATTATAAGATTATATTTTTGTTAGTTTAATATAGTATCCTCATGTAAGGTGTAAGGCGACTTATTAGTATCACAGCTTGCAAAGAGAGGGAAGTGACATTAGAAATCATATGTCTTCCCTGTGTCTTTGCAGGAGCACAAATAACCTAATTTTTTTTTCTTAAAAAATAAAATCAACTTAGAGTCTGGGTTTGGGGCAGAGCACACTCAGCTCTCAGAAAAGGGTGGGGGCAGAGCTAACAAGGAGCTGCCTTCAAAGATGGTTGAAACCCAGGGGGATTTTCATCACAGGATTTTGGCTCTGGAAGGTCTTTGAAGATTTTTGGATTTTCACTTAACAGGTGGTCCTGTGCCTGCTGCTCTTTCTGCTGATCTGAAGCCACACAGCCCAGCATGGCTCCAGCTGCTTGACTTTCTGGAGTTAAGGCCCCAGGAACTGCTCCTTCCCAACTCTTTTTTATTTATATCCAATAATTACTTTTTTTTTTTTTTTATGAGAGGCTTACAATCTCCCTTCTCCTTTTCCCCACCCACTACCAGCCAGCACTCCGGGCTTTGAGCATCAATGCCTGCCCCTCAATTATATCAGAGAAAACCTGAAAGATCCTGAAAGATCGCATAGCGCGAGTGCAAGGTGTCCACTAGATGGCAGAATTGATTAAGCTGAATCGTGCGCCTCTCAGAGAGACCGTGAACTCTCCGTACAGAATCCAGATGGAGGGACAGACAGCCCTCTAAAGCTGATATCTCCACGTTTTCCCCAGTGTGAGTCCTGAGCGGCCCACGGGTGCTCTGAAATGCTCCGGGCCGCACCATTGTTACAGTCCATAGAGGTGACACTTTAGGGAGTGACGTTATGGTGTCTGACAGCCTGTTACATATTGTGATGCTGTCACTGGAGGCTAGAGACTACTCCAAAGGTCCTAGTTCAGGAAATCCTGACTTACAAAGTTCAGGTTGTCCATCCATACAGAAAGTCAGACCCACTCTTTATAATGTCCCACGAGGAATACTGACAGCATCACTCATTTAGGAATACTGACAGCATCACTCATTTAGAAAAATATGATCTACCAACTCTCAATTCTCCATTGATGCAAACTCGTCTGGTTTTATTCCTAGTAGTGGATTTATACAGCTAAGTAATTTATTGTGCCACCCCCATTGAACATCTTTACAGAATATTTCATGATTGAAACAAACAACATAAAAAAAAAACAACAAAGAATTTAGTATTTAAAAGGCTCTGTACTTTTATTCACCTAGTTTAACATTTATCTGATTTATTTCATGCAGCAACTCAATGTTTCAATGGTCTTGTGCTGTTTAGGCCACACACATAGAACCACTTGAACAATACCCTTTGTAAGAACAACTGGGATCCCCCATGACTATGCTTGCTCTCAGGAACATGTCTTAATTACTTTATTTCAACATTGCACAATACACAGCAAGCACCAAGATGCAGGTACCAATTCTATTCCTTAGCAAAGGAGCCAAGGCTCAAAACAGCAGACTGAAGCTGTTTAGATCACAGTAACTATGAAGTTTAATAGGAAGCCTCTTCAATCTTTCACTTGAAGTTTCTTATCGAACAACAGGCTTTTATTTCCCTAGTTGAATGTGAACATTACAAACACCGTACCTATATTTGCATATAGTTGCATATAGAGCCACTTACATATATTCTTGTAGCCTGTGAGTAAACTATCTACAAATACAGTGATTAATTGTGATTACAAAGGAACTCGTTTTTCCCAGGCAAGCAGGATTAGACCATCTTCTACACAGCACTGAAGGATGAGGCCGAAACGAATGGACCTGCTGTCTTTTACATTTGCAGCCATATCAGCTGTCGCTCTTACTGTTTCTGTCTGTGGCGACAGAGCATGTGGTACTGAGTGATAGCATTACTTTAGATCTTATAGGTCTGTCCTAATGACGACCCAGCAGCTAAAATGCTGTCTCTGTTCTTTCCCTTTAAGTCATTACAGGCTCAGAGAACAGTGTCAAAGGATATGAGACAGTCCCATGCACGCTTCGTCATCCAGCTTTCTCTTGTCGCTTAAGATGGCACACTGGTCAAAGAATATTAACTATACTGCCAATCCTAAGCTTCATTTAGACTGGCAGAGTTTTCCACCAGTACCCTTCTCTGTTCTGGATCTAGTGTGGGACCTGATGATGACAATTACCCTTTCTTTCACCTTTTGACTAACTCGTACTGAAATATGTGGAGGCAGAACCACTCTCCTCACTGCCCATTTGTTTCGACATCAACAACTCTAAAACCCAGGGGTCTCATGCAGAACCCACTGATGTGGAGCAATCAGTGTGTGCAGTACTAAGTCTGAGCTCTTTACGTGGGCTAGGATCTGACTTAGCCTGAAATCTAATGGGGAGCTGGGAGCCCTGCCCATGGAGCTAAACTTCAGAGCTTTTGGGTAGATTTGGATATCCATGCAAGCCATTAGGTTTGCTCACCCAGGAGTTTTCTAACGAAGGATCCCATCAGAACGCATTTTCAATTTGGAATTTCTGGTCAGCCAATAAATTGCTTAGGAAAACACTTATTGTGGAAATCCCTGGCAAAGATCCTCTCCTGCCTTTGTTTATAGGAGCAAAGTTCAGAGTTGTTCCAGGCCAGTGAACCCATATTCTCTTTATACTCCATGTCAGCCTTTTTTTTTTTTTTTTAATTTTAGCTATCAATTTCTTTAACTCACCCCTAATGTCCCTGCATCCCATCTTGCTTACCTATTCCAAAAAAAGATCATTTCATCTGTTTTAAAATAAAACAAACAAACAAAAACTCACCAAGCACATAGCTGCTAAGCAGACTTACATGGGTTTTTAAATTCCCTTTTGGACACTGATTGCCTTAGTTATGGTTTCTATTCCTGCATAAACATCACAACCAATAGGCAAGTTGGGGAGGAGAGGGTTTATTAAGCTTACTCTTTCACATTGCTGTTCATCACCAAAGGAAGTCAGGAATGGAACTCAAGCAGGGCAGGAAGCAGGAGCTGATGCAGAGCCATGGAGGGATGTTCCTTACTGGATTGCCTCCCCTGGCTTGCTCAGCCTGCTCTCTTATAAACCAAAGACTACCAGCCCAGGGTTGGCACCACCCACTAGGGGACCTCCCCCCTTGATCACTAATTGAGAAAATGCCCCACAGCTGGATCTCATGGAGGCATTTCCCCAACAGAAGCTCCTTTCTCTGTGATAACTCCAGCCTGTGTCAAGTTGATACAGAAAACCAGCAAGTACACTGATAATTTTAATTTTCTGACTGTCCTACAGATAATGAAGAAGAAGTCACCACTTTATTTCAAAGACGACTAAAGAGGTCTCCATATTACAGTGCCTTTGCTTTGTAAAATACAAGTGTTCTTGACTTCATTATGTTTTCTCACAACATTCCCAGGTTCCCACATTATTCAGGATAAACACAAAATACGGTGCAAGTCTCTATAGCCAGACAAAATAATGGTTGGCTTATAGTGAACGAGAATTTTAATGTAGATTTCTAAACATGTACTTCAAGGTAAGTGCCCAAAAGGGATCATAGCAACAAATTCACCTTTAATTTCACATTTAACATGAGGGATCCCTACATGCTGACAATCACTTATAAACAATAGACTCAAAACCGTCACTTGGGTGAAATGAAGAGGTTACATTTTTATTATTATAATTTTCAGTATAACTAATGAGGTTTCCCTGTACCTGATTGAAAAATAACTTTCTGGTTTCTTAGCTGTTAGCTCTCCTCTTGGGTTATGCCCATGACAGTCACGCAAATAGGAAGCTTATATTAAAGCCAGAATCAAAGGCAGCAGGAGAGGGAATCAGGCTACATTAATGAACCATTGAAGCCTCTCTCCAGCACGGATGAACACTAAATCACTGGTTAGATCTCTGGTGGTTTCCCACTTGAGAGATGAGAAGAAAACACACATTCAGAGCTCTAGCAAAACCCTTGAAACTTGCCAGCCTAACACAGTGGCTGAAAGATTTTTTTAAAGATGATCTTGATAGAACTACTGGAAATATTTCCTCCAAGCATTTGCTTCTGCTCTGACCCTCGAAAGGGCCAGTGGCATCAGACAGAAGCACAGGGGTCCAACAGACTTGCGAACATTATCAACTCCTTTGGTTACAATTAACCTTAAGGTTACAAATTAACCTTAAGGCTCCAGGTAGAGAAGAGAAGAGAGGGACATAAAATTATTGGTCTTTTCTCAAATTGACAAGGTAGTCAGGATGGCTGCTGTCTTACACACTTGTGAATGGCTACACTGCATCGGCACTGTCTGTTACACAACACGGAGTAACTAGATGGAACTACTGGACTGGAACATGTCACAAATTAGGCTTTGTAATAGGGAAATATATTCTCAGGGTTTTTTGTCCTTCAAAGAGGAGTAGTGCTTTATTTTAAATTGAGTTGTCAGCGCGCACTGCAATTCTATTTGCTGCTCCTTTAGATATATATGTTGTCATTAGCGATATAATTAGCACATGTTCTTGATTGCCTTCCATGTTGGGCACCAGGGGAGCTGAAGATTAGTGAAGCTCATATGCTTTGCCACTTTGAGGATTTAGTTGAGAAGAGAAAGAAATGGGTGAGAATGAGAGAGAGAGAAACAGGCAAGAATGAGGAGACATCATCTTTATTCTACTAGAGTAAAATTTGACTTCTGAGACATGTGTCTCTAGATTTGTAGCTGTTTTCTTGGACCACAAAAGACAAGCTAAAGGACTGGTTAGCAGTTAGTTATATTAGATGATAATGAACTTCCTACTGTATTATTCTAGGATAGGATCTCAATAGCGTTTAGTCTTTTAGTTAAGAATGTGGAAAAATCATGAAATCTGCACAGGTTTTTGAATAATAGCCTAGTATTAGATATTGTGTCAAAGGGAGAAAGGTAATTATAAGAGATTAATGGTGGGAATAGAGTTCTAGAGATACACAGCTCTAACGTACATCTTGGGAATAATTTTAGAACATTTTATATGGGGATATGGGGATACAATCTCCAAAAAGAGCATGAGTCTTAAGTGTTCTGCCATCACTGGGAAGATACAACAGGTTAGGGATGGGTTGTTCAGAACACCATTTTAGGAGATCAATCTCAAAATAAGCATAACCTGGCAGACACTAAATAAATCAGAATGGATGATGAATTGGAATTATTTTCTTTTTACATCAGTTCTGTTATATCCATAAAGGGCTTGAAATGGAGTAGTAGAAATCTAAGTGAAGAAAACATGGAAAGAGGAGATTCACAGGTGAAGTTGGGCAGAAGCAACTTAGTACCTAATTAGATTTTGATAATCATGTAATTAGTGGACTTGAGAATAATACATCTGCTCTCAATCCCCAGGGCTTAGGAAACAGTGACACAATCGGTCCAGACTGAAAACAAGAACATTGTAGGGATGACATTAGACTTAAGTGAAAGAATCCAGAAACTGCCTGCTCTTAAATTTCACATATTATGATGTAGTCTGTGACAGGAAAGGATGTCTCAATAGCACCCAACAGGCATTAACAAAGGATCTTAGCTATATCTATCTAATGGGGTGGGCGGTGTTTCGCAAAGTGCCACAGTTGTTGGTTAAACCACTATGGTTTGGGTCTCAGATAGTCTCAGAAAGTTCCCATACAGAACGTGGTTACTCATGTACAGGACTTAAAGGTTCTAACCACACGAGCAGACCCCACTTATCAGGTTTCTAGCTTAGTGATCAGCTAAGAGATGTCAGAAACTTCAGGAGGTGGGGCCCGCGTGCAGTTTGTGGGTTACGGGAGGCATGACACTGAAAAGCATGTTCTGTTCCTGGATCTTTCACTTCTCTTTGCTTCCTGGCCACCATGAAGTGAGTACTTTCCTCCGGCCATGATCCACAGCTATGAAGATGCTCTGCCTACACAGACATAAATGCAGTGTGAAGTTTCAGTCTGAAGCCTCGGAAACCATGAGTCAAAGCCAATCTTTCCTCTTTTAAACTGATTTGCTCAGCCATTTTGTAGTGGGGAACTTCTGTCTTGAGTAAAGGAAGCAGAGGCCTGCCAAGAATTAGTCATAATTATGAAAGAACCTGGTCCCAAATGGGAAGTGAGTTTTGCTGTGTGTAAGTGAGTAAGGCAGGAAGCTGGGATTTGATGATGAGGGATAAAGAATGTTGATAATGTATATCTCTATCTATCTACTTATCTATCCATCCATCATCTATCAATCTATCATTTATCTATCTATCTATCTATCTGTCTGTCTGTCTGTCTGTCTGTCTATCTATCTATCTATCTATCTTTTATCTATCTGTCTATCTGTCTGTCTATCTATCTATCTATCATTTATATATCTGTCTATCTATCTGTCTATGTATGTATGTATCTATCTATCTATCTATCTATCTATCTATCTATCTATCTACCTATCATTTATCTATATGTCTGTCTATCTGTCTATCTATCTATCTTTCTATCATTTATCTGTCTCTGTTACACTGAGATGCTTTGCACAATATCATTTGACATAAGCATGCTAGGTGAGTGACTCCTCACCTTAGAATCAAGAAATAGGGCAATTATTAAAGACAAAAGCTGAACATCTGAATCTGATACTGGCATTTTTTTTTAACTACAACACTTGATCTTAGCATGGTCACATACTGAGAGAGTCAACTTTGCGTTGTTGTTTCCTTTACAGATCTGGCTACCTACTACAAGTACTTATGGTAATACTTAATGATAATACTTAACTTACAAGAGTTGTAATGGTAATATTTAACTTATAAAGAGGTTACAAGGATAGAATAATGGCATACATTGAATAATAGTTATTATTTGTGTAAGATTATCAATACACTAATATAAATGTGAATTGTATAACTCTACTAGGATGTGAAGGAACTGAAGTGTAACTGACATTCTAAAAGTAACTTAAAATTTTCAAAAATATGTCCAGAATATTTCTTCCACTTGATTTATTATTATTATTATTATTATTATTATTATTATTATTATTTTATTGCTGTTTGTTGTAAAAAAAAAACCCAGCAGAATCTATTGTTATATATTCTGATTACATAAAAACCTTTATTAATAGTATTTTTATTTCTGACAATTTCATATTTGTGTATCTTGTAATAACATATCCTATTCTCTGTTATCATCACCTCGCACTCTGTTGAGCCCTTTCTTCTTCCCACCCTGTCCATTTTCTTCCAAGTCTTTTTTTTTTTTTTCTTGTCATGTCTGTGTATACAGTCACAGCTGTTTGCAATGACCAGGTCATCATACTCAGAGGACATTTCACAGTTCTGCTTCTCACCCTCCAACATTTACAGTTTTCCCAGGCCATTTTCCACAATGCCCCCTGGGCCTTAGAGAAAGTGATATAGATGCTACGTTTGGGCAAAGCTTCCAATATTCATTTATTTCTTGAACTTTGACCAGTTCTGTCTTAACCATTGACTACCTCTGAAGGAGGTGTGTTTTTGTTTTTGTTTTTGTTTTTTGCTTTTTGCCAAGGATAAGAACTGTACTAGTTTGTGAGTAGAAACCTAAAACTTCAGCAGGCATGTTAACTACATGTAGAATTTATTAAAGTATCAGTAGTAGATTCTCCCCTAGAGCTGTGGTATTCCCAGCTGTAAGCTTTTGACCAGGAGTCCAAGTGGCTGGTTACTCCCAGAAGTTATGCCAGTTGTACACTAGTGCACCAAGCAGGTTGGTGTAGCAACACTCGTGGTTTGCTGAGTGAGATCATTGATGACTTGATCATCATTGACCATTAGTATCTGCCAACACTATAAATGCTAGCCAAGTGGGAGGAAGCTCCATTCTTAGTTACAGCTTGGTTTCTCTGTGTTCTGTATCTAAAGCATGTCATCTTCACCAATAGCGTCTAACCATCTAGTTGTAGTGAGCAACTAAGAAGATTGGCAATGTTACATATTATTCAGAGAGCTTATGGGAGTTCCTTGGCCAATTACTTACATGAAGTATCCCACATCTGACATTGGAGCTTTGTTTTAAATCTCGTGAGTTCTGAGAACAGTATTGCACTTATCCAGAGAACCTCTGTTTGGGCTTTTTTTCTTTAAAAAATCATATATTTTTAGTTAGCTTTAAATAGGTAACGTTCTTTATCACTTTTTCCATGCATCCTTAGTTTTGGTCGACCTTCTCCACCTTAATAATATCTTTACCCCATCCGCTGCCTACATCATTGTTTATAAGAATCAATTAAAGCATACTACAAAATCCATTTACTTCTAAAGATACCTCTTAAGTTTTTAGAATATACTATAATATAGTTGTTTTCATAAGACATACAGGTCTAAAGTTCTTATAAATATTTTGAAACTTTCCAAATAGTGATTAGTTTATTCTGTATTATGACATTCCATCTTCTATGTAAATCTTTTGTATTCTGTAGTCATCTGTATTTCAATGAAAGAATAATAATAATAATAATAATAATAATGTTAACTAACAGAATGCCAACAGCAAGTCATTATGCGATTATCAAAGCCAAATCAGGTAGAACCACACAGGGACAACATCATACATATCTGAATCTTTCTGGTTCTTACTTAGCTTCAAGTTAATAAAACAAATACCAGGACACATGAAGACCTGCTTTTATAACTTGACAAAATGACTGATGATGTGACAGAGTTGGATTATTGGTGTGACATATGATTGGTTTAACTTACTGGAGGATGTAATCACTGACAGTATTTATTTCTCAGAAAACAATGGCTGTTACCATTTCATGCAGAGAGCAGAAAGCTATAGACCTAGGTTACTGTGATAAAGCAAAGAAGGATGCTTTTGCCTCTTATCTATGTGGAATTCTTAGGTCTACCACTTTAGAGATGCACTTACTAACTTTGTACTTATTTTTCAGGATTGCTCAAGCTATATCAATATCAAATTTGTTTAGGCTACTCTATAAACTTAGCTTATTTAGCTAAGTATTGGAGGGAAAAACCTCTGTCTCTAAGAACTGAAAGTTCTAATGGTGATCATTTAAAGGTCATAGGGGAGCATCCTTTTCAAGCTGCATTATCTTGTAGAAAGAGTTTCACAAGATGTTGAAGATTAATCCACTATGCCTCTGCAGGAGAAGCAAAGCATGAGCATCTTCATTTTTAACTCAGAGAAAATATTACATGGTACCAACCCTCGGGCTGGGGTGACTGATAACTAAGTCCTGTGATTAAGCAGAGAAATGGCATATACCGTATTGCATATTTTTACATATTATATGACTTCAAAGTCAATTAACATCATTAACAACTCTATTGTATTTATTTGAAAGTAAAAGTTATTTGTCTTACATGGAGGCATGATAAAAAAATACATCACATAAATGTATGCAAATATGTCCAGGGAACCAGGGGCCCAGGAAATGGATGTATGTCCATCTGAGATCATAATTATCTCTTAAATGCTGAGATATCCAATTTTCACTAATACTACTCATTTACTTATATTTTTATTTTCAATATTAAATTTTTATATGTTGGAGATTTTTAATATTTTTGTTTATTTTTTGTTGGTTTGTCTTTTGAGAAATGTTTCTTCCTTCTTTAATCTTTGTTTTTATACAACCAGAGTTTTCCAGATTGCTCCAAACTCAAACTCATGATGTCCTTTCTCCATCTCATGAACACATACTTTTGACAAATTTTTAAACAAAGATGTATGATGATGACGATGATGACGTCAACAACGACGATGATGATATCTTTCCACTATGTAACCATGTCTAACCTGGAAGTCACTATGTATTCAGGCTAGTCCCAAGCTCATAGTAAACTTCCTGCCTCTATCTTTTGAATGCTCAGATTAAAGGTATGTGACAATACATTTGACTATATTTAACTCTGTGTATGTGTGTTTGTGTTGTGTGTACATATGAATCTAACTACCAACAGAGTAGTTGTGAGTCACTTGATTGTGGGTGATAGGATAGGCCATCTACAAGAAAGGCACTTACTCTCACTATCAAGCCATCCCTCCAGTCACTGTTTTGACAAGTCTTTATGTTTACAACACACATACATGATGAGAAAATGTGAGAGAAAAGAAGAATCACAGAACCAAAGTATTTGAGGATCAAACAGATTTTCTCTCCAAGTAAGAGGCTCATTAAAATTAAGACATTTTACCCCCAATCCCACCACCCCCCAAAAACATAATAGATGCAAAAAAAGCTGGCAGATGCAAAATTTGAATCCATTCTTTTAAGGCTTAACTTTTAAAAATATTTTTCCAGTGGTCTTGGGATATTCTCATATATCTATTAGCCAAAGAGGGGGGCAGGTGTCTCTCCATATAAAATAGTAATGCCAGAGCAGACACCATGACATATCTTTGTAAATCCAACTTAAAATATGTCAGGTTTCAGTAAACCTTTGTGAGTGGACCATAACCCTTGAGAAATCACAGTTTCAGATACATTACTTTATCTCTAAAGAATAAAGTGTTTCTTGCTTTTAAGAATCAACAGCCAGGGTATCCCAGTCTTAGTAAAGGATCCAAGAATTCAATTTTGTAACAGGTTCTCAGATGATGCTGGTCTGAGGCAGAGCCGATTTCTATATAAAGAAGGTGATAGGAGTCAAAAAGCAAGCTTTCCTTTGTCCCCCATCATGTGCAAACAGTGAAGTCTACTCTCTCAACAAAGAAGCCTCTCATTGCAGTGAACAGATGTTGAGTGCAAAGCCTCATGGCTGCCCACAATGTTGAAAAATAAGAGTCAGTTGAGGGCTAAGCTCTAATTAAGATCTCTACATCACTTCCTCAAGGCTCAGAGAACATCATGGAAGAGGCAGCAGAAAGAATGTAAGAGCTGGCAGTTAAGGAGACCAGCTGAAAAACATCATCTAAGCATGGTACAACCATGGCAACGATGAACTCACAGCTGCTGTGCCTACTGATTGGCTATAGGACACCTAAGTTGGGCCCACACAATAATATGGGTGGGGAAGGGGCTCAGAGAAGCCAATTACTTACTACTGCTATCTTAGCAAATGACAGATTCTGGGAGAAATAGATATAGTATCTAGTTGCCTGCCCAGTGGTGAGCTCATTATACTCTAATGAGTCAGTTCCAAACTTAGGGTCACATAGACATTCCAGATTAAAGTCCGGAGGGCACAAAACAAAATAACGCTAGTGAAAATGGCAAAGAGATTTGTAAGGAGGTGGAGAGCTGGCAGGGAGAGGATAAAATGAGAAAGGGGCAAGAATCAACAATTAGAATAAAGTTGGAAATATAGGAATCTGACTTTTCAGGTCACTTAACTCTTAATATTTCACAGTATGGCAGACTGCATACGACGTTGCTAGGAACTGCTTCTAAGTGCACACACTAATTCATTAAACTGACTAAAGCAGCTTTTTATCGTCATGAGTCCACATGCAGGCTCTTGGTAGGCTGGAATCTAGCTAGAGATCTCTATTCATCCACCAAGTTGGGAATATGAGAGGCTGTGCTAGCTGTGTTGTGTTATGTGGATAATATTTGCATGATTTGTTCCATATCCCCAGTGGTCTGAGTGGTCTAGGCTTTCAGTACACACAGAAGGACAGAAAATAATACATCATTGACTCTATTGCACAGTCAGCATAAGCTACAGACAGACCTGCAATCTGACGTCTCTGAAGGTTGAGATTATGTAGCAGTCTACTCTAGAGAAACCTTACACCTGCTAGGAAGATTCCTAAAGGTGATGTAGAGCTTGAACCTCCAAGAGAATTTCCACATTGCAATGTGATCCGTGATGCTATATATGCCAAGTATGAACTGAGAAATGAGGTCAGCTATTAGACTAAACCTTAGGAGAACTGGAGACAGACGATGGAAGGGCGTAGCCTGTTATCTTCTCTGCACTACTCAGCAGCTTTTCTTAGTTTAAGAGAAACCTGAGCTAAAGGTTTGCTCATAATGTGAAATGGACAAGTGGACCAAAGAAGATAGAATAGAAGTTATATTAAGTGAGCTAAAACATGCATGGGAACTTGGGATGTAAGAAAATGCATTCAGAACAGTGAGGTAAAGGTGTAATATTTAAATAAACACAATTAGAGTAAATGACGGTGAAGTAGACCAAGGACAAGGTTGGATCTTTGACTGAATGGAAGATTGTACATTAAGGCAAATCAATACAGCATTCATTTGTGAAGAGAGAAAAGAGAGGCAAGCATAGGTTGATTCTTTTAAAGTCGTAGAACGAAAATCAAAAGGCTTAATCCAAAAGCCACTGACAACTCCATTACATAAAATTAAAAATATTCCCAAGATAAAAACAAAACTCAAAGGGAAAACTTCATGTGCAAAGTTAACAGACAAATGTCAAATTAAGAAAACACATCAATATCACATTTCAGACAAAGGAACTATTCTTTGTAAGGTGTAAATAGCAAGGAGCCATTGGGCTGAAATAGGCCATTAATCCAGCAGAACAAATGGGCAGCTCACAGAGGAAGAAATATGACTGGCATTTAAAATGTGAAAAGAAACCGCAATCTAAGAAGAGAAACGTGAATTGAAACTAGATACTTTTCACATATCTCACATTGACAAAGAGTGAGAAATTATTACCGTGCTGTGTTGACCAGAGCATCGAGAAACAGACAGTGGTAAGTCTTTCTGGACAGAGTGCAGGGTGGTACTGCTCTAGAGTGGAGACTACCCATTACAACCACAGACACATTACAACCACAGACGACACATCTCTTTTAAACCCAGCGAGCCTGCCTCTGAGAAGCTACACCATAGATACACTGCGTCCAGGAATCAATCACAAGGCTAATCACTGTGAAGTTCTATAAGAAATACGACACAGAAATATGACAGGAACTTGGTTGTAAGGGCCATGTTATAGCCACATATTGGAATAAGATGTCTCTTGATTTATAATGGCTTTACATTCTGAAAAACTCAATGTAAATCAAAAACTTGTCTTTTGACTTATGGTGGCTTTACATTCTGAAAAACTCAATGTAAATTAAAAACTTGTAAGTTAAAAATACGTTTATACCCTTTACTCAGTGAACATCACATCTGCCAACAGATAACACTGAAATATCAATTTTCCCCCTTGTGACCGAGAGTGCCTTGCCACTAACAGCAGTTGGAGAGAACATTATACCAAATAGCGCTAATTTTAGAAAGTATCAGAGTTCAAAATTAGAAGAATATGTTATATTGAATAAGTTTGGCTTTTGCCTAATTCTGTCCTCAAAGCTAAACAATTGTTTGGGGCAGCATTCATTATAAAAACCATAAACAGAAGGTAAGGGCTCCTACGTATACATAATGGAAGTGAGGTCCAGATTCAGTGGCACGGGGAAGCAAGGTCAGAGGAGTAGCTTGCTGCATTTGTCACACACACAAAAGAGAGAGAGAGAAGCATAGACCATATTAACATAGGCAGGAAAAGCCATCTGGACCTGAGAAAAACTTATTTCCTAGGGAGATGAGGAACTAGCAGTGACAATGACGGAGGCTTAGTAACTGCTAAAAATAATCTGTTGGATGAATATAACCAAGGCATATTGTATGGAATTATAAAATAATTAATAAAAATTATTATTGAAATAAAACAATCTGAAAATATAAAAGAAAGTGAAGCTAAAACGTTGCCAGATTTAAGTACTTTACAGCTGCACATTAGCCTGACTATATTTAAGGTGAAGAAACCTTGAAGATAGCCCAGTACAATATGCTCTGAATTTGATGTAATGGGCTAAGCTAGTGAATTATTGGCACACAACTGTAAAGAGTATTTTGCACATACTTGGTGAGTTTGTTTTCTACGGTTATTTCTAGACACATTTCAAACATCTCACCTGAAGAATCCTGAGCTGATGGTTCTCTTTGATTTAAGCTTTGGAGGATACAGATTTGGGCTTCTTCCAAAGCCCAAGAGGAGTCTGAGAGTGGTGAAGATCAAGGAACCCTTCAGATTAAAGCCATGCTTCCATGTATTGATTTGTCTGCACACACCATGAGCTTACTGTAAAAAAAAAAAAAAAAGCCAATGCTAGGTGCATCAAGAAGATGTAATTGCTGAAGCTTAAGGGATTCCATGACGTTCATATCCAAACACATAAATAACGTGCTGAGCATACCGCCCACCACTGAAACATTTTTAGAAATCAGAAATGACGAGGCAATGTCATCCATCCCTACAAATACCCTGCTTTTAAGAGTAAAACATTCTAGAGACCCTTTGTGTTTATTTATGCCCACTCTGGACCCCTTTATTCTGAGGGAGTAGGGCTACCAAATACAGGTATCACTGGGTACACAGGATATATGGGTTCAAATCCAGACTCTGCCACTTCCTACTAGATGAGACTGAGCATTTCATTTCTGGGAAGGGGCGTGTCTGCAAACAGTGCAGCCCAACATCTAGTGAAGGGGTATTCCACTTTAACATAAAAGAGTTCCCTTCCTTCTGCCAGAACAAAAACCAAACCAAACCAAAACAAAAACCAAAACACACTAAATGGCTAAAGCAGTGGCATGTCTCAGGTGGCAATGTAGCCCAGTGGTGGACGACAAGATTGTACACATGAAAATATTTTTCACGATCTCCTTGAGAGACAACCGGCTGGCAGGAGAAAAGAGGCCTGCACACTCTATAAGCGTAAGCATCCTCTCCCTCTTCTAGTGGTGCCTTACTTTGGTAGCTGCTGCACAGCCAACAACAGCTTGAATCTAGTTAAATTCAAGTCAGGAAACGTATTAAATACCCATTACTGTCACCAGGGACACCAAGTTCCTTTTGCACATTCTTGGTCCCACTGATAAGATCTTTTTTTCTCTACTTTAAAATTTATTTATTGTATTATTTATTTACATTCCAAAAGTTGTCCCCCTTCTTGATCCCCTCTCCCCAAGTTCTTCATCCCATTCCCTCTCCAGGCTCCCACTTCAGCAAGGGTGCTCCTCCATCGACCTACCCACCGTCTCCAGCATCCCTGTTCCCTGGGTCATCAAGTTTCCTCAAGATTAAACACAAACTCTCCCACTGAGGCCAGACAAAGCAGTCTTCTGCTACACATGTGCCTGGGGCCCAGGACCAGCCCATGTATACTCCTCGGTTTTGTGGCTTAGTCCCTGGGAGCTCTGAGGCTTCTGGGCTAGTTGACACTTTTGGTCTTCCTATGAGGTTGCAATTCCCCTCAGCTCCTTTAGTCTTTCCCCTAACTCTTCCATATGGGTCCCCAACCACAATCAAACAGTTGGTTGTAAGGACGTGCATTGCCTGAATCAGTTGATGCCTCTAAGGACAGCCATACCAGGCTCCTATCGACAAGCACAATACTTAAAATGTTTTGAGAATTTAACGCACAAGTACTCCTTCACATCCTTCACATCCCTCCCTCCAAGCCCTCCCACGTCCCCCAAGTCCCTCAAGAAATTCATGACCTTTTGGTTTTCAATTACTATTGTTATATTGATGAAATTATTTGAAAACTAACTCAGAAGGAAATTTGGGGATGGCTATCTATCTATCTATCCATCCATATATATATATATATATATATATATATATATATATATATATATATATATATATCAGTGAGTGACAGAAAGCATCAGGACAGGCCAGCTTGGGGTTTCAGAATCTCCTGAGAGGAAGGAAGAAGAAAAGAAAAGTATGGTGGTACATTTTGCCTAAAGTACAAATTGTTGCCCTGTAGAGGACAAAGTGACCTCACTGGATACACTGAACATGAACAGAAAGAAGTGGAGCCTTGGACCCTTGCAGGTTTTACTGAAGAAAATACAAAATTGTCTCCTAGAGGTGACACAGACCTTGACTATGAAAACAGTGCTACCCTCTTTGGGCCAAGAAGGAAGGAAATATTTCATCTTTTAATTATTTCCTATAACTTCACATTCAGCCAAGAGTTGCTCTGTGTGGCATAGAATATTTGAAAAAGGAAAGAATAATCAATCACATTGATTGGTACCGGTTTACCTGTTAGCTTTGTTCCTGAAAGGGGAAGTTAAGAGCGTTTATTACTATTAGTTAAGTAATTAATTCATTTATTTAAATGTAGTTGGTTTGGGGTCCAGGAAAAAGGAGCTATGCATATTTTCTATCATTGGTTCACTCTAACCTTACATCCAGTTTAAAGATTCGTCTACTGTTTCATGCTCATTTGAGCACTTAGTTCAAGCAGCCTATGTGTTTTTATCACTTACTTAATGGTCAGTGCTACTTTATCTTTACCCAACAAGAAAAATTAAATGGAATAGCTTGAAGCTGGTTTGCAAGGGATTTACATAGTGCTTAACATGAACCATTTATAAAACAAATTTTTAAAATTTCTTTTTTTTAACTTATTTTATTAGATATTTTCTTCATTTACATTTCAAATGCTATTTTGAATGTCCCTTCTACTCTCTCCCCACCCTGCTCCCCTGCCCAATCACTCCCACTTCTTGGCCCTGGTGTTCCCCTATCTACAGAGATATTACCAACCACTGGTCACAGTATTTGTCTCAGTGGATGCTGGCATGATGATGAATCCGTCTCAAATGGTGCCTGGCAAGCAGATGCCTACAAAAGCCCTTCCATTTGCTTCCTTCTTACCTGGTGCTCCCTGATCTCTACCTTAAGTGTAGGCCATGTAGTAGAAAATGACCACATGACAGAGTTAAGTAGAAGATGACCAAATGACAGAGTTTAGTCCCTGCTTGCCAGTGGACAAGTGACCAAGACAGGGAGATGCCCAGAAGTTCAAGGAGAGCCTTCCTTGCTGAAGCCACCACACTTAGGACCCAGGACTTGGAGGACCTCAGCTGGAGCAGAGGAGCCTCCTCGCTGAGCATGGGCTCTCATAGTATCTGATGTTGCTACGCTGTCAAGGGAGAAAAGCTATCAATAGTCCTACCCAGAGAGAAAGACTATGGACCACAGCAAGAACCACCATGGCAGCCAGTATCTCCAAAGGTGCAATTGTAGCTTTGGGGCCAACAAACAGATGTCTAATTGGCCCTAAGACCTACTCAGAAGAAAGACATTCATGTGTGGTACTTTAAAGATAGCCAACTACTATGGCAAGCAAGACCATGAATCCCGGAGGAGAACCTAGTATTGCCACTTTCATAAATCAGTATTATTCCTAATTATATTCTCAATGTTTGTCTTTATACTCATTGGTAAATGTAGCCCCCACTCCTCACCAAGGAAGTTTTTTTTTTTTTTTCATAGAAGGAGACCATTGCAGAAATCCACAGTTGGTCAAGAAGCAGAGAACAACGACCTGTGCCCAGCTCTCATTGATTCGACCACCACACAACTCCTGCACTTAAGGCTCAGGGAACATCACAGAACAGGGGTGAAATTATTGTAAGACCAAAAGACCAGGGCATCTGCTTCAATATTGTGTTTTCTCTATATGATAGGAAGGCTACATCCATAAACTCTCAGTATGGTTGTTTAAACAAGATCTACATAGTGGCAACATCATTTGACATGTCAATGTAGAGAGTGAAAAGTTCCGGCCCCTCTCTAAATGACCAGTCTGAGGTCTGGAAATATCTTAGGGTTGTAGCAGCCCAGAAAATGGGAGATGAAAATGGAGGTTGGCATGCAAGTCCTGTGTATGCATGGTGTGAACTTGTCTGTTGAGATTTTCTGAACAGTCTTAACTTCTGGCACTTCTGGCACTCATACGCAGATGGGACTCCAGACCAGGAGTCTAAGAGAGACCCGGAGTTTGAATGCAGACAATAAAACTGAAAGGTAGAATGAGATATATGATGACAAATAACTCTTTCTCCATATATAATCTCGTTGTAAAAAAAAATGGAATTTTAAGCGATACCAAAAAAATGTTTTATTTGCATCTATTTATTCAGCACACAGATGCTACATGGAATGTCCACTATAAAGTTTAATTGATTTCTTTGAACGTCATTTCTTTTTTTCTTTCAAAAAAAAAATAGATTTAATAGTTAACTTTTATCTTTGACTGTTCATACAGGCATGAAATAATATGGTGATATGTACTGTGACTATATTCTCAATAAAGTATGATTTATCTCCCTTAGCAACTATCTGTTTCTAATAGTTTCTCGGTAAGGGGTTTGGGGGCTGGGGTTTTGCCTAGCTTGATCAAGTGTTGGTGTTCAGGTAACCATAGGTGCTATGGGACCATGACTATAGCAGCCATCTCACAAGTATTGCACGGCACTTCTATTGCTTGCAGTTGTTACATTATAGATATCTTTAAGATGATATCAAAATTTAGAAACAGCCAAAGATTTTAACAAGTACAGGATTTCCTTTAGGTCAGAGGTGATCAATCTTTATCTCTTAATGATGCCCCAGTATGTTTATTTTCTATTTATATGCTTATTTTGGTTATATATATGTGTCTAGATCTTTTTCCTAGATTTAAATTCATTTATATTGTTGAGTTATTAGAGATTCATACATTTTAGTTATAAAATATGCTTTAAATAACCATTTTCACTAAATCTTGGATTTGTCTTTTAATTTTCCTGGCAATATCTCGAGCTATTATGTTTTTAAATGCTATCACTATTTGGATTGTGGTTCATTTCCTCTGTCCTGAAGCTTTTTAAAAAGAAAACCAGTTAACGAGAAAAATAAAAGCTTTCACTTGATGGACATTTAAAAATGATATTCATGAATATTATAGAAAATAGCAAATTTTTTATCATGTCACAGTTTTATCTTCAATGTGAACCGTAGTCATTACAATAAGTCTAGACTCACAGATATTCTCTATCATATATTTAATTTGGAAGAACTTTAAATCTTTGAGAAATGACAAAGGAAACCGACACGTCTATGAAATTGGACATCAATCTGCCTGCCCGGTCTTTCGAAGCACAATAAAATAGCATTTTCAAATAGTAAGCTGTCCGTTTTATTTATTGATCTACAACTAGAAATAAGACTATAGTAAAATGCTCCCTCAGTATCTTTTTCACTGTATGAAAACAGGGTTACAGATCAATTGATTTACCATCACCATTGATTAGGTACCTTCCCTACTATCTCTATTGTGACATGAGACATACAGTCATATAGATCTTTCATTAGGCAAGTCATTGAAAAGCTAAGGTTCATTGCATGCTTAAATGCTTTGCAACCTACTCATTAAGCCATTAACCAACCATTAATATTGCTTAACCTCAAATCTTACAGATAAAATAAGTCACTGCCACTTTATCTTCTAAGCGCACCTTTGAAAAGTGAACAATTACATGATATTGCCACAATCTGACTTAAATGGTCACAGCCATGAGAACAAATTCAGGTAGCCAAGCTATTTGTCCTAATAAAATGTATATGTGCACCTTTAAAGAGTGGATAATAACACAAACCAAAAGAAAGGATTTGTTATCTGATACAACTTAAAATTGCTTCAGTCACTATGCAATTGGCTTTAATATATTCTGCATGTTTTCACTACTATCAAGAACATTCATTAAGAATAAGTGCTGAGCCAATAACAATAAAAGCAAAGAAGTGACTGCTCTCAAAGAGCAGTTAATTATATTAAAATGGTGAATATTTTGGAGTTTAGTTTTAAATTTAAATGCTTGCATTCATACACAATATGTAATGATCCTGTTTTCTGTGAAATAAAACCTAAGAGACTTTAATGCGTTTTAGTTATTATCAATCACATAAGCAAGAGTTTAGACATCTTATGAAGTGTAAGTGATAACTCCTTCCAATTGTTTACATCCCCACATTGCTAACATCCCTTGGAATCAGCTATAATCTCCTCGCGAGTGCTTGCATGCAAGTCTTTATGAGACATTTGTTAAGAATCGTTCTCCTCAGAAAAATTCAACTGTAAAACCAGAATCAAGTAGTTCTGTTAAATCTAGAATAAACCAAGCAATTGAATACAAACCCATAACTTTCATAGCGTCAAAGGAGGAGAACAAAGTAGAACACGTGATTAGGACAAAATTCTAGCTAGAGCTCACAGTTCATCTTCAAGATCATCAGAACCACATGAGATACTGCTTAGGACGTAAGTAAATGTAAATGACCTTTAACAGTGAACCTACAAAGGGAAAATTGATATATATATATATATATATATATATATATATATATATATATATATATATATATATATCAGTTTTATGTCCTCCTGCATCCGTTTGTCTAAATCACAGCTGAATGCCCTTCTGTTTTTGATTTTTTCACTTAAACCTTTAGCATTTTTAGGTCTTTAGCAATTAAGCACTGGGTTATATGACGTCACATTGATGAATGAAAGCTACACATATATAATATCATCATTGTAAGCAGTTTACAAAGATATCATATAAACTCAAATCAACCTAAAGGGACAACCCTGTAAGACCTAAAACATCCAGTTATAGTTTGCATTTATTAAAATCATTTATAATGGCTCAGTCTTCTTCCATGGGCAGTCAGAGGAGCCTTATAAGCAGGTAAATGTGATAAACAGGGAGTCAGTGCCCTGGGCTATTCCGTTCGGAGGCATTTTAATTATTTTCAGTGTGCAATAAGGACAATGACACATGTCCAAAGAATTATGCATGTATCTCAGAGACATTGAAGAGGGTGAAATGAACTTTGGAAGAGCTAAGCATCTGTGCACTGGAATATCAAAGGGCAAGGGTGTGAGGACACGTGGCTTTCAAGTGTCGCTAGTCTGTGCACTACAGCTGCCTCTGCATCTACCCACATTTCTGCACTTTATGCAAAAGTGTGAGAAGCCATGAGTTATTTTCAAATAAACACACACACACACAAACACACACACACACAAAGGCAAGGAATGGTCTCGCTTCTTTGTTCAGTAAAGCTAACATTAGAGACCAGATTTCTTTACCCACAAAGCAAGAGCAAGCATCTGAAGGCAGTTCTGCCTGTTCGTCATCTTTTCTCAATACTGACTCAGAAGGGTTGTGATGCAGTGGATACAGAAGCCTTGTCTAGGCCAGCGAGAATGGAAGTGGAAAGGCCAGTAGTCATGATGTCGGCTCTTAACACTAGTGAGGACGTACATTGCTCAGAAAATACCGTGGGTTAAAAAGTTCTGCTTCAGCCTTTCCCAAAGCAGAAGCACACTATCCATGAAAGTTTCTTTCTATTTACTTTTTAAATTTTATTTTATTTGTAATTCATTTTTTTTACACTCCATATTCCATTCCCCGCCCCCCCCCCATCCACCCTCTGACCTCTCCACATTCCACACTTCCTCCACACGCCACCGGTCTCCACGTGGATACCCCCACCCCCCCACCCCACCTGACCTCTCAACTCTCTGGGGCTTCCAGTCTCTTGAGGGTTAGGTGCATCATCTCTGAAAGAACACAGACCTGGCAGTCCTCTACTGTATGTATGTTGGGGGCCTCATATCAGCTGGTATATGCTGTTTGGTGACCCAGTGTTTGAGAGATCTCAGGGGTCCAGGTTAATTGAGACTGCTGGTCCTCTTACAGGATTGCCCTTCTCCTCAGCTTCTTTCTTGAGGTGGTGTTGGCAGCCTGGGAGAGTCCAGAGACTAGAGTTCTGGGGACATAAATACTATAAAAAATCCAAGAGTACAATCAATATCTGACTATCCTTTTCTCTGTCCTGTCTCTGTATCTTTATGTCTCTCCCGCTGTCTCTGTATCTTCATGTCTCTCCCTCTGTCTCTGTCTCTCCCTCTGTCTTTCTCTCTGTCTCCATCTCCTTACTCCTCCCCCTATCTCTGCACGTACATGTGTGAAATGGTGTTTTCCATTGTTCTTGTTTTGCTTGGGTGTTTTCAGAAGAATGGTTTGAACTGCACACTGTATATAGCACAACATCTTCACGTAGCACAGTCTGGTCTCAAACTAGTCATTCTCCTGCCTGAGTCTCCTGATTGCCAGGATCACAAACCTGTGCCACTCTATCCAGCTGGTGTGTTTTTTTTTATCATGTTATCTCTTCATTGAAGCTTTTTACTGGAAGGAAAGCAATGTCAGTGCAGGTCACATTTGTAACCTGAACCACACTTGGATCAAAGTGTGACTCACACCATCTTCTTTCAAAACACTGCTCCTAGGAGTGGATGTTTACAACAGCGGACATCCAAGAGCGCAGAGACTTTATTTTGAAAAGTTCCACACAAGTGAGCTCTTTAGCTTGATTTCTTCACATGCTAAATAAAAACAAGTACCTAGCCCTCATTCTGTCTGTCTGTCAGTCTCTCACTGATGACTTATTTGTAGACCTATCAGCTATGTGTTTGTTATTCTTTACCTACTCACCACTACTTGTTGTCTAATCTATCACCTGTCTGTCTATCTATGTATCTTTCTTTCTTTCTATGTATGTATATATGTATGTATGTATGTATGTATGTATGTATGTATGTATGTATGTATGTATGATGTGTATCTATCTATCTATCTATCTATCTATCTATCTATCTATCTATCTATCTATCAATCAATCATTTATCTTCTATTTCTTTCTTCATTCGTAAATGCTCTCTTAGTGATGCTAAGGCACAATTTAAGTCATTCTCCTAAACAAAAATAACTCAGAAAATATCAACAGAATTCTCTCCTCTTTTATCTATGTGGCTATGGAAATAATTGTTAATTGAAATATTAAATATTTTTTATTTGATAAATTAAATAAAAGAGTGAGAAGAATTTTTAAATAGAAGGGATTATTTTTCTACTCCAGAAAATTATTGTCACCCTGTTTATAATTTTCTTTAGCATAATATCCTCTAAACAGTGTTCTACAATTAGGATGACTACATAATTTACTGTGCGCTATAATGTTTTCAGTATTCAATGAAGAATATTTTCATGAGAATACAGTTATTATAAAATCATGTGGTATGAAACAGAATCTCTTCATGCTTAAATTGTATTAATAATTAATTGTGAGAAAAGTATTTCATCATGATAAATGAAAGGCTGCGTGGAAGGACTGATGCCATTTTGTGGCTGAAATAATATAGTAACAGGCTGTTGAATATAGGGTATCATATTAAATCTTACAGTTAAAGAACAGTGACATTAAAATATATTAAAATTCAAATTGACTATATTTCTGGAAATTCTGATGCTAGAGATAATAATTGAGTTTTGCCACACTATTATTTAAATGAGGAAGAAACAAGGAAAATTTTCTACTATGAAAACTGGTACCAGTGAAGTGAAGCCCGATGCTAAGCTGGGAAAGGGCATTAAATGAAAACATAAAGGCTCTGCTAGTTAGTAACTCATCACCTTCAAAAAGGGTGCCTCTGGGAGGAACATGTATTCAGGACAGACAGCCTAAAAGGACCCAAGTCCTTAGATTCATTTTTGTGTGTTTTTTTTAATGCCATCAATTTTAGGAATTGCTTTGTGAAAGTATGGTGTAATTCATCTATTTAAGTGTAATAGACATAGATTTTCTGATAATGCTTACGGTATAAAGGATGTCTTGATTATGCATCCCCAAACAAATCTGTGAAAGAGGCAGGAGATAAGTTGCATGCATCACCAATCTTACTAGATTATATCCAATTATTTTAATGCAGGCTCAGTGGGGTGAAAATCAGCTCTCTCTTGCTCTTTTCTTCTACACACGGGAGGGAGGCATCTGGCAGAATCCAGACTTAGAAACCTGTGGGTGTTTTGAAATGTGATGAAAGTTGTAGATGTTGTGCTGCTAAGTCTGGCTTGTGTGACAAATGCTGTTGTCTACGGAGCCATCTCAGAGGAAGGCTTCAGTAGACGCTGAGCAGGCCTTCCTTTCTGCCCTGTGTGCTGTAAGTATCTTCTCCCTCTCTTCTTCTGTTTGCCTTTCCAATCTTAATGGAGACATGGGTGAAAAAGAATTCTCATTTTTAACTTAACAGCATCTCTCCATTTCTGTTCTTACTTTTGGGCCAGATAAAGAATGAGTTTCGGCTCAGTGGTAGAGCACTTACCTAGCAGGTGCGTAGCCCTGTGTTCAATTCACAGAACTGTGATAAAATACTGAGGACTTCATCTGCTACTTAAATAGCATAATGGTGTTGAAGTATATTTTCTTCTAAAATTTTGATAGTTATGAAAAATCATTTTTTAGCCCAGTTAACAAATTTACATTAAAAAGTCTCATGTGCTGGATACCCAGCAGTGTAGACCAGTTTTGAAACCATGCCGTTTGCTCACTGATCCCGTGTGGATCTTTGCCTCCATGGTTCTTCATACCTCTGGGTGTCAGAAGATGCTGTATTTAATTCTATTGTTCTGATACACCTGAACTCTAGCAACTCCTCTCAGTTTGTGATTACGACTCTAATGCGTCTTGATTTTTAGTAAGTTAGACTTCTGCACTTCTTTTCTACCTTGTGAATGTCTTAGAGATTCTGTGCTTCTTTCTCTTTCAAGAACAGACTGAGCAGGTTCAAAACAGACTTAGCAAGGTGTAACATAAAATACCGGCCAGAGCTGTTACTACAATTGTGCTAACTCTATAGGTTGACCGGAGATTAATGGACTGGAGATTAATGAAGACATTCTTTTAAAATTTTGAGATTTCTAATATATAAGTGTGATGGACATCTTTGCCTATTAATTTTATAATGCATGCCAAATTTTTTATTTATTTGATTTTGAAATATTTGATGTTTATCCTGCTAAGTTTTATGTTATCTTTCAGTCAACCTCCTTAAAGTAAAATTGACAATTAACAAAAGGTTATGTGACTTTTTATGTTTTTATATTGATTATTAAAATTTATAAATTATTAAATTAAGCTAGATGCCATATCCACCATCTGATGAATACAATTTTGATGGTAAGAACGTTGGCATTTACTGTCTTAGTGAATTTTAAACCTGCATTACTATTCTCACCAGTGTGCTATACAATATACAACTAAAGCTTACTTATCTTCACTGATGCACTGTTGCTTTGGACCAGCATTCTCTTATTAAAAATTAGGGCCTCGTTAAATTATATTTATCAGCATTTAGTGCTTTTGTATACAATGTAATTGACTTTGATAAAGTTGACTTTGATAGGTTTTGATAAAGAAAAATTATCGATTTGCCTTCACTACAAATCTGTTAATTTATGTGGATCATTTCTGTGCAATATATACCATTTTCTCAAACAAGAATTACTTCTTTTATTTGTTTTCAAAACTTTATATATGAATTTCAACTCTTTTGCCTTTCTGTTCTGGCTAAGGTATAAGTCAGGTTAAACAGAAATGATAAAGTTTGGCATATTGCTCTTTTCTTGATGTCATTTTTAAGGTTTCACAATTAATATAATGTTAGGAGCTTTGTTTTCTGAGTTTTGTTTATGGCTATCACTTAAGTTGTTGTTGGTCTACTAAACTGAATTTTCTGAAATCCTTTATATCTAGGTTATGACCGTTTTCCCCTACAACAGGACCCTGGCAGTAGACTGGCAGAGTTCCCGTTAGATCTACTCCAAAGCTTCGGGCTTCTCCGCCAACTCCTGATTCTCCTTTTCTTTTCATAAATTTCAGATCTGTGATTTTTCTGCTCAAACTTGTCTCTTCTTTTATCCTCCACAGAGTCTGATACACCCGTGGGCTCCCCCAGGATTCCATCACAAGCTCCTAAACTAGGTGCATGTCTTCCCAACTGCTTATACCAGTAGGTTTTTGTGTATTTTTGAGGTTATAATTACATCATTTCCTCCTCATTCTTATCTCTAGCTCCTCCCGTATACCACCACCCCCTTGTTCTTTCCCAAATTTGTGGTCTTGTTTCCTTTAATTGTACACACACACACACACACACACACACACAGAGTTCAGCAGGTACTTAGGGAGCATGGTGCTCTGGACTTACACCCTGCATTCAGGATTGAAAGCTCTGTGTTTAAGGAGTGCAGTGAGCCGCCACTTTAAATGGTATTGTGGGCCTGACAATTGGACTTCAGTTTTGAAATACACAGCATGATCTTCATAATTCACAGGGAAAACAATGTCCCGTCATCTTTACATAATTTCAAAAGCCATTTATTGGTATTATAAGTACACAGGGAAGTTAAAAAGGTTGACTAATATTTGTTTAGTACACTACAATTTAAAAGAGAAACACGTAGAAAGTCTTTTTAAAATTTCAGTCTACTGTGTATTTGTCACATTTTTGCCTCCGTCGATGGGCATTTAGACTGTTTCAATTTCTTTTTCTTTTTCTTTTTCTTTTTTTTTAAACATTTTTTATTAGATATTCTCTTCACTTACATTTCAAATGCTATCCTGAAAGTCCCCTATACCCTCCCCCTGCCCAGCTCCCCAACTCACCCATTCCAGTTTCCTGGCCCTGGCATTCCCCTGTATTGGGGCATATGATCTTCGCAAGACCAAGGGCCTCTCATCCAATTAATGGCAGACTAGGCCATCCTCTGCTACATATGCAACTAGAGACACAAGCTCTGGGGGGGGGTACTGGTTAGTTAATATTGTTCCTCCTATAAGGTTGCAGACCCCTTTAGCTCCTTGGGTACTTTCTCTAGCTCCTTTATTGGGGGCCCTGTGTTCCATCCAATAGATGACTGTGAGCATCCACTTCTGTATTTCTTGTGGAATGTTTGTTAAGACCAAGGCAGAAATCAGAATGCTAGAAAATGATGTTTGCTCTTGGAATAATTAAGTCTGAGTCCCTGTGTTGGTGACATTCCCATGGTTTCAATCTCAGAATAAAATCTCAGACACATGGACAGCAGGTGAAGGAGTAGAAAAGAATTCTGTTTCCATACTGGCCTAAGGACAGTGGTGATGGGAACCCAGGGTGGATGGCTGAGGAAGTTCAGGAGCACTCTGAATGGAGGTGCTCAGGTGGGGAGGAAGGTAAGGAGGATCGAGACAGAGTTAGTGGGAGGACTGGGGGGATCCACATGATCAAAATACAGTGCACGAAATAATTCTCAAATCACTAATGAAAACACTGTGTAATTTTATAAAAGGAATCTAAGTGAAGGCTATTGTTTTTCTTTTTGAGCTATAATGGCTAAATACGAAATTTTAAGTGAATAATAATGATAATTGTTGCAGTTCACCAATCATATTTTCATGTGCATTGTTCCCACACTTCCTTTCCTGACTGATCTTTCTGAGTTGGGGGATGCTGCTCTTAAGTTCCTGAACGCAGGTCTCCTCACCCTGGTTAGGACCGCTGAGACTACAGGTGTGCACCACTCTGCCTGGCTCTGCCTACCTTTAGAGACAGATGTAAAAAATGAATTCTAAATTTTCACTTCAACACTTCAGTGACTTTAATTTTCTCATCAAGTAGATGTTATTCTACAAATGTTAAAGATAAGTGTCCATCTGTTTTCTGTTCCTGTAAGGCTTTGTTATACTTATTAAACATATAGAATCTGGTTTATTTACTGAAAATTATGTATTTCTCAATACACAAAACTCTTGGGGGAAATGAATGACTTGGATCACTTAGATTTTTTAGGATTTTACTTGCTACTAATCTTCTAGGTTGGGGAATCTGATAGATATTATATTTCAGAGTGAGAAAGTCTATGAAGGCAATTGCTATAGTGAATAAAATCAACTTTTCAGGTTTTAATCAAAAAATCTTTTCAGGAAATATATTTTGGGCAATGGCTTATGAATATTTTTTCAAATACATCCAAATGCCACCAGCTACACAAACTTACCTTAATAGCTAGAATTATTATTAAATTTGATTCTAAAGTGAGCTTGCTGAACATATTTGTTTAACAACAATAATATTAAATGTAAGTAATCAATAAATTTATGATGCTGGTAAGTAATATATTAATGTAATTTTAACCAATTAGAAGTAGAAAGATAGCCAGTGAGTCACACAGTGTACATAAATTTTGAAATTTTAATTCTATAATAATATTTAATTTTTAGAGTCAGTGACATGACAGCTATCATTAGCATCTACTTTTTATGGGAAATTGGTTTATTGATATACATTACAGAAAAAAAAATACCAAAAAAGTCATATTAGAAGCATAGCAGGGCCTCAAGTGAACTAGATGAAGATACTTCTGAAAAATGGAAATATGGTATTTGTTGAAAGTAATTCAATTGCATTTGTGACTTCTTTTGTTATTCTTGTACTTTAAGAGAAAAAAAAACTCCAGTAAGACCTCAAGTCTTCAAGTACAAACTTACTGAGATATTATTCATAATTCCAGACTGCCGTTAACAGCCTGACCAAGCTATACCCTACAACTTGAGATGCCTGATTGTCTCATTTAACCTTACAGTGCACAGCTCTTCATCATCAGCTAGGCAATCAGATAGAGTTCATCTCTTTTCTTCTCCACTGTTCTGTGTCATATTGAGCAGCCTCACTTGAGAGCAGCCTCCTCCACTCCCTTTGGGTTTCTTAGCTGCTTTCTCTCCCTCCTCAGCAGTTATTACATATTATCCTTCTAACCCAATTCTGTGCCTGACCTGTTACTTCAGTAGCTTCCTCCAGGAATCAATCTCCTTCTCTCCCGACCCCACCCCCACACTGGAATTTTTAAGACAGTCTCATTCTGTAGCTCATTGTAGCTCAAGCTGGTCTCAAACTCATGACAATCGTCCAGGCATCCACTGTCAGCATCCTATGCAACAGGATCACAGTCGTGCCGATGTTCACAGATCATGTACTTTTTTAAAGAAGATTTTTTTTTATTAACGTGTGCATATGATACACTGTATCTGTCAGCAGACACACTAGAAGAGTGCACAGACCCCGTCACAGATGGTTGTGAGCCACCATGTGGTTGGTGGGAATTGAACTCAGGACCTCTGGAAGAATGCTCTTAACCACTGAGCTATCTGTCCAGCCCCCATGTCCTTTTCTTTTCAGTCATCTAAACATGCATCTAGCTTTGTTGTACCTGAGTACACTAGTCTGTGCATGACTAGTACTAGCCAATTTGTCAAGAGCAAACAAGATAAAGATGATTAGTAACTCCGTCAGGAGCTCTTTTGCCCAGCTGAGGTCCTCCTCACAGGCGCTTCTCCAGAAGGAGATTTTGTGTTCCAAAAAGACTAGGGAGATTCAGAAAACAGGAGTCCTTGGATAACTTAGGTTTGACAAGACACAGAGCATTCAGGGTTACGTTGTTACTGCAGCATAGCTATGCCTGCTCTGACTAATCCTCAAAATCAAATGAAAGCATGAACACACCGCCTGACGACCAATGTGTCTGAAGCATGAACACACCGCCTGACGACCAATGTGTCTGAAGCATGAACACACCACCTGACGACCAATGTGTCTGTCATGTTCACGTATTGCTCGGGGGGGGGGAGACGGGGTAGCCATTCTAAGTCTCCACTGAAAAGACTTTTTAATTCTTCCTGGAGTTCTGGAAATGAAACTGATATAGGTACCCACTTATGCAACTAAAAGAGTTACACCAAGAAGAATGCCGTACACAGGCAATGGACATGCATTAATTAGACAAACTCAGTAATCTAGGGCCTTTATATTCTAAAGCTCAGACCCCCTTCATAAACCTTAGAGATGCTTCCTACCCTTGTTTACTTTTATTTAAATTTATTGTTTGTAAAATCCTTTCCGAGAAGAAAAGCATCATCTTGCCTTTAGCATGTGCATTAGTCAGGGTTCTCTAGAGTCACAGAACTTATGGATGGTCTCTATATAATAAGGGAGTTTGTTATGATGACTTAAAGTCTGTAGTCAAACTCCCCAGCAATGGCCAGCTGTGAATGGGGAGTCCAAGGATCTAGTAGTTGCTCAGTATGACAAGGCTAGTAGATTCCAACAGATGTGCTGGCAAGTAAAGGCAAGCAGGCAAAGAGTGATTCTTCTTCCAATGTCCTTATGTAGGTCTCCAGTAGAAGGTGTGGCCCAGGTTAAAGGTGTGTACCACCACACCTGGATCTGGGACTTGCTTTTTCCCAGCCTGACCTTGAACTCAGAGATCTTATCTCTATGCCAAGATCCAGGTGAGTAAACTTGTATCTCTCAGCTTCAAGATCTGGATCAAGGTGAGCCTTCCAATTCTGGATTATAGTTCATTCCAGATACAGTCAAGGTGACGACCAGAAATAGCCATTACAGCATGTCGTCATTCACCTGAGTCCATTTGATTCAGTTCAGTGGACTCCAATTCAGATATTGTTAACAGCAGCACCAGCAGCAACAACAGCAAAAACAAAAACAAAAACAAACAAAAAACCTTTAAAATTTTCTGTGAATAAACACATTTTCTTGCCTGCCTTTCAATAAGAAATACAATTTATCTTTGAAAATTTCTAAAAACATGAGAGTATAGTGTCATTTTTCTGTTGGACTTTTACTCATTTCTGTTTGGATTTTTCTCTTTATAGCTAGCAAAAACTCCTCTGGGTCAATTAACATTGCTTTAATTCATGTTCAAAGACTTAGAAACAATCTTTGAGCTTTATGAACCAGAAATTTTTACATAATTTCCCTATTGATGGACATTCACTTTATTGCCAGTTTGTGTTATTATAAGTACTAATCACTTTATTTCTAATCTGAATTGCAAATGTTTTGTTCATTTTAATTGTTTCAATAACTTGAAACTTGGTTTTGAATATGACATGAAAATAATACAATTTTTTATATTCTACCAAATCAAATAAAGAGTCAGTGATTCCATTGCAATCCTCAAGAAATTAAACTTCTACCTTTGACATATATTAAACTTTTATGTACATGGAGTTAACTGTGGAATTACTGGATTCTTCTATAGATGTTTCTCTATATATCTTTATATATTCTCTCTATATAGATGTTTCTACAAATATATATATTTGAGTAAATTGATGGAAAGTTTTGATATAATGCTTCCAATATTTTTCCCCAGTTAGAAGGGGTAATTTCATTGTCTTCTGCTCTAGTTATCATTGATGGAGACAGGCAAGCTGATTCTCGTCAGAGTAGCCATAGGAAATGTCTGCACAACTTTAGTTCACAATTGTCCAGTCTCAGAAGTTAATCAGGCAACTCCTATGGTCTCCCACAGACAGGAGCAGGAAACAGTCCCAAGAGAATATCTGAGTTTGTAGACCCTGACTGTGTGTGCATCTCCTGAGTTGTTCTCTTACACGCTTTGTGTCTGGAAAATGGATGGGGTATGGTACTTTGAGATCAAAACTGGACCTTTCTGACACCACTCTAGGCTTTCCCAGCCTATGCTGTCAATTGCTTACTGAAACCTTTGTGCAGTTGCTATGGGTTTTGAATATGTTTCAGGCCTTCTGACTTAATGGAGACTTACTAGAAGGCCCTTTAAAGGCAAGAGCTACTCCATTTAGATCGAACTCAAAAAACACATGTAGTGCTTTGCATTAGTAATCAATGTTACTGATTGACCTGCGAAGAGTTGCTGTGACTCCCTAAGAGATGGTCTTTTATTTTCTCTCGATTCATTAAAATTTTAAATTCAGCTTATGAACACATTCTGCTTTCTCAGTGATATTCATTGTATACTCACTTTCAAAAACATTTACAGCCATCAACAATATAAGAACGTTTAAATTAGATCTTTTCTTGCACTTTGTCATTGACAAAGTGGTATTACTACTGCGTTCTTTCTTGGTTTTTTAGAGGTAAGAGTTTCATAATGCAGAGTAATCTTTAAGCTCTGGAGGACAATTGTTTTTAAAGTTTTGTTTTAAAAATAAATTCTAGGTACACAGATATGAGGTCTTCAAACTTCTAACTGATATGTTTGTAGTTTCCTTTCTTCAGTAATTTCTATATGAAAATTAGAGTCTTCCAATAGGTAGCCACAGTCTCACATTATTCTGCAAACAAGGCATTAGAGATACTGCTGATCTTCCTATGGCCAAGATAGGCCAAGGGGTCTCTCATGGACCAGCTATGTGTCTATGAGGGAACAAAACCAAACAAGAAACTCTAGAGCCTCCTTTGGCCTTTCCTCTTTATAACCTCGACTGTCAGACTTAGTCACTGATCCGCTAGGGGCCTTTCCTCCTCATTTTCAGGTAGAAGATGACTCATGCTACTATTTCCATGTGAATGATCTTACAAGAGGCAGAGTCACTCCAAGAGGAATGGCTTTTAAAAAGCTACTCCACAAAGATGACAAACTTCTTTTTTATACTTTAAAAATGTATCATTGCTAACTCACAATACAAAGTAATGGGGGACATTTTCAAACATACTTAGTTTGTTGTATTTTATTTTCCCACAACTCATCTTTCCTATGGGTCTCCCCTCTCCTGTCAGCTTTTACACATTCTCACCCCCATTATTGCCCATTCCAATTTTATAACACATGTGTTCTGTTACCTTAACTCTCTTCCTGCCCTCTTCTTCCTTCCTCTGGGCTCTTTTGAGTTTCTTGATCTTTCCTCTTGCTTGCTTATCATATGAAATACACAAACATAGAAATTAAAACAAAAATTAAAAAATAAACATAAAGAAGTAAAATAAAAAGATAAATTTATATTATTAAAGTAAACAAAATAAAAATACACAAATATAAAAAAATACGTATGAGAGAGAACATATAGTATTTGTCTTTCTGAGCCTGAGTTATCCCATCTAATGTAATATTTCCAGTTCTATACATTTTACTTCAAAATCAAGATTTCATTTTTCTTCACATGTGATATATATATATATATATATATATATATATATATATATATATATATTTACTTATTATCCGTCCGTGTGTTGATGGGCACCAAGGCTGGTTCCCCGTGGCTTTTGAAAGTTTAGGCCATCATTTGTCTTCTTAAAATGGACCATTTCTGTTGACATCATCTTTATTTTTCAATTTTTGAAATTACATATGTACAGCATCAGCCTCTGGCCTTGGATAAATCATTTTCTTTCATCAGAAATGATTCTGGAATAAGGAGAATATTGAAAATACTTTTGATTACACATTTCTTACTAGAGAAAATAAAAACTCTGAGTCAAATAATAATGCATAAGAAATTGGTCTGTTGTCCAGTGAGCAGTATTCTGGAAAACTCTTGAATGAATTTAGGGTCGATAAAAAATAGTATCATAACAGGAAGCATGTGGTATGTGTGTGTGTGTGTGTGTGTGTTTGTGTGTGTTACACACACATGTGACAACTAAACGTATAAATTATATAAATATACCTTTCTTATATTTTCAGATCATCTTCCTTTTTGGGAGACTATGAAGGGAAATAGGAAAATGCCATCAGCTTAAAACCTGTCCTTATCACAAACAACCCAGTGCTTGGGTCCCCGGGACCCATCCCAAGCAATGGCCTTGCTAACCACCATCCTTAGCCTAGTATGGCTTGCTTTGAAAACACTACTTGGGTGAACTAACTAAATAAGACACGATGAGAGCTGCACGTTGCCAAGCTGTTGTTGGAAGACAACGGGCAACAAAAGAGTCTCCACAGTAAGCAGGCGGCAGCTCTGCTCTTTGGCTTCAGCACACACAGGCCTATTGATACCTGCACTCCGCTGACATCCTTGCTTGCTTCCAAATGTAATGCCGGTGCGGGCTAACGCCATATGCACACAGGGTGCTCCATTCTGTGAGCTGTTCAATTTTACACGTATGAGACTCCAGAGCTGTGAAGTCAACAGCCTCACTTAATATCAAACAGAATTCAAAGAACTCTAAAGTCTTGACAATCTGTGTGCTTGCTCCTGGGAGGAAAGGCTGGAAGCAGGAGTTTAGATGGCCAGAGCTTTCTCCTTCTTGCTGCCACATAGGACAGTGGAGGCGAACTCATGGGATGGGCGGTAAGCAAACAGAATCAGTAATGACAGGGACGAGGGAGGGGTGTTTTCTGAAGTCAGGATGCAAAGAGAGTTTAAAGGAAGTAGGCTCAGAGTCTCGAGGGCTGGCCTTCAAGAGGTTTATTCATAAAATGCCAGCAGAAGAGGCTGTCTCTTAAAACTACAGGCATGCAGTGGATTATTATTTTTTTAATGCTACAGAAAAATATTGACAAAATATATGGAAAAGGTGGGTGCCCAGGGGACAGAAACACCACTGCATGCCCAAGTCTTTACTGACTTAGAAAGGGGCTGAAAGGTGAGCACGTGCTACCAGAACCTTTGCTAAAAATGAACCTGTTACAAAATGAATCCACTTTTCCCCCAAGTCTGGGGCCCTGGGTATGCTAATCACCATCCTTAATGAAATCGCATGCATACAGTTTGTCACTGATGCTACCTGTTACAGGGAGCTTTGATTCCAGCCCCATGTTCGTGTCCTGCTGTACTGTAGAGCGAAAGCATCATAGCTGGACCTCTTTGCCTATGGAACTTGGGCCAGGTTGTCTTCTACCTCCCCAGATACCCTGGGCATGTCTGTCCCACAGCACTTATGATAATCATCTGCCGTCAGTAGCACTGCTCCGTGTCACATTATAGCACAGATGTTTAACAGATGTACGCTAAGGGAACAGTACTAAAACGATATGTAAATTAAAATTTGTTCTGCCTCATGTGAAAGGCGAAGCCACTGTAGATGTGGTGACACTTTGAGGTAAATATGAACTGACTAAACTATAGCTAGCTGGTGGCCTTCATTTGGGCCAGAAGTCCACTCTTGCCAGCTTCTTTCTGTTCCTTCAAAGTGAAGTATTCATTCTTGAATCTTGTTTATTCTCAGTGAGAACTTTCATGCTAGTCTGTACTCTAGACTTGCTTAAGTCTAGAGTGTAAATTCCAGATTCCAGGTAACTGAAGCAGCTTCAAAAGATTCTTTTAATTTCTCCAAAGTGTCTTTGTTAGGGTTTTTATTGTCGTGAAGAGACACCATGGCCAAGGCAACTCTTACAAAAGAGAACACTTAACTGGAGCTGGTCTCCAGTAGACACAGTGCTTATAAAGGAGCTGAGAGTTCTACATCTTGATCCAAGACATCCAGGATAAGAGACTGGCATTCTCATGCAGCTTGAAGAAGCTCTCATAGCCACCTCCATAGTGGTACATTTTCTCTAACAAGGCCACACCTATTCCAACAAAGACACAACTCCTAATAGTGCTACACCCTGGGCCAAGGATATTCAAACCACCATATTCTACTCTCTGGGCCCCATAGCCTTGTTCAAACACATGGGTCTATGGGACGATACATAGCCATAGCATAACGCAAAATATATTTAGCCCAACTTCAAAAGTCTCATAATAGTTTGTAACAATCTCAACAATGTTAAAAGTTCAAGGCTCAAAGTCTCTTCTGAGATTCATTCAATCACTAAAGTGTAATCCTCTATAAAATCACAACCCAAATAGCACACCATATACCTCATCATCACAGGATATACATAGCCATTCATAGTGTGGAAATAATGGACCAAACAAGACCAGAAACTCCAAACTCAGCATCTCCATGTCTGATGTCAAAGTTCTCTTCAGCTCTCTTTCTCCTTGTTGACTGCTGTTGGCAAATCTATCATTCAGCCACAACAAACTTTGTTCTCTTGGGCTCTTTCCATTTCCTGTTAGCAGGTTTTTTTTTTTTTTTTTTTTTTTTTGGCAAGTATCCCAAGCAGGGCTCTAACATATCTCGCATCTCGGGGTATCCAAGGCGACTTCAACTTTATAGCTTCTTGTTCCAATGTCTGGGATCCATACCTGATTCTCTGGACTCCTACAAAGGGCTTGGGTCACTTCTTCAACTCTGCCTACTATAGCTATATAGTCTCTGGTTGACTCTCCCCCACTGCTGCTGCTGTTCTTGGTGGTCATCCCATGGTACTGGCATCTCCAGTTTGATGGAGTCTTCCACTGCAACTAGGTTTCACCTATAACCTCTCGTAGGCTCCCTTCAGGGTGCCAAGTCTCGACTCCTTTGCATGACCCCTTTAGTTCTGGGCCATCAACTGCAAATATGACTGCATCTTCACAATGGCCTTTCACGGCCTCTCACAGTGCCAAGCCTCAGCTGCTCTCCATGACCTTTTCATGCCTTCAAAACCAGAACTGCCTGGGTGATTTTTACTCATTACCGTGTACAGCTGGTTGTACAGGAGGTACAACCTTGGCTATCTCTGGAACACAGATTCTTTGTGTTCCCAGAAAACACTTTTCAGAAGATTTTAACTAAGTGATGTTGGTCTCTTCTTAATCATCACTAATTTCTTAGCACCTAGTAACTCCTTCCATTCTTGACTCTAAAGCTAGAGCCACATGTCTGAAGCTGCGGAGTTCTCCTGCTTGCAGGAGCTGCAAAGTACCCCCCCCCCCGTTCTGTTACATTACCACTGCTTCATCTTGGCTGTCCTATAACTTGCTCTGTATCTGACATTGAACTCAGAGATCTGCATGGCTCTGTCTTCTGAATGCTGCCATTAAAGCCATGTACCACCATGCCAGGATTTAAGCTTTTCTTCACTTAGGAACTGCTCTGTCCCAGGCTAACTTTGAACTCAGGGATCTTCTTACTTTTGTCTCCTGGGATTAAAGGTGTGCACCACCAGGCCTAGTCCTAAGATTTTCATGGCCACTATTCCTAAAGATAGGGATCAAAACCTTGGGTCTTCCGGCCTCAAAAATCTGGATTATGGATGTGCTCTCCATTTCTGGATTGTAGTTCATTTCAGATTAAAAAGTCTAAATGAAAACAGTAACCAAGTAATAATAACACCTAGATATAATTATCCCTTGTGTAACTGTAAAAGCAGAAACAGTAAGTGGTGAGGAGTTAGCTAGTCAGTGTAGGTAGGCAACCCTTTGGCTGAAAAGATCAGGAGCAAGCTGTAGTTGCTCTAGTTTTTGTACTTAGACCAAGAGGAGGAAGAGGAGGAAGAGGAGGAGGAGGAGGAGGAGGAGGAGGAGGAGGAGGAGGAGGAGGAAGGGGAGGGGAGGGGAGGGGAGGAGGAGGAGGAGGAGGAGGAAGGGGGAGGAGGCGGCTATGCCAATTTCAAGCCTAGACCATATGGGGAGATGGCTTTTCCCATTTCCCATGTGTCCAAGGCTCTCTGTCATGACTGTGTCCATGTCAACAATACACATCCATTCAGGATTTTGCATACTCTGGGCTTCCTCTGCTCACACATCCCCTCACCATACACAGTGGCCCGCTATACCTCTCCCCCCATACCATACACAGTGGCCCACTGTACCTCCCCCCATACCATATACAGTGGCCCACTGTACCTCTACCCCTATACCATACACAGTGGCCCACTGTACCTCTCCCCCTATACCATACACAGTGGCCCGCTGTACCTCTCCCCCTATAACATACACAGTGGCTTGCTGTACCTCTTGAATTCTCCTCTATGGAAACAATTGTAGAAGATAATTCTGTCTGAGTGAGTGACAAGATATTTATATAGGAATGAAATGTGGCATCCCCAACTGTATATAGAACACAAAGAGTATAAAGGTACAAAATGGCTTGATCAAAAAAAAAATAGTCTAAAGAAATTTGGTATCTCCAGAGTTTAAATCACAAGACAGTACTGTTGGAAGAGGTGACTACAAAGTCGTAATTGAAACAACAGGTTTAACGATTTGGATTCTTATGTAGTAGAGTTTCCTGTGTTGGGTGACCTCAGGAAGCAGAAGTTTACATGCTGTTTATTTCTCAGAAACTGTGACTGAAAGCCAGCTGTGTGAGGGAGAGAGAAGGTGGTAAAAGACAGAGGACAAGGTGAGCTACAGATATGACTGGCTATCTTACTGTTACTCAGTCTTCTACAGTGTCTTCTGAGAACCCCCAGGAGGAACCAACACTAAATACAGCCCACTCAGGAGCAGAGGACAACAAGAGATTTTGTCTATCACATTTCACTTGCCACGAGTCAAAAGTGTGACCTATTTGCCTGTGAAATTTTAATGGTTCCATAACATCTCACTGAGGATTTTTTCTGCTTTGGAAAATATAATGTCCCAGAAAATGAGCTATCTCTCTTTGACTCCCCTACTGGAATTTAGCACACACTCCATATAGTATCCTTGCCTTTTCAAAACCACCCTTACCACCGTTAAATCTGTTGGCCACACAGTCTGTGGGTTGTGGAAAATTTTGCAATCATTTGGACTTACTGAGAAACCTGTTTTGCTAGCCAACCTCTGGGTTGGATTAGCATTAACAAATGTGCCATGCACTACACCAAAGAAGAGAACAAACGCCCTTTTCTCTAGGAGAAGAAAGTTATTTCTGAGGTTATTGGTGGCAAGAGAAGACATATTTGCTGCCGTCTCACTAACCACTCAATATAACATTTCTGACCTCAATTGTATAGGCATTATTTACATCAGGTGAGGTCTCTTCTAATTCAGTGAGGACACTATCTACATGAAAATAAGTCCAGGACTCACAGGTTTAGTGCTCTGTCTCCAAGACTCCCCTCCCTCTCTACATTCCAGATACTGTTGCTTATGTCTAACCCAGAGGTGATAACCCCTTAATCTGGTTTGGTTTCTTTGCCAGAGTGACCTTCAGAACTCAGAGAAATTAGTTTATTTATGTTTGTTCTTCATGAAAACTAATGCTACGGAAGATACAGATGAATAACAGCCAGATGTTAGTGCGAGGCAGGACACCCAGTGTGAACAGGGATGTGTAACAGCCATGTCCACTCTACTGCACTCCTCACCCGTCATCTCTCTGAATGTTCCCCTTGGATTACAGTTCTCTGAATGTTTCTTCTTGGATTACAGGCATGATTTACCATACCAGGTTGATATTTGTATATGGTTGATATTTGTATACTTTATTACAAACTTACCTCATTTACTATGAATCATAATCATGCCCAAACTTCTAGGAAGCATTTCAATACAACACAGAACAGGTCAGTGATATTCTTTCCAGAGTATTTAATCTCACTTGAATCATAGATGATTCTATTCTATTACATTGTCTCCTATCCATCCATACTGATGGGTTCTTTCACTATAAACTCTTGATGTAAAATCTTGCCTATATTCTTTACTGCTTACGATGTGTATTGGCAGGTTAGTGTAAAATAGATGTATATCTCCATCACAAATAGTTTTGTAGTCTTGTATTCATTACTTTTCTTTTTTCTTCTTTTTTATTAGATATTTCCTTTATTTACATTTCAAATGTTATCCCCTTTCCTAGTTTCCCCTCCAAAAATCCCCTATCACCTCCCCTCTCCCCCTGCTTTTCTATTGCTGTGATAAAATACTATGACAAAAGCAGCTTATGGAAGAATTTATTTTGGCTTATGAGTCCAAATGGATACTAGTCCATCATGGAGGCAAGGCATGGCAACAGGGAGCAGGCATGGCAGATGACATGGAAGCTGAAAAGTCCCATCTCATCTGGACTCACCAATAAGAGAGAGTGAACTGGAAGCAGGGTGATGTTATATCACCTAAAAGCCTATCCAGGGCAGTAATATGTCCTCTAACAGGATGTCATCTCTGAAACCACCCTAAACAGCATCAGCAACTGGCTACCAAGTGTCCAGACACTCAAGTCCAAGGGAGTCATTTAGTATTTAAGCCATCACATTGCATTCTCTCGCCATCATAGGCTTATAGGCATGTCATAATGCAAAATGATGCTTAGTTCAACTTCAAAAGTCCTCATAGTCTTTTACAGCTTTAGCCCATGCTTAAAAGTCCAAAGTCTCTTCTGAGACTCAAAGCAATCTGTTGTAATTTCCTTTAAAATAAAAAATATGAATTATGTAATTGACACCTGAATGTCACCAAAACTACATCCCCATTTCAGAACAAAGGCATGGAAGCATAGAGAGTGTTTGAATGAAAATAACTTGAATTCAACTGTATACGTGAATACTTGGTGTCCATTTGGTGGAACTGTTTGGGAAGGATTATAATGTGTGGCCTTATAGGAGAACATCTGTCATAGAGAGCAGGGTTTTAGGTCTCAAAACTCTACACCATTTCCCAGTTAGCTCTCTCTGCCTCATAGTCATGTCTCAAGGTATAAGGTCTAGGCTGCTGTTCCAGAACCATGCCTGCCTTGGTGTTGCCCTGTTCACCGCCATAATGAACATAAACTCTGACCCTCTGAATCTGTAAGCTCCAAATAAATTATTTCGTTTATAAGTTGCTTCATTAGTGACATCTTGTTATAACAATGGAGAAGTAACTAAGACAGTGAGAAAATATTGGACTAATGCGAGAATGAAATTCAGCAAGGAATAACACTAAATCCTTCGGTCCTAGACCTTAAATGGCTTTATGTTCCAAGCTTTTCTGCCTGCAACATCTATCTCCCACTTGAGATCCTCCCACCCCTGTGAGCAGCTCATTAAACTCTGAGTATTCACAGGCTCTCACTGATAAAAAGAAGAGTGGCATTGAGGAGCATAATAGAGTACAAGGTGCCCTCAGGTCAAGATACTACTCCAGGTACCAATGTCTGTCTGCATTTGCTTTCTATTGCTGTGATAAACATCACGGCCAAAAGCTACTCAGGGAGAAAGGATTTATTTGCATTATCTATCCCAATCACAGATGATAGTTGACAGAAGTTAGGGCAGAGACCTAAGCAGGAGCAGAAATAAAGAAAAATTTTGGATCAGCGATGCATACTGACTTGCCCTTCTTGCTTTTCTGTGCAGCATAATAGTATCTGGCCAAGGGTAGCTCCGCTCCGTATGCTGGGCCCTCTCTCATCAATCATTAATTAAGAAAATTTTTGTGCTAGTTAGTTTTTGTCAACTTGACACAAGATAGAGTTACCTAGGGAGAGGAGACCTCAACTGAGAATATGCCCCCATCCCATCATCCTGGAGGAAAGTCTGTGGGGACATTTTCTTGAGAATAATTACAAGTTTAAAACCTTGAGCAATTTACTTAGCTCTTAGTACCTCATATATAGACAGAGTATTAAAACATTACTTTAAAAGACTTTTTTTTTTTTTTAAAAAAGAATTAATTGAAGAGAGAGGCCATTTCTTTTCGTCTTGCAACTTGAAAATACAGAATTGTCAGGAAAATGGTACGAAGAAAGCTAAATATAAAATGAACATTTTTTACTCTCCACCCTTGCATCAAGCCAGAGTTTTTGTGTGTGTAATGATGACCTGAAATTTGAAAAAAATTTTAAGTATATTTCTAGTTTTAGAACAGCATAGCACCTCTAGGATAGAATTTGAATCGATAAATGAATAGGCTTCCCAGTGCTGTCTAAAGGCGGGCGAGGCAACCTTCGCAGGGAGAGCCTCACACTGTAATTAAGAGGTACAAGTACACATGGGGCTTGAGAGCTTACCATCACATTTAATCTTTGGTGTTAAATTATTCTTGCCTTTCACCAACTCAGACCCCCACTGAGGCATTATTTGTGCTAAAATTAAACAAGGTTTCCTGGTTGAATTCCCTCTCTATACTGTGAATCATAGAGAGCTGTTGGTAAGTGTATAGGGCTCAGCAGAGAGCAGGCTCCGGGGGCTTTCTGCAATGGTAAACCAGATGGATATATCTCTAGCTCATATACGTTACTGTTACTGTATTTACAACTAAGAGGATGAGAGAAGAAATAAAAGTGCATTACCCTTTTAAACACTATACTGTTTCTACTTCATGTAAATTACTGGGTGGTCAGATGTTAATAAACTCAACCAGGCAAAAGTGTGTCTCTTCCTTAGTGCTCCTGTGGGTGCTCAACTAGCTGGGTGTGCCTCAGTATGCTGCGAGGGTTGTGGGAGGAAATACCCACTGATGAAGGGAATTTGGAATAGGAAAGAGGCTGCTGGTCAACTCCACCCCTGCTGTTGATTAATTACAAGCTCAAAGCCACTTTGGGCTATATGTGTCTTATATGCCATCAGAATTGTACTATTGAGGGGCAAAAGAGTTTCTTTCTAGTTACTGAGTGTATTTTATTTTAATTATAATAAAATACATAGAAGCTGTTAATATGAGATGAGTGAGTATAATCTCTAGAACTTGTCTTTTTGTAGAAAAGTTTGTAGAGCATAACAAAGATTTAAGATTTTCTTTGAAATTGTATATATACAATTACAAATTGTAAAAATTGTATATATATAATTATGAATTGTATAAATTGTATATATACAATTTAGATAGATGATAGATAGATAGATAGATAGATAGATAGATAGATAGATAGATAGATAGGTAGGCATTCTAATATCTTTGAAAATTATTGACATCAATTTTCTTACCACATGGGATTACTTTACTGTGTTATTTTACTTAAGCTTTATGACAGTATCCCGGAGTATATATATTGGTCTTTCTATCCCATAAGTGAATACTGTAAATCTGAATGAGTTTATGTAACATCAGCATTGCTATTAATATTTGGTTTACAAAGAAAATATATTTCATTGTCTCATTTAAATTGAGAGCTTTTGCTGGGAGATTGTGACTCAATGGCATCTTTATGAGATATAACCTTCTCCAGCAGGAAAAGGATGTCATTTACCAAAGTCTCATCAAAAATGCTCAGGGGACCAAGTAGCAGGCCCACCTTAGGAAAACCACTAAAAGGCCTCACCTTTAATTGTGCTGTTTCTGAACCTCTTTTGTTTCATGTGTTTAGGTATATGAAAAATATTTGAAGAAAAATATTTCTTACTGAGGAATTATCATAGCTTAGTATCTCATTAAACATTTATATTAGTTGTTCCATTGGACAATGTAGAGTTAGGACATGATCACACTACACAGGAAAAAAATTTCCGCTCAGGGTCATGAAATGACTTGATCAAGGTGTCAAAGACAGTTATCATCACAGTTTGATCTTCAGCTGCCAGATTCATACCTTAGGCTATTGGTCAAAAGAAGTTAACATTTTATTTTCCCTAGATTTTACTTTGTATGTGATGTTTCTTGGTGCCAACCTATGTAACGTTACCTGTTCACTTGTGTGGCTTTCTTTTCTTTCTCTATATGTCTTTGTTTACTCCTATGGTTTGGACTTTTGTCTGGTTATCTCCATCTTCTTTCTCTAAAGGGACAAAAAAAAATAGAAAATAAACTGTGAGGTTAGTCTCTGAGACAATGAAGATATAAACTGTAGTTGAACTAATGTGTTTTGGGATGACTCCTTGTTTGAGATATATCTCTGCTCCAGACCTCTTCTAATCATTATAAATGTATGATTCTTAGTTTGCTATGCTCTGCAAACTTTACTACAAAAAGACATGTTTTAGAGATTATACTCATTCATCTCATATTAACAGTTTCTATGTATTTTATTTTAATTATAATAAAATACACTCAATAACTAGAAAGAAACTCTTTTACCCCTCAATAGTACATATGTCTTCGCTTATATGTGGGAAGATAAACAATTCTACTCCCCACAGTTGTAATATTACCATGTTTATGTCACCAAAAATTTCAGTATATTCAAAATAATGTTTTCAATGAGAATAGAATATTTTTCAACAATATTGGCTTTGCCTACCCCAAATACAGGAATTAAAACAAGGTAACTTGTTCTTGGCAGCTAAATCTATAAAAATTTAAAGACTATTCATTGAAGTCGGGCGTGGTGGCACACGCCTTTAATCCCAGCACTCGGGAGGTAGAGGCAGGTGGATTTCTGAGTTCGAGGCCAGCCTGGTCTACAGCGTGAGTTCCAGGACAGCCAGGGCTAAACAGAGAAACTCTGTCTCGAAAAACAAAAAAACAAAACAAACAAACAAACAAAAAGACTATTAATTGAAAATATGCTGTTAGAATTGTTTAAAATTGAAATACACAGATTCATTAGCAATAAAAGAATACACTTCCAAACCTGTGTTTTAAAATATTAACAGTCTAATTGAAACAACTAATTATCAAACTATACTGGTGCCCTGATTCCCTGATTCCATTCTTTTATTGACACAACATCACAGTCTCCAAACCTATGAGAATCTCAGTTTGGTTAAATATGTGCTTTCAATAGCACTTAACTGGTAGTTTTGAAGTTCAGTTATCTGGTAAGACATTACCTATCATTCCTCCACAGTCATGTCTAAGATGTGCAGTTTGTAGATGGAAATTGTTTGGTCTATCCAAAATTACCCTGGATAATAGAAATAAACAAGCCAACCAATGCATGGTTTACATATCATACTAGGTGCTTATATTCACTGGAAATTATATTGAGTAGTAAAACAAAAACATAAAAAAAAAACAGCAATTGGAGAGATAGCTAAGATGGTTGAGAATATGGGGTACTTTTCAGAGGACCTAGGTTCGATTTCCTGTACCCACATGCCAACTCACAACCACTTTTATCCCCAGTTTCATGGAGGATCTGATGCAGCCTCTATAGAGCAGGAATGCTAGTAGTGCACAGGTAGACACATAGCCAAAGCACTCGTACATCTATAATAAAGTTTAATGTATATTCTACAAAATGTATAGCAATGGTCCAGACAATGTAAACACTTATAATTGATATGTGTTGCAAAGAAGTCTTTAAGAATGTTCGACTTCCTGGGGAACATTTTAATTTAGTAAATTTCAGAGTATGTTCAGCTATTTTAGTCCAGATGTTCAGAAATGGGCTGGAGCTGAATACTGTGATTCGGTGAACTGATGCAACCTTGAATGAAAGTTCCAGAAAATCCTCACTACGTGCTTTGCTATGTTTTTCCTGGGAATACAAGTAAAAAAAAAAAAAAATCTGGTATTTATTATTATTATTTTTTTAATTTCAGTACTTCTCTAGTCCAAGGAATTTGCGGATCAGTTTGGAACCAAGAATCACTCCAGGAAGATAAATTACATTCATATGTCAGATATTGCTTCACAATGCTATCTAGCTCAGCAGGCTATAATGAGCCCCCACTCACCAGCCCAGGCTCCAGCCAAAAAATAAATAAATATATAAATAAAAGAACACCTACTGTTTCTCTATCAAGGGCAACTCTCTCAGAGGGCAAACAAAAGCAACAGAGGGAGGCCAACCATATCCATGCAGTGCTATGGGTTGCTATGCAACCCTCAGCGTAAGTTGGGCAGCAACAGATGGACACTTTGAATAGAATTAATGCCCCTCTGACCCTTGTTTTAAATGATGCCCAAACCTATTGGCTGATGAATTCTATTAACTATAAGCATACTTACACATATAAAATATAACATGAAGTGTGACACCGTTATTACCCTCTTTGCTAAAATAAAGCCATAAATCTATTGCAAAATTTGAGGCCGATAATATTCAATGAGATATTTCTATTTTTTTCTCTTTTTTTTGAAAAATGAATCACCAACGTCTCATAACCTTGGGCTACATATTTCCTTTTAATATTGCTCTGGTGTTTTATGCAAACCTACAATGACTGCTCTGAGTTTTAGCTTCCTTTTTACACAAAGTCCAGTTCCTTCCTCAGCCACTGTCACCTGTGGGCTCTGGGCATTGTCTACGAGACCTCTTTTTATTGTAACTTTTAGAAGGACATCAGATAAATATTTTATATACCTTCATGGGGACAATGTTGTAACCGTGTTCCTGATTGAACAATCAATCTGGTCTATACCCAGAGCTCCCAAAGTTCTTTGTTGATCTGCCTCCTGTCTAGGGCAACTTTAAGGTGGCTTTATAACTTGTGTTCAAAGGAAATAGTAGGTTCTCAAAATTTATCAGGATAAGACTTTCTTTAGTCTCTTAAATTTTACATTGTAGCTGACTTTGATTATCTCACTCTAAAAGGGAAGATTAATAGCTCTTCTAAAAATCAGAATGGCTGTCATATTGGTGACAGCAAGCAGCTATAGAATTTTAATGAAGCAAGTATGTGATAATACATCTCAATAAAGTTACATTGAAAACAGAACAGTTGCATAGAGAAAAGAACCCAGAGAAGGGCTTCTGGACCTAATACAACATCTTAAAAGGGAGAGAGTACTTTATCTTTCTTGATAATGCTAACTTGGAGGGATTTTGGCTATGCAATATTTTCAAGACCTCACCTTTAATAACTCATTATCTGGGGTGGGGGGCATTGGTTAAAAGATGTATCTGAAGATAAAATGAATGGCTGGAAAGATTTCTTATCAGCTAAATTACTTTCCAGGAAAGGATGAAGAACAAAGGTTGCATCCCGTAGCCGGTGCGAAAGGCTGACTGGTGGCCCTCCAGAAATCTCAGCACATGGGAGGTGGAGAATTCATGAGCTCTGAGGTTTAGGGAGCAATATGGCCTCAATACATGAAATAGTAAGTGGTGTAAGAAAATATTTAATGTCTGTCATATATGCCCCCCCCATACACATGCACACACATGTACACATACATGCGGAAAAAATAAAGTGATATAATGTGAGTGGCAATTTTATCTCTAGCTGAACATGAAAATAATGATAATTTTCAAATCAATATTCACGTAATTATAAAATTCTCTACCGATAGTGTACACATGGCAGGAACCTGCCATACTCTTAGATTCTAAAGTCTACAATACCCCAACACCTTCCTTTGGGTGACTGGGTTCCCATTCCTTGCAAGTGTGACTATACACAGGGAAAGATACACTTGCCCATGGATTCCATAACTGTGGCAGAGCATTATATTCTGTGCTGTGTTCTCTTGCCAGAGTCATCTTTCTGCAGAGGGGGACAATTGCACATGTGCCTCTGGTTTCTAAAGTAATATTGCTTCTCTGTCAGGCCTCCTGCTGCCGCCCAGTATGTCTTTGTTTTGGAAATATGAGCTTGGTTTTCCACCACTGCGTGCACAAGCCTGTGGTCTCCTTGCTGAGAACCATCACTTATATAAACACACATATACATACAAGCCGCACATGTACCATAGAAAAATATTTGCTTGCTTTTGTTTGCTCATTCTCCCACCTCCCTTGAAGGCCCTGGGGGTGGGAAATGCAGCATCTTGAATTATATTGTCATCTTTGGCAAGATATAGCATTAATGACTTTACGGGCTGTTACCACTGCACTACCACCTGAAGTCAACACAAGGAAACATTCAGTTCTGCAGCAAACTGGTCTCTCTATCTTTGTAGTCCCATGCACTTTCTAATAAAACAGGGATTTGATGTAGGCCTCCATTTATTGTGTTATTTATCAAGCTGTGCTTCATTAATTCTCAGGTTATATATCTTCAAAAAAAAAACCTAGAGTATTTATGTTTCGCTATGTAAGTGATGTTGTTACTTCTGTTATATTTATATCAAACATATCTCCCAAATCAGTCTTATTTTATTTTAGAGATGACCATGGCTACAGTGTTGAACCTGTGTTGCAGATAATAGGGAAGCAGGACGATGTGGACTGAATAGCTAATGACACCTCTGGATGCTGTGCCCTATAATTTGTTTTTTTTTTTTTTTTAATCCACTGTGAAAAGGCCTATGTGTCCTACCTGTGAAAGGCATGGATGCTGAAATTTTAAGAATGGTGTTCATGAATGGTAAAAAGAGTCAAAAAATATTACCCACTATATTAGGCACATTTTTCTAGAGAAACAGAATCAATGATAGAATTTACATACATTATTGGAGGATATTTACTAGATTAGGTTGTGCAATAGGGGCTGTCTGTAGGCTGGTTAGTCAAACAACCCAATACCAGCTCAGTGTTCAAAGCTGGGTGTGTATCTAGTTCCAAACTGGTACTGAAGGCCTGACTGGCTGCTAGGAGAGTCGGGGCTGTTGAATTCACTTTAAAAGGCTAGGAAGCTGGAGTCTAGTGTCTTGCAGGATAGCAGATGCAGCAGATGCAGCAGAGGCAGCAGAGGCAGCAGATGCAGCAGAGGCAGCTGATGCAGCAGAGGCAGCTGATGCAGCAGAGGCAGCTGATGCAGCAGAGGCAGCTGATGCAGCAGAGGCTACAGAGGCAGCAGATGCAGCAGAGGGAGCAGAGGCAGCAGATGTGTTGGTTCAATCAAAGCATAGACAGGCAGGCAACACTGCTTTCTCTTGGAACCTTTCCATCTCCAGGCACCTCTTGGAAAGAGTCACCCACTCTGAGGGCAGGTTTTCCCTTCCTTGGGCAATACTTTCTGGAAATGCCCCCATAGACACACCCAAAGGGATCTTTGATTCATTCTAAATTATATCAAGAAGACAATTAAGACAAGCCATTGAACTGCGCATGTAACTGCACTTTAAACTTTGCAGTACTGAATCTTGAAATGGCTCAGCTTTGAAGATCATTCCTCCCAACCTTAGTTTTGTATCAAAGGGCAAATGAAGTATACTTGATACTGGAGAGCTTCTCAGAGGTCTAGAGGCCTTTCTTGTTCTCTGGAGCTATTTATTGCTATATGAGAAAATAGCACCTATGGTTGGTAGATTTAGGGTTAAGGTTAATATATATTAACAAAGGGTATTTTTTTTTCTGGCCTTAATATTGTCAAGCACTTTTCTTAAAGTGATAAATAACCATTTTCTTTTAATTCTGAAAAACTACTTGAAAGCATACATAAAAATTTCTTTAAAATAAATAATACTTTATACAAATTTCTGTAATAAACATATAATTTTTCTTCAGCTATTGTTCCAAGATGTAGATAATGCATTTGAGGAAGGCATACTATTTTAAATATTAAAATATTTATTTTTAGCAATAATTAAAGTAATTCATTTTAAACATAAATGGGCATTTTGCTTGCATGTAAATGTGTGTACCATCTGCATATCTGACAGAGGCCAGAAGAAGACTTCGAATTCCTTTCAACTGGCGTTATAGGTGATTGTGAGCCACCATGTGCATGGTAGGACTCAAACTCAGTTCTTGTGGAAGAGCAGTCAGTACTCTTAACTACTGAACTGTGTCTCATGTTCCTTGAAATACTATTTGAAGAAGGATTCCCAAGAATATTCATCAATAGAGAATTAAGTTTTCCCTTGAATCAACTTGTTTCCATTCACACTGAATATTTTATATTAAGAAATGAAAACAAGCTTGAAATGTTTATCAAGCCCATTGAACTGTCAAATCTTTTATACCTGTTGCAATTTATCTATTAATTTAATTTAGGGATTGTTCTAACTGCAGGGGCCTCTGCATAAGGACTATGCACTTATGGAGTGGTTCTAATACTTAGAGTTTACAGTGGGGCATTATCTAAGAGATAATCTACATATATAAACTTTCATGGCTTCTAACAATCATTTGTTATAATCATGACTTTCTTAAGAGACCAACCACTTTGGTTTTGATCACAAAAAATGCAGAAGGAAGTCTGAATGTTGCTGAGAATCTCTTAACTCTTAGTTTTTTTCTCCCTACTTTTATGATGTCTAATTTCTAAAATTAAACAAAGCTCTTAAATTTGCTGGTGCCTCTCTTACAATTTTGCATCTTATAGGATTAATGAAGGGCATTTCTTTTGGACCTCTCCATTGTGGAGGATTAGATTATACACATCACACACAGTCTAGCATTGAGCCTTAAAATCCTGTCCTCAACACTAAGCCAAAGGGTATCAGGCATCTCCAACTCCTCTTCAGTTGGTCTTCTTTTGACAAATGCTTTAGCCAACTATTCAAATAAACTTTTGACATTGTTGGGGATTGGTTCTAATGCCTTGAATTAATCAGGAATCTGCATGTCCAACATTGAAGGTCCTTGTCCCCAACTGGTTTTTGATCGACCCATAAAGAGCCAATGGCCAATGACTGTGCAGAAAGAGAGGGGCAGAACTTTTAGATTTACGTGGGTGAGGAACTGGGAGAAAGGAAGAGAAAGAATCTCCATGATTCTGAGGAGAAAGATGGGACATAGGAGCTGCAGGAGAGAAAGCCAATCAGCCATGTAAGAGTGATTGCTCCTGGGCAGGTATGCTGGGAGCCAAAGCAGGATAGCAAAAATTAACGGTACAGACACCTTTTAAAACAACAACAACATCAACAGCAACAACAACAACAACAACAAAAGGCAAGCTTCCATATTGAACCTACAATCTTCACAACCTTCACTCAGAGGACTCTGACCCCGTTTCGTGTTCCTTCCACCATTATCCCACACCCTAAATCAATTCTTTTGCATATTCCTCAGACTTCTGCTTGAATGAATAGCAAACACATTAAGCCCCAATAGTAGTGTATGTACCTCCACATGAACTATACTTTCTGTCTTCCATCTAGGATCCTGCAGAGTCTTGAGTTTAGAGATGGGCCCTGAGGGTCATCAGTATTGTCTTGCCTGGCATCTCCTTCAGAACAAGTCACTGCTGGGTTAGCAGACAATAAAAAATTAATTTCCTTAGTCAAAGGAGAAAAAAACAAAACCTGCAGTATTTTAGAGGGTGTGAGTGGGGATACATTTTCTGTAGAGAATGGAGAGATGACTTTCTCAGGTGAGATTAAACCCTGAGAATCTGAGAGTTCAAACTTCTCATCTGCAGTAGGGTTCTGAACATATCTACATCCCAACTTACAGTATCCCATTCTCTACCAGCTGATTATTTTAACTGCCAAATCCCTCTGAAGATGAGACTTGAATTTTCAATGTAATTCAGACAACCTTATAATGGGGGATGGGGTGTGATTTTATGATGCTTGATTTCTGTGGCTGCTGGAGTAAAGATTCTCTTCCAAGGCATATTTAGAAAACTTTAGACTGCTTATGATCATATCTGGATGTGGTCAATTTTATCACTGATTGCTTTATTGTCCATAATATTCTGAGGTGCTGAATGTTTAATTTTATCACAGAGCTAATTTTTTTTCCTTTGTCAAGTTATCTGGAGATACTAGGAACAACCAACCAACATCATCATTATCATTTTTTTTCACAAGTTGTCAAAAATTTTATATACATAATCACCAAATTTATTGCCTCTCACAATTGGGTAATCAGAATAATCAAATGTATTTCCCTCTTTAAGTTCGTAAAATAGTTTATGTTATGAGCTATTCAATGCTTTCTGAGCTTCCAAGAGAGAATCCAGTAACTGGAGAGGTTTCATCAACCAGATGTTGGTAAATCGGAAAACCTATTCAAGATACTTTTTAAAAAAATTATCGATCTTGGTTCCAGTGCTCTGCTGGGGAAAGGGTGGACTAGAGAAGAGTCACAGCTTCTGGGAAGGAACCCGTGTCTGGTTCTGGTCATCCGGCGCCTT
>NC_034597.1:92399243-92407438 GCF_900095145.1 Mus pahari
CCTGGGCCAAGTAGTGGGAGTGGGTGGGTAGGGGAGCAGAGGTGGGGGGAGGGTATAGGAAACTTTCGGGATAGCATTTGAAATGTAAATAAAGAATATAATAATAATAAAAAAAAAGAAAAAAAATTATCATTATATGTATGTTGTTCTACAACCACTTCCGGTACCAAAATCTGGTAGTCTGGATTCTTTAGAGAAACAGAACTTATAGAGTAAATATATGGGATATATATGGAAGATTTATTAGAATGGCCTATAGGCTCTGGTCCAGCTAATCCAACAATGGCTATCTACCGACAGAATATCCAAGAATCAAATAGTTGTTCATTCCACAAGATTCACCTGGTCTTCAGTATTCCTCAGACTCCCAATGAAGTATACTATAATGCCAGTGAAGAAATGGGCCTGCTAGCAAGATGGAGAGCAAGCTTTCTTCTTCCATGTGTTTATAGGTTCCAGCAGAAGGTGTAGTCCAGATTAAAGATAGATCTTCTAACCTCAAAAGATCTACATTAAAGGTGTGTCTTCCCACCTTAAAGGATTCAGATTAAAGTTTGTCGTCATGTTTCAAATTATTTAATTCAGAAAAAAATCCATCACAGCTATACCCAGCCACTTAGATTTTAGTTGATTCTAGACATAGTTGAGCTGACAACTAATAATCACTATTATAATTATTGTGCTCTCCCATCTCTGTGGTACACACCAGTTTGTCTGTGTGTGCCAAAAAATGAAGCTCCCAGTTCAGTTCCAATACTTCCTGGGTTTCAACCAGCAAAACCAGTTACAGCTGGAAATGATTGGGCAGATGTCATCCGGTGGCTTTGTTAACTTGTTTGTTTTGTTGTATATTTGTGGCTCTATTTGTAGGATTTGGAAGAGTTAAGGGGTGCGGCTTTTTTGGAGCTACTATGTCACTGGGTGTGGACTTTGAGGTTTCAAGATCCCATTCTAGACCCAGTCTCCCTCTCTCTCTTTGCTGGATCAGGAAGTACTTCTCAACTACTGCTCCAGTGCCTACTCACATGCTGCTATGCTTCCTACCATGATGATAATGAACTAAACGTCTGAAACTTAAGCAAGCCTTTAATTAACTATGTTCTCTTCTAACACTTGCCTTCGCCGTTGTGTCTGTTCACAGCAGTAGAGCAGTGACTAAGACACCAGGGAACTAATTGCAATTGTAAATTTCATCACTCCCTCCTTTGGACTTCTTAGGTAGGATTCTGGCCATCTAAAGTGTCTAAAGTATCGCTTTGGGTATTTTGATGTATGCGAATTTAGATGCTCTAGTTCCACCAACCCTGTTTCATTCATCAGACAACTAATTTTAAAGCAGCGACTTTACTAATTACATACTCCTGGTCAAGTATAATTACCATAAACAAAATTCGATTCAGGCAACACATGAAATATATAGGATCTTATCATGAACTTTCTAGAACTAACACAAAATAGCAAGTGTAGCATCAGACTGTGTTGGTGCCCACCCCTTCTCCACATCTCCCTTCTTTCTCCTGCAGAATAGTGTTATGGCAGACCGAATTTACAACACACTTACTATAGACTGTAAACAGGCTAGGAGGTGGTGGTTGGAATATGAAGTAGGGGGAGGCTTTTCTCACAGAGAAGACGGAAGCACCCAGACATGACCACAGAAGCAAGGGTAAGTTGTATTTTCAGAAATTGTGTAGGCTTATGAAGATTGTCCCTCCAGGAAGATTTAAATTGTAATAGTGCAAAATGAAGCAAATTACTTGGAAGTATATATGGTACTTTATATTCTTATACAAGGCTATACATATATACATATAGCAAAAGTCCAAGTATGTTAAATATCTTCAATTCCATGGACAAGTCCTTCATAATGATGAATTGTGTTATTTTGTGAACTGCTCCCAGGGACTAAACCACCATGGTGAGACACATGGCTCCAGCTGCATATGTAGCAGAGGATGGCCTAGTCTGTCAACAATGGGAGGAGAGACCCTTGGTCCTATGAAGGTTCTATGCCCCAGTGTAGGGGAATGCCAGGGCCAGGAAGCAGGAGTGGGTGGGTTGATGAGTAGGAGGAGGGGGAAGGGGATAAGGGGTTTTCAGAGGGGAAACCAGGAAAGGGGATAACACTTGAAATGTAAATAAAGAAAATATCTAATTAAAAAAAAAGAAATACAAGGTTGACATGCTTGTCATAAATTTTTGGAATAAAACAGTTAAAAACAGAAAACATAAATAGCATAACCCAAATGCTGATAACAATGACACTGGGACTATTATGATATAAATATTCATCTTTAGTCCTCAAACTATGTTGTCCCTTTAGACCAGGGCTCCTTAAAATGTTTCCCATTTGTGACATCTTTTTCATGAGAATTTTAAAACATGAGCCTGATAATATAGACATGTAAAATAGAGAAATCAAATAATTATTGATAACAGGACATGAAGAAATGTATTTTGAAATGCTGCTACAGATATAATTTCATCATTTATTAAAGATAGAACCAAATTTTCACAAAAGTTGGATACATGTATTTGTTTATGTTTACAAAAACATTTAAATTTTCTCTGAATATTTGATATTTCAGGACATACACACAACATTTACAACTATTTTTAAGAATTGATTTATATTTTTATTTTATTTATCAGTGCTGAGGAAAAATGCTTTACATAGGTATGTAGTACAAAATGGAAGAAATACATTTAGGATCATTTGAGAATTGTTGAAACTTCAGTTCTTCTCCCAAACCCAAATTCACTGAAAGATTTTATGAAATTCAAGTAAATAAACCTCAGACATAATTTGTAAATTCTAATGTTATAAAACAATACAATGCAAAGAGATGCTAACTTGATATTTACGTTCTGAGGAAATGTACTGGCTGGTTTTGTGTGTTAGCTTGATACAAGCTGGAGTTATCACAGAGAAAGGAGCCTCAATTGAGGAAGTGCCTCCACGAAATTGAGCTGTAGGGCATTTTCTCAGTTAGTGATCAAGAGGGGAGGGCCCATTGTGGGTGGTGCCATTCCTGGGCTGGTAGTCTTAGGTTCTATAAGAAAGCAAGCTGAGCAAGCCAGGGGAAGCAAGCCAGTAAGGAACATCCCTCAATGGCCTCTGCATCAGCTCCTGCTTCCTGCCCTGTGTGAGTTCCAGTCCTGACTTCTTTTGGTGATGAACAGCAACATGGAAGTGTAAGCTGAATAAACCCTTTCCTCCCCAACTGCTTCTTGGTCATGATGTTTTTAGAAGAATAGAAACCCTGACTAAGATAAGAATGATAGTAGATAATTAAACAGTTGTATTTCTATATTATATCATTATTTTGTTATAAGAGCATAAAACCCTGTACCTCAGATAAAACCCTAGAATTTATAAAGTACATCGAGCACAAGAGTCTTAGCATTTCTCAGTGTTATGTGCCAAGACTATGTGAACAGTGCAAAGTCCACATGTTGTGCATTCAGTCACATCTGCAGCGATGCCTCATGACACAGCACGGGTAAGCAATGCTGCAAACATCTTCTACATTTGATTTTTTTCCTCCCTTTAGCTGGGAATACTTTTTTTTTAAATCAAGCATAGCTTTTTGGGAAAAAAAAAACTATAACTTGAATTGTAAGATTTATAACTCTAACTTTCTATTTTTAAAATTTTAATACAATTGCATCATTTTATTTTAAATTAATATTTATTGTGTTCTTAATAACCTTTCACTACTGTTAAATTTTTATGAACTCCACATTTAGTTATTGATCTTATAACCTACAGTTCAAGAAGGAGAGTCCAGACTTCTGAGTGTTAAATTAAATTATAAGAGTATCTGGTCTCTAATCCTACTAGGGAAATTTAACAGGATATCATAATTAAGTAACGAGAAGTAATACACTCTCTCATTCAAGCAAATCAGTGTTGATGAACGGTGACACTTTTGCTGTTGATAAGGAATAACTTTTGGAAGCAAGAAGCATCCCTCCCTCTTATATCATTCTCTCTCACATATCTAGTATTTGGTCATAGGCCCTTGTCATAAAAACCTCATGTTTTGTCCTTTTACTTAGTGAGGTTTGATCTTGCACGATGTTTCAAACTATTGTTGTTGATAAACTCCATCTACCAGTTGTCGCCTGTTAAGTTTAACTTTACTATATATGCAGAATTTACACACTTCATTTCACATTCACTTCCTCCACTAAAGTCCACGTTTACTTTATATCACACCAGGATTACTGTGTTAATCTCCTGGATCCCCTGCTTTCAGTCCCTCCTCTTCATCTGAGATCTCAAACTAAAGTCACGCGATGCCTATGGGTTCAGTAGATTCTTTTGTCTTTTATTCATAGTAGAGGAAACCAAGAGGTGACCAAGGTCCCACCTGACAGCTAATTTCCTGCGCCCCTCTACACATTTGAGCTTTCTACTACACCATGAATACATTATGATCAGTCTCACCGCACCTTCTTGTTTCCTTATCTCTTTTAAGCAAAGTCACTTACAAGCTATCTTCAGAAGCAGCTCTCTCATTTCAGATTGTTATTTTGAAGTCATTTACCTTGGTCTGACCATTATTATGAAAACATCAAATGTAACTTGATTCATATCACTACCTGAAACACACAGACAACAGACACAACACACTTGGATGCACATGTATACATACACACACACACACACACACACACACACACACACACACACACACAGAGAGAGAGAGAGAGAGAGAGAGAGAGNCACACACACACACACACACACACACACACACAGAGAGAGAGAGAGAGAGAGAGAGAGAGAGAGAGAGAGAGAGAGAGAGAGTTCTGTCTTCTGCACTAGAATACATGGCCAAAAATGTTTGCCTATGTTTTTCTATATTTCCTGTGCTTTATTCAGTAACTGGTACACAACAGACCGTAAGAACTTACAGGGTACATGGAGACTGCATGACTGGCTTGCCACCTATTTCTCAATCAGCTTTCAAGTAAGTGATTTGAAAGGACATCCTTCTTATTAACTCTAGAGTCTGTTTATATGGTGTTCATATTTAGTATAAAGTAAGGCATTTTCATTTTAAGTAAGAGAGTATTAAGTAATTAAGTCTATCTTTGTGCCCTTCCAGTGTATGCCATCTCTGGGCCACCTTGGGCGAGAACTCAGCGTACAGTCCCACAGTCCCCAGAGGACTCTTAGGACTTCGATCTTAGGATCACTGGTGACTTGAACACAACATTTGTTCCAAATCAATTGTGATGGGCTTGTGGCAGCAGGAGCAAGGACACGGGAATCCTGCATGACCAGCTGCTAAGGTTCCTTCTGATCGGTGCTGGTATTGGTTGGTTTCAAACACACCAGACTGCCCCATGGTCCTCAGAGGAGACACAACTTCCAGGTGTTGTAACACACCCAGGATCTTAGGATTCCAGGATGCCAGGAAACCAGGAGCTTGGTCACACCAGGATCTCAGGGTCTCAGAGGAAGCTTGACTGCCAAGAACTCTGAGACACCCAGAATCTCAGGTTCACAGGAGCTCAGAATCACAGGATCACAGAGAAAGCTGGACTCTGAGGAGCCCTGAATCAACTGGGATTATAGGAAGGACAGGTTCCAATCAGATATATTGAGGGCAACAAGCACTTGAGATAATCAGATGACAGGAAGCAAGTGTAAGAACAGAAGCAAAAGAAACCAAGATTACTTGGCATCATCAGAGCCAAACTCTCCCACCGTAGAAGTCCTGGTTACACCATATCACTAGAAAAGCAAGATATGGATCTAAAGTCACTTCTCATGATCATGATGGAGGACTTTAAGAAGGAAATAAATAACTCCCTTAAAGAAATACAGGGAAACACAGGTAAACAGCTAGTAGCCCTTAAAGAGGAAACACAAAATTCCCTTAAAGAGTTACAGGAAAACACTACCAAACAGGTGAAAGAATTCAACAAAACCAAAGTATCTAAAAATGGAAGTAGAAACAATAAAGAAATCACAAAGGGAGACAACTCTGGAGATAGAAATCCTAGGAAAGAAATCAGGAACCATAGATGTGATCATCAGCAACAGACTACAAGAGATGGAAGAGAGAATATCAGGTGCAGAAGATTCCATAGAAAGCATTGACACAACAATCAAAGAAAATACAAATCCAAAAAGGTCCTAACTCAAAACATCCAGAAAATCCAGGACACAATGAGAAGACCAAACCTAAGGGTAATAGGCATAGATGAGAATGAAGACTTTCAAATTAAAGGACCAGTAAATATCTTCATCAAAATTATAGAAGAAAACTTCCCAACCTAAAGAAAGAGATGCCCATGAACATACAAGAAGCCTATGGAATTGCAAATAGACTGGACCAGAAAAGAAATTCCTCCCGACACATAATAATCAGATCAACAAATTTACTAAATAAGGATAGAATATTAAAGCATTAAGGGGAAAAGGTCAAGTAACATATAAAGGCAGATCTATCAGAATTACACCAGACTTCTCACCAGAGACTATGAAATCCAGAAGATCCTGGACAGATGTTATACAGACCCTAAGAAAACACAAATGCCAACCCAGCCTACTACACCCAGCAAAACTCTCAATTACATAGACAGGAAAATCAAGATATTCCATGACAAAACCAAATTCAAACAGTATCTTTCCATGAATCTAGCCCTTCAAAGGGTAGTAAAGGGAAACTCCCACACAAGGAGGGAAATGACACCCTAAAAAAAGCAAGCAAGTAATCCTTCAACAAACCAAAAACAAGATAGCCTCAAGAACAGAATCCTAACTCGTAACAACAACAACAACAACAATAACAACAACAAAAAACCAGGAAGTAACAGTTACTTTTCCTTGATATATCTTAATATCAATGGACTCAGCTCCCCAATAAAAATACATAGACTAATAGACTGGCTACATAAACATGACCTAACATTTTGCAGCATACCAGAAACCCACCTCAGGGACAAAGACAGTTACTACCTCAGAGTAAAAGACTGGAAAGCAATTTTCCAAGCAAACGGTCTGAAGAAACAAGCTGGAGTAGTGATTCTAATATCGAATAAAATCAACTTCCAAACCAAAGTTATCAAAAAAAGACAAGGAGAAGCACTTCATACTCATCAAAGATAAAATCTTCCAAGAAGAACTCTCAATTCTGAATATCTATGCTCCAAATGCAAGGGTAGCCACATTCATTAAAGAAACTTTAGTAAAGCTCAAAGCACACATTGCACCTCACACAATAATAGTGGGAGACTTTAACACCCGACTCTGATCAATGGACAGATCCTAGAAACAGAAACTAAACAGAGATACAGTGAAACTAACAGAAGTTATGAAACAAATGGATTTAACAGATATCTACAGAACATTTTATCCTAAACAAAAGGATATACCGTCTTCTCAGCAACTTATGGTACCTTCTCCAAAACTGAAGATATAATAGGTCACAAAACATGCCTCAACAGATACAAAAATATTGAAATTATCCCATGCATCTGATCAGATCAACACCAACTAAGGCTGATCTTCAATAACAGCATAAATACTAGAAAGCCAATGTCGATGTGGAAGCTGAACAACACTCTACTCAATGATAACTTGGTCAAGGAAGAAATAAAGAAAGAAAGATTTTTTAGAGTTTAATAAAAATGAAGGCACAACATACCCAAAATTATGGGACACAATGAAAGCAGTCCTAAGAGGAAAACTCATAGCTCTCAGTGCCTCCAAAAAGAAACAAGAGAGAGCATATACTAGCAGCTAGACAGCACACCTAGAAGCTCTAGAATGAAAGGAAGCAAATTTACCCAAGAGGAGTAGACAGCAGGAAATAATCAAACTCAGGGCTGAAATCAACCAAGTAGAAACAAAAAGAACTGTACAAAGAACCAAACCAGGAGAAAATCAACAAGATAGATAAACACTTAGCCAGACTAACTAGAAGGCTCAAGGACAGTATCCTAATTTACAAAGTCAGAAATGAAAAGGGAGACATAACAACAGATCCCGAGGAAATCTAAAGCAACATCAGATCCTACTACAAAAGATTATACACAACAAAACTGGAAAACCTGGATGAAATGGACAATTTTCTAGACAGAAAGCAGACAGCAAAGTTAAATCATGATCAGATTAATAACCTAAACAGTCCTATATCACCTAAAGAAATAGAAGCTGACATTAATAGTCTCCCAAC
>NC_034597.1:92407449-92422480 GCF_900095145.1 Mus pahari
GTTCCAACTGGTAATAAGGACACATGCTCCACTATGTTCATAGCAGCCTTATTTATAATAGCCAGAAGCTGGAAAGAACCCAGATGTCCCTCAACAGAAGAATGGATACAGAAAAATGTGGTACATTTACACAGCTATTAAAAACAATGAAGTTATGAAATTCTTAGGCAAATGGATGGATCTGGAAGATACCATCCTGAGTGATATAACCCAATCACAAAAGAACATACATGATATGCACTCACTGATAAGTGGATATTAGCCTAGAAACTTAGAATACCCAAGATAAAATTTGCAAAACACGTGAAACTCAAGATGAAGGAAGACTAAAGTGTGGATGCTTCGTTCCTTCTTAGAATGGGGAATAAAATACCTATGGAAGGAGTTGCAGAGACAAAGTTTGGAGCAGAGACTGAAGGAATGACTATCCAGAGACTGCCCTACTTGGGGATCCACCCCATAAACAAGCACCAAACCCAGTCACTAGGCAGATGTCAACAAGAGCTTGCTGACAGGAGCCTGATATAGCTGTCTCCTGTGAGGCTCTACCAGTGCCTGGCAATTACAGAAGTGGACGCTCACAGTCATCCATTGAACTGAGCACAAGTTCCCCATTGAAGGACCTAGAGAAATACCCAGGGAGCTGAAGGGGTCTGAAGCCCCATAGGAGGAACATCAATATAAAGTAACCAGTAACCCCAGAGCTCCTTGGAACTATACCATCAATCAAAGAAAACAGATGGTGGAACTTGTGGTTCTAGCTATACCTGCAGCAGAGGATGCCCTAGTCAGTCATCAACGGGAGGAGAGGTCTGTGGTCTTGTGAAGGCTCTATGCCCCAGTATAGGGGGATGCCAGCACCAGGAATGGGAGTGGGTAGGTTGGGGAGCAGGGGAAGTGGGGAGGGGATAGGAGATTTTCAGAGGGGAAACTAGGAAAGGGGAACATTTGAAATGTAAATACAGAAAATATCTAATAAAATATTTTTGCAAAGCAAAAATAAAGTGTATCTTTGTATCTTTAGCAAACAACACATCTGTATTCAATCTTGCTCCTCATGTTTTGAAATTTGCCAAATACTGAGGGTTATATCTTTCTTGCATGGTGTCTTAGTCAGGGTTTCTATTCCTGCATAAACATCATGACCAAGAAGCAAGTTGGGGAGGAAAGGGTTTATTTGGCTTACATTTCCAAACTGCTGTTGATCACCAAAGGATGCAGGACTGGAACTCAAGCAGGTCAGAAAGCAGGAGCTGATGCAGAAGCCATGGAGGGATGTTCTTTACTGGCTTGCCTTCCCTGGCTTGCTCAGCCTGCTCTCTTATAGAATCCAAGACTACCAGTCCAGAGATGGTCCCACCCACAAGGGGCCTCTCCCCTTGATCACTAATTGAGAAAATGCCCTGCAGCTGGATCTCATGGAGGCATTTCCCCAACTAAAGCTCCTTTCTCTGTGATAACTCCAGCTGTGTCAAGTTGACACAAAATTAGCCAGTACACATGGTTCTCATAATAATGTAAAATATTGACATGTTTCATGTATTCAGTAAGTGCCTTGACCTCTCATTGTATTGATAAAAACAAACAAGATGCAACTCAGAGGCTGAACATTGGAGTCATGTGATTTTTATTATTGACTAGGAATGGCTGTACCTCCCAGTGTGGCTCAGGGAGCTCTGCATTTTCTCCAAAGAGTTACTACTGTATTTATTTAATTACTTCAGTAATTTCAAATTACTTTGATTAACTTCAACAGTTTTTTTTTTCTTTTTGCCAACCTTTTAAAAGATTAGTTTTTTACAGCAAGGTTTGGTTATTATTTTATCATTCGGGTAATGTAACCTTTGGCTCAGGCATTTGTTCATTGTGGGAGATGAGTTTCCTTTATAGGATTCTAGTGTGGTCTAATCATGTCATTCTCATTGAATTTCACAATACTTCCCTAAGAGCTTTAACCAGGTGTACTGCTCCTACTTGCATTGATTTGATCAGCGTATTGATGGCTTTTGCTTGAAATGTCTCCTTTGGGAATATTTGATGAGGTTTTATTGGAATTATCTTCAAAGGTGGGGAAAGCTCCAGATTCTGCAGATTCTACCATCCATTTGATGCTAAGAAAATCAAAGATTCTGCCACAACTTTCTTCATACAGACTAAAATTGACACTTACATATATTGTCTAAGTAACTTTGTTAGGTCACTGCATAATGAAAAAAATAAGAAAATATATCAAACTTCTTTTCATTTCTCCCAGAGTTCAGTGTTCTAGAACAAGGTTATTCTAAGTTCGGGAATGCTACAGACTGGATGGAGAATGCTTTGTGCTCTTTGCAAGGAAACTGTTTTTATGATACCAAGAACAACTGTCATTTAGACATTAAGAAAGATACTGATGCCAAACCCTTGTCTCTTTTATTAATCTTATGTATTCTTCTTACATTATAACACATTTTTTCCTCTTTTCCAATTTTCAAAGTTTTCTTGCTTGAGACAATTATTTTAATAAAAAAAGGGTCATCTATGTTTCAGACTGTATTTGAGGTATTTAATTTATTTAAATAGGTCTGTTTGGCACTAGTTAGTGAAGAAGCTCATAACTAGCCAAAATACTAAAAATAGGAGATAGTTCAGAGATCAACTTTAAGTGTAACATCTGTATCACATTTTGTCTCCCTGGTTCAAGGAACATGTCAACCTAGAACATATCACATGATCATTACATGCATGAATCCACAGAAGCTTTGGTTTACTGCCCATGATGAACCCCACCAACATTTCAGCATGGATACAAGAGGGTAACATGAGGTCCTACCTCTAGCTAAGGATCTATCATCAATTAGTGACTACTGATGCAGGAGGATCATTTTTCTTAAGGGTTGTAGCCACAGATATGTTACCTACTATCCAGTGAATAACATCACACCTATTCATATACAAAACTACCCTAATGAACCTCAGTGGGTTAGTTTGAAATCCCATGGAAGTATGTTTTGGGGGTGGGCATGTAGGAAAGAACAAGGGCTCTGATGGAAGATAAGGGGATGGAGATTAAATATATTTCTAGGCATTGAAATTGTGAAAGGACAAATAAATATTAAAACACAGGTGTGATTCGTGGTCAAAAGAAGTTAACAAGTTGTCAGCAGTGTACAATTAGAATCGATGGGCCAATCTTTAGGTAGACCAGTACCTAGCTAAAATCCAGTTACACAGTACTCTTCCTTCCCACTCTGTCTCATTTAGGAACAATTTATTAAGCATATTTTGTCATCTATTTGTCTCTTTATTAAATATAAATTCTTCATACCTGCATATCTTACCATAAAGCTATCTATAAGACTTGTATAAAAATGACACCAAATTAGTCACCATTCAATAACTGTTACAGAAATTAAACTGAATGAACAGTGACTGTCCTAAAACTGCCCTGGCTTCTAGGCATCAGACTTGGACCAAGTCGCTAGTTCTTCAGTGAAATTGTGTCTTGGATAAAATTCATACTTGGGAAGCTCTGTTTGCAATGCCACAAATCTCTTTGCTTAACTTTCAGGGTCATGTACTGTGCATACTTTGCCAGAAACATATTATCAGAGTAACCAGAGGGATATGGTAACAGGTCCCCTTAGGATAGCGGTCATCAGACAATAGCCTATTAATTAAATACATTGACACTTAGAATGCTGAGTGTCACTTATGCCAGGGAGTTTAATGGAAACTATATAACTCTGTATATAATCTTCACCCTGAAAGTGTATCTATATGAGTCACTTGATTCTATCCATTCATCCATCCATCCATCCATCCATCCATCCGTCCACCCCATCCATCTGTCCATCCATTCATCAAGAAAGCAATTATTATTAAGAAACATATGTTTGGAAGTTATTTTAAGTACTGTGCATATTAAAAAGAAATGAGAGAAAAATGAAGATGAGAGAGAGAGAGAGAGAGAGAGAGAGAGAGAGAGAGAGAGAAAAGAGGCATGAACAGAGGAGGAGGGAAACATTTATAATGAATAAGCTTGGTAAGTATAGAGACTTTACATGCAATCAAATCACTATGAAAATGCAAAAATGATACATTTTGTCCATTTGCAATATATATTCTGTTTTATTTTTATTTTATGATAAATATGAAAATAAAATTCTAGCAAGGGTGCAATGTTAGAGTTTTTCCTTTATACTTTAAGGTACTTAACAACAAATTATGTCAAAACTTATCTAAAAAGGCAATTGTGTCCATTTCTGTTAAAACAAATGGCCATTTGTTTTTCTCAAATAAAGATAATTCAAGAAACTGATTAAAATTGTTTAGTAAATTGCTCACTTAGACATTTACTTCATTTTAATTATTGATTATTTGGTCTAGCATAAATATTTTTACTATGAACAGTGATATTGTTTTTAGTTTTTATGATTCCTTTATTGGTAGACAAACAATAAAAATTATTAACTCAAAGGTGATATTTTCTTAAACTTAGCTTTTATCTTTCATGCTATTTCTGTATATCAAATATTGCAAAAAAATTATACTATCCAATTTGTAGCTTTTGGAGTCCCAATAACTTCTCCTTCCTAATGCTGATGCTGCTTTATATAGTGATTTCCTTATGACATAAAATAAAGGGAATCGCTTGCCCTGTTGTCTATAATTATCCAATTTCCACCTCATCTATAGTGTTCTCTCATAGCACATAACAACCACCAAAACTCGATATTTTTTTTAACATCATAAGGCTGAACCCTCCTAATGTGTCAAATCTGTTATTTGAAGAACCTGAATTGCCAGCTTTTATCTCAATTTCTTGACTGGTACTTAAGAGGATTAAGGGCCTTGGTCCTCTCCACCAGGGTGGTTCACAGTGACATGCACTATTGCAGCTCAGATCTGAAAATCAATGAGCTGTGACTCATTGATTCTGATTAACCGAGACTCGATTGCCTGATGGAAGATGCTTAAGGCTGGTTGGCTCTAGTTATGCAAACCAAGGTTTGCAGGAGCCAGAAGCTACTTTTCTCCCCTCTAAATCCAAATATCGAGGGATAAATGGGGAGAAGGACAATGGTACAACCCTGCAAGAGAGAACTGGAGAGGTGGCTGCTTATGTGCCGATAGCTATTAAAAAGAGGTTTAGCATTAAATGTAGACAGACAGATAGACCTACCGGCAGGTAGACCGTCAATCAGAGAGATAGGCAAGTAGGTAGGTAGATAGACAGATACAAAATTTCTACAAGGAAAGTCATAAAGAAAAAATAATTATATGCCTTTTCTCATTTTTAAATTATGCAAAGGATAATGTGTAGTGATGCAATAAACATTTTTTTAACTAAATGAACTACTGTAATAATCACCATTCTTCTACATTTTAAAGGTAAGGGAAAAGAAATATCTCATGTCTGTACAAGGAAAGAAACAGCTACCTATTTCTGTTTAAAGGTATTTTTTTTTTTCTTGAGGCACATTGCTACTTTTTTTTTTTTTTTAAAGAAATGGGTCCAACTGAACCCAGTATTACAGAGTTGCCTCTGACATCACTCAGGGTACACCGCCACAGCTGATGAACAATGCATAGGAAGTGAAATGTCTTCAACTCCCAACAAGCGTTCTTTCAACCCAGCATTGTATGTGACTACAGAGAAAAGCAAAGGACCCTCTGCAACTCTCTTAAAAAGAATAAAACCTGAACCCCTCCCCACAAGTTAAGGGACTTGGCGAAGGTCATAAACCAATTGAATTCTCAAGGAGAAGAGTAAAGAGCTTGAAAGTGAGAGCTTTGAGAGAGGTTAAAAGAGCACAGAATTCAAACCATGGCAATTTTTATGCAATTTAAAACATCAGCAGGAGCCTTGTGAGGTGGTGCCGGGGGATGAAGATGCCTGCTGACCCACCCAAGGGTCTGAGGTCTGTTCCTAGTGGAAGGAGATTGTGGAAGATCTTCTCAAGTTGTCCTCTTACTTTTCATAAAAGTCATGACACATGCACATAAAATTAATTATAAATAAGCAAATTAATTAATTAATTTTGAATTGAATTTTTGAAATGTCACTAGGGTCATCTTATCCACTATTCTCATTTTAGAGAATGTATTTTTTTTTTTTTAAATATAAGTTCTTTGTGTTTTGGTCGCTACGAAGGTAATTTGCAGTAGAATAACTTAGGAATAAGGGAAATTTGGAGTTAGGTTCACCTCTCCTTAAAAGAGGTCATCTGATACTAAGAAGAACCACAAAAGAGCTATTGAAACCTGACACTTCAGAGAAAGAAGTCTTTGTTGCAATACTGCAAGAAATCAGTAGCCTTGCTTCTAAGTATCATTGCAATGGCAAAAAAAAAAAAAAAAAAAAGATTAGTTCATTCAATAGGAACCTTGTGAGAGGGAGCTGACACGGGTGCAGCACACTTCATGGAATCGCTCCGAGGATTACACTAATTAAGGATAATCTCATTTGGACAATTTTATCTTCTAGAAAAGAAATGTGATGTCATCCTCTGGGAAGAGACACTGTTTAGTCTCTGGAGATGTGGGAAAGAAAAAAAAAAGCTCTCGCAAGATATGAGCAATAAGAAGAATTAGGGTTGATCTAAAGACAGTCTTAGATCTACCCATTGCCTCTCAAAAGATCCACCACATAGACTGTTAAGCCCCATAATTATCTCCCCTATTTGTGACAAGCATGGGCTAATCAGTCTCAGAGGGAGTTCCCAGCCGATGCTGAGGCAAGTGTGTGCATTTTTCAGTCCTCCTGGTGCTATGCTGTACTCTGAATCGCAAAGAGCTGACCAAACTTCATTATCTTCATCTAGACCAGAATTAATTCAAATTAAGAAAAATAGGCGTTTTTAAACAGCCACGTGCTTATGATTTAGAACAAAGCGTCTTCTCTATTTTTATAACAGCAGCATAGGTTCTAGCTGCCTATAATCTCATATTAAAAGATTAGAAAGAACATCTGAAGAAATCAGAGACTGTCTAATTGAGGTTCTTGCCTTTAATCCTGTGAGCCGACTCCCTCTTGGATATCAGGATCTGTCAGGGCTGAGTCAGGGGAATTCTGTAAGGGAAAAGCAACCACGAGGAACATAACACATTCTTTTCCTACTTAAAAAAGAAAAAGAAAAAAAAAAAAAAAACTCACAGTTGGTGATATCAAAACCTAAGCCACCATAAAATCAGGGGGCACACCCAAAGTGGATTTGTAAATATAAGCTATTAAAAAGAGAAATAAACTTGAAAGTACTTTCAAATGATGTGTAAAATGGAATACAGAAATGGATAAGAAAAATTCAGAGGAAACACTGAATAATAATGTAATAGTAAAAATAGAACACAGAATAGCGTGAAATTAATAAGGTCTTTACTGAGCATATTTTACTTCTATATTGAGTCTTAAAGCATAGAGTACTTCAGTCTGCTTAATGATCTTGTCAGAAAATTGTATGCTAATGATTATTTTCATAGTAATATCAAGTTATTTTACTATGAAAATTTTCCTGGGTCACTTATTATTACACAATAGACTTTATAAACTACGCTTGTTGACAATGGTCATTTCATGTTAACTAAAAGAGAGAAAAATACCTTTATTATTTGCAGTAGTAGGTTAAATTAGCACTAAAAGGATGAAATTTATTTTGTTTTATGGAACAAATATATTTATAATATAATAAAAAATAAAGCAGTAATCAAGGTGAAATAAAATAGTGCACTAAATTCGAAACACATTTTTAAATAATAACATGGTTTAATAAAAAGCAGAATGTATATTTCTCACTAATTACTTAGAAATTACCTATGCATAGATTATATGTAATACAAATATATTTACAAATAGATGTATATCGGGAGCATATCTCTCCAGTCTCTTATCTATTAATACATTAAGGAGTTAATTTTCTTCACATTAGATAATTTTTCTTTTACTTTCAACATAAATTTAATTCTGTAAAAATCATTTTAAGCTTTGTTATAGAAAATTTAATAATTTGTTACCAATCTTTAAGTAAAAAAATACCTCTCTATAGTGAGAACTTGAAATATGATCAAAGTTTTTGAGATTCATTCTATAAGACCAGGAATAGAACTTTGTGAACCAAACATAAATATGGAATAATTAAATCAATTTAATACATTTTTCTTTCTAATTGAAGGTGGGAAATGGCTTGACCAGCAGGAGGCATCTCACAATAGATCCCACACCTATTCAGAAAGCATCGCCCTATCAGGTGGAGGTATAGTTGACATTTAAGCTGTACCTACACAGGTAGGTTTGCCTGTTCATTATACAAAGCTAAAAATCATGAAGTTATTTCAAAAGCAACTTGGTAAGTATTTTAATGAACTATCTTCTCAGTATCATATCATATCACATCATGTCACAGCTACGATCCTCCCCATCCTACCATCTAACTGCAAACTAGTGGCTAGCTTCAAGGCAAGGTATTTATATCTCAAAGGCAGACAGCATAAAATAGACAGAGAGGAATACACCAAAGGTAAGCATAATTACCATGATCCTACCACAAAATCTGAGGTGGTCACTCATGATTTTAGGGATTTGGTTACTTGCATGAGAATGTGTATCTGGAGTCCTTCACCACCAAATATTAGATGGGAAATAACATCTACCACTTAGTTAGTTTATATGTAATATGGTTTGTCAGAAGCTTATTTTATACAACTTCAGAATGTCACAGACATTGCACTGCTGTGACAGCTTAGATCATGGTTAAAGTTTGCTTAACTTGCTCACAATTGAGGTATGATTACCATACAGGTCCAAAAGTGCCACCTGAATAATGTAGAGGAAATACGTTAGAACCCTATGTATCCATGCACAAGTGTCAGGTTCGGTCATGCAGGAAGATTTACAAAATCCAAATGCCTAATAAAAATCTGTGCTGGAAAGAGACAGCAAGAGTGGAGGAGAAAGAAAGAAGAAAGGAAGAAGAAGAAGGGAAAGAAGGAAGAATAAAGAAAGGCCATGAAGGAAGGAGTCAGGGAGAGGGATAGAGTTAAGAAACAGAGGGGAAGACAGAGAGAGACACACACAGACAGAGACACAGAGAGAGGCATACACACACACACAGAGCCGGGGGGGCGGTGTACTAGAGCCTCTAGGCATTAATGATGTTCAAGGTCTCCAGGTGAGGCCAGTGTACAGCCAAGGTTGAAATCTATTGATCCCCTCCAACTCTGCTTTCTTCCTGGCAACTTATGAGATAGTCTTAAATGGCTTCTTGGAACCAGAACTTCCTCCTAATGAACTGGAAGCCATTAGGACAATTCAATGGCTCTAACACATTTTGACTTTTAGGTGTTTTTAGTTTTGAGGCACTATAGAGTTTTATTTATTGTGCCTATAACAACATTTACTACATTGGAAATTATAACCAAGACGTTTAAATTCACTCATTAAACAACTTAAACATAAAAGCAATGGAGTCAGGGCAGAGTAGCGTAAGTATATTTTATTTAAAATTGTATTTTATAACTCAGAAGAATCAGGGGAAAAGCAACAATGTTTGAAATATTTGCAAAACCTTTTTGATCTTTAGTTCTGTGGAAGATATTTCAGCTTTCATCTTGGGTTTATCTCAGTTCGTGCAACAACACATGTATGACACACTTCTCAATGTGCTTCCAAAAGAAAGAAAGTGAAACTGTATGTAACGTCCTGGGATTAAAACAACGTTAACACTGTGAGCCCCTCTTACTGAATCCCGCCCCATCTTGCAAACTGATGGTGTCACCACATAAACAAACACATCTGCAAATCTGTTGCCTCCAAAACGTTAATGTAAATGAACAACTTATGTACACAAATTAAGACTCAGCCTGTTACTCTTTACTTGGTGATGATAGGGGTAAGTTCCTGTTTCAAACGGTAGCTTCTATCGCTGTTATTGTGCTGCTCCAGGGTCAACACAGTGCCTTGTATGTGCTAGGTAAGCGCTTTCCAAGCTTCATACCCAACCCTCAGCATGTCTTACTTCAACAAATTCCCACCATTAAATTTTTAGTAGATCAAACAGTCTATGAAAAAAATATGATTGTTTCATTGAATTATTTTTAGACATCTAAAGATTGTAATCCTTATTCCTCAAAATAATGCATTATAATTAGAGAAGCAGATCATGTGAATTAAAAATTAGAGGGGTCTTTTGAAATGTCGAGTTTACAAACGAAGGTCCGTATGCATGTATGTTTGTAAAACGATCTTTAAATTTTTGTAAACGCTCTAACTTTACCCTTCATTTTCACCTAAGTTTTCTTCTGTAATTTTTTTTTTAATTAAAGAACTGAAAAATGAAACAGAAGCTTTTGTAGGCAAATGTACAGAAACGATTGTGTCAACTGAAGTAGCCCTGACTCAGAAAAACCAATGCTGTGCTTCATCTGAATATACAGCATATATTTTAATTTTTGTATATGGGTATACATACAGATGTAGGCATAGGTTAAGAAATTAGAAAGGAGATCATAAAATCTGGGGAAAAGGTATTAAGAGAGTGGATGGTGAAAATTAACAAAAAGTAATCTCATGGATATGACAGGAAAACATACCCAGGATGCTATGACTGGGTAAGGTAGGGGCCAGCAGGGGGCGTTAGGGAGGGGGTTTGGAGGAGACGATCAACAGAAAAAAAAAAACAGTATACATAGAAATGTCATAGTGGAATCCATTGTTTTGTATACTCATTTGAAAAACTAATCAAAAATATCAACCAACAGAACGGCAAAATGAAAGGAAAGCATAGCTCAGCTGTAAGTGGCAGTCCTGAGTTGTAAATATGGCTCAGACAGATTTTTAGATAATAGTTTATAGGTTTCCTAAGCAGTTGCAGTTGCTGCTCCCAGGGTGTGAATGTTCTCGCCAAGTTCATGTATTGGAACCTTCACTGCCATGGTGCTGATGTTGGGAGGTAAGTCCTAACGCTTGGTTCTTGGTGTGGTGGCCACTTGAATAGATAAAGGTCAGGAATCAGTTCTATATAGAAAGGAGTCAGGCCCCCCTCAACCACTCCTTCTCTTCTCTTTTGTGACACATGTATCAAAACTATATATCATACTCTCACACCTCTGACCTTAGACCTCTGACCTTAGATCCCTGACCTCTGTACTTCCATAATGACTCACTGATTCATCTATACCAATCCAAAGCACTGCCTGAGGCTTAGTTAGCATATTGTCGGACTATGTCTTTGAGGCTGTTGCTGCCGTTGCCCTCTCTGATTTAACTTTACAAAGAAGTGGGGTTCACTTTATTCGTAGTACAGGGGTTGGAGAGACATGACAGTGACTTGTGTCTGCACTGGTGTCTGCCATCTTCTTTGAAGGATGGCACCATATTGAGAGTGACTGAAAGGAAGCGAGAGAGCACACGGTGAGATGATCTTCAAATCGAAGAACTATTCCTTTAGACTTACCTCCTGTAATATTGAAAAGGGCGTTTTGCTTGAGGCAGATGAGGGTGGGGAGGAGGTCTACGGAACAGAAGAGACAAAAAGGCTTGAAAGCAGAAAGGATGTTGGGAGGCTGTGGGATGGGGGGGCAGGGCAGAGGAGAATGTGTATGTGTGTGTGGGGGGGAAGGGTAGGGGGAGGATCAACAAAACAGACTATTTTCAATAACACTATAATCAAACCCAATATTTTATGGTACGATATTTAATTTTGAATGAAAATGTGTTTTCTCTTGGATTTATTTTCTTATCTACTGATATCTCATTTGGATATTCCATATGCTGGACTGTATGTGCATCAGGGACGTGCACACATCCAGTCTTGACGACCAGGCAATAATTTGATTATTATGATTCCATTCTCTCAGATTCCAGCTATTTCTTCTACTCAATGTCATCAGCAGACCTAACAAGCTTACTTGATGGTCTATCATTCTGCTCCTTGGAAAAATGTTAAATAGCACTGAAATGGAAACTGACCCCCGCAGAACACTTCTTGTTATATTTTTTCCCCTTAATTCATTCCCAAAATGATACTTATAATCTGCATGTTTAGATGTGTGTCCAGAAAGATAGTCCACTGGTCCTTTGGTATATAATATATTTCTAATAATTAAGAAATATTCTAATTGGGAAACTATATAGAACTCCTATAGAACTGAATATTCCTCATAAAGGAAGGCTAAAATTGGCCCTTAGAACAGCAATGCAAAGTCAGGAAGCAAGGAAAAACCCATACTGTATCCAGGTGTACACTGCTCACTTCAACCTTACTAAAATACCCCCATGACCCATGGGAAATTATAAAGAAAAATAGTGTTTTATAAATCATTAAAGTTTCCACTGTAGCATTTCTAGTGGCAAATTATGTCTAAATAACTCTCTTTACTTCTCTTTCTAATTGGGACATCATACCTAGTGAATCCTGGCTTATCTCTCTTTGCATCCCCATCTCTAACTCATGCTATTCAAATGGGGTGTGATCCACACACTTTGCATTAAAGAGCAATATTGCAGTGTTGATGTTTTTAACTGTTAAACTCTTAGAATGTGTGTGTGTGTGTGTGTGTGTGTGTGTGTTTGTGTGTCTATGTTGGTGTCTGTTTTGAGAGACAGATTCTTGCTATGTGATTCAGGATTAACCTTGAACTCATGTCTCTGTCTCCTGAGTGTTGGGATAACAGGATTAATCAGGGATATCTATATGTATGCAATATATATGTGTATGTATATATATATATATATATATATATATATATATATATATATATGTGTGTGTGTGTGTGTGTGTGTGTATGTACATATATACATATATATATTCTAACATTAATTGATTTCTTTATATTAGTTTTCAGAGAAAACAAGGTAAGATGATAATGAAACAAAATGAAGGTTATTAAATTTTCACCATGAGGTGTATTTTAAGATAATTGATGCTGTTACTGATTAAAATGAGTCAACAAAAATTATTAAATGCCAATGTATGTGCATACATCAGAGATGATTATAAATAGTACAAAATAAGTTAACCTCTTGTAATTCTTCAAGGGCTGTTAGGTGACCAATGAAGACTGAACTAGAATGGATGGTGTTGACATGTCCCAAGATACCTTTCTACAAGAACAATATTTTACAGACGATATCTCAAATAATGCTTCAAGATACATCACTAAACAGATGATTGATGATATTGGTTTGATAGGAAAAAAGGAGCATGTGGAAGACACGGAGTAATGTTTGAGCATATTGCAGATGGTAGGGAAAATGTGTGAAATCAGGAGACATTAAGGGCATACATAAATATAGCCTAAAAATATGTAAAATAACAGACACCAACCATATGTTTTAAGTGTGGGCCTTTTATAAATGTCAGGAAACCTGTGTTGTACTGCAGCATGCCTAAGTTGATATGTTTTTTTAGATCGTCATTGGTAACATAAAATAGATGTTTTTGTATCGTGCATAACAGCTTCCCTCAGTCGGAGTTCTTATCTTTCGGTTTCAGCACTGTTCTGGAGCAGCTTAGCTGGGAAGTCTGACTCAGGGTCTCAGAAGGCTACTGTGTAGTCATTGACTGGGTAAATCCTTCAAGGCTCAGCTGAGTCAGCATCTTAGAGGAGCCTCATCAAAGCTCTCTCATCTGGGGTTCTCCTCAGGCCCCCAGCTTCCCCTGGGGCTGGTGAAGAATAATAGAGATAGGCTGTTCCATAGCCTAAGACTCATGATAACACATCACTCCACAATCACACCACCAGAATCAAAAAAATATGCCCATTCCACACCTGAGGAGAAGAGGCTCTGAAATCTAGGAGGCATGGCTCCTTAAGAACACTTACTGCTCTTTCAGAGGACCGGGATTTGGGTTAGAGCATCCACATCAGGTGTCTCACAACTGCTTATAATTCCAGTTCTAGGGGATACAGTGTCTTCTTCTGACCTCTGAGGGATCCTGGGTACATAAATCTACACAATAAAGCATGCATATACATCAAATAAAGAAATAAATCTTTAAAAGAATACCCACTGCTATGCCATACGACACTGGTGGGGAAAGACATCCACACAGCGCAGGCGTTCTGTAGGAACACAGAGCCCTGCCTGCAGCCATGCAACTCAGAACAGGACGGGGAAGGCCCATCGGCCACGACACATGACACATGGCCGGGTAGTAACACCAAAAGGCCCACTTGCTGCCACAACAAGAGGTATGGGCAGATGAGTTCACCCAGAGTCCCACCAGCCTCAAGGCCTGTCTGTAGTGGGAGCCATTACAATGTATACGTATGTAGTGGACAGATGGGTAAGAAAAAGAAACAAGCCAATTTGAGTATTATGAAGAGAGGCGAAAACTGGAGACACGAAGGTGGATAACCGTAGCCTCTTGTGCAGCTGACACAGATGGATGAAGAGGACTCACAATCGAACACCCCTGATCGGCTCCGATGGAAATCGGAGATTCCTGTGGAAGAGCTGTGGAAAGAATTGCACGCCCTGAAGGAGATAGGAACTCCACAGGAAGACCAACAGAGTCGACTAACTGGGGAGAACAGTCAGTGCACCTTGCAGAGGCAGCACAGTGGAGCTGGCCCTGATGGTGAATGCGTGGGTAAGCCAGCCCAGAGCCGGTGAGAGCAGGAGAGCTGACCCTGTCCCGGGCTCAAAGGATTGGGCCCTATAGAGTGGAACTGGCTCTGGAGGTGTGCATAGGGATGAGGCAACCCAAGAGCATGAGACTGGGAGAGCTGACCCGGCCTCCTGCCAGTGGGCTGCCTGCACAGTGCTAGAGAGCTTGCCCTGCGATGATGCAGATAAGGGACAGCTATAGGCTGATCAGCTCAGCTACCGTAACTCAAGCCCAGACCCAGGGCTCTGAGTTGGCTCATCCCAAAATCTAATCATCTGTGAGCTGTTAGAGCATGTGAAAGTGATCCAAAGCTGCAGGATCTCTCTGACACAGGGAAATAACAGGATAAAGAGGAGGAGTCTCAGCGGAGGTCCAACATTGATGCTGTGTCAGAAGCCAGAGGTCTGTAACCAGACCAATGACTCATTGCAATGAACATTTAC
>NC_034597.1:92422580-92437073 GCF_900095145.1 Mus pahari
ACTAGTAAAGGTATGTGGACAGAGGGGTGTACTGTGGGACACACTGTGACATGCCACATCTTCTATGTTTTCTCTGCTTTATTTTGTTTTACTTTTTTTCTTTCTTTTTTTCTTTTTTTTTTTTTTTTTTTTTTTTTTTTTTTTTTGGCTTGTTAGTGTGTTTTTGTTTACTTTTCTTGGAGAAAAGTTGCCAGAGCAGAGGACAGATAAGAGGGGACGGGAAAATGAGGGGAACTGGGATGCAAGATGTGACTTTCACAAAGAAACAATAAATAAAATGTTAAAAAAAATACACACTGGTAGAACTAAAAAGACTGACAAGTTCAGTTGTTTATTAATATTTAGATGCTAATTCTCTTTGTAAGATGTGCTGTGTCCAAATGGCTACACAACCTAAGACTGAGGAATGTCACTTTTTTTTTTTGTACATAAAATGTATTAAAATGGGTGATTTGTTTAAGAAACGACACATGTCAGTGAAAATAGATAGAAGACATGAAGTTACATGCAACCACTTGGTTAAATCTCACAAACATAAAATTGCGTCAAAGAACCCAGATGCAAGAGAATAGATACCTAGTATATATGTAGTTATCACACACAAAATGTGCACATTGCATAATTACATCTATGTAAGTTATGAGGAGCGGCCCAGGCAGAGCATGACCCTCATCTCAGTGATACCATTTTATGATGGCGTATTGACTATGGCTTTGTCTTTGGTTTTGTTTGTTTGTTTGTTTGTTTTGTTTTGTTGCTTTTTTGTTTGGAAAGCTACATACTACTAAAATGTTTTATTTTGTATTTTGTTTGTTTGTATTTTTGTTTTTGTTTTTTTTTTAAAACAGATTCAGCTTTGTTGTCGCTGGATTGAAGTACATTAAAGGCATTTTGCTATGCTACTTTTTCCATTTATTTTTTAAATTTACATTTTAGAAATTTCATACGTGTTTATAATGTGTCTTGATCATATTCTACTCTCCAATTCCCTCTCCCCAACTCTCCTTGTCTCCCAAACATCGTCCTTCCAATTCTGTGTCCTCTTAAGCTATTGTTTTTATAACCCATTGAATTCACTTAATGCTGCCCATATAGTAGTGATTGTAGAGTCATCCACTGGGGTACGGGAAAACTGCCAGTGGCCATCCTTCAACAGTGACTTTTCCTCTCCCAACAGCCATCACTGCCAATGGCTAGGGGTGTGACCCCATGAGCACCACCCCCCACAATTCCATGCTGGGACTTTTGACTGATTTGATCTCAGACAGGACTTTTTTGGTAACCACAGCTGTTCTGGGCTCATGTGTATAAAAACCAAGTTTTTGAGATTTGGTCTGTTGAGATGTATTGGAATGCTAAATAAAATCCCCAAGGCCTGGTTGCCTCCAGGGATGAGGTAACCCTGACATACACTAAGTGATGCCATGTACCCATGCTCCTTAATGTAAAACTATTGGCTGAATAGAGATGTCTAGAAGAGAAATAGGTGGAATTTCAGTTCCCAGGCTTGGGGTTGGAGGCAGGGATACATGAGGAGAAGAAGAGAGAGGAGATGGAGTAAGGAAGAGATGCTATGGAGTCAGGAATCATGAGAATTGGCCATGAAGACTGACTAGTCAGAATAAGAGTAGCCTAGGTGAAACATGGTGTCTTAGTCAGGGTTTGCATTCCTTCACAAAACATAATGACCAAGAAACAAGTTGGGGAGGAAAGTGTTTATTCAGCTTACACTTCCACATTGCTGTCCATCATCAAAGGAAGTCAGGACTAGAACTCACACAGGGTAAGAACTTGGAGGCAGGAGTTGATGCACAGACCATGGAGGGATGTTACTTACTGGCTTTTTTCCCCTGGCTTGCTCAGCCTGCTTTCCTATGGAACCCAAGACTACCAGCCCAGGGATGGCACCACCTACAAAGGTCCCTCCTACCCTTGATCACTAATTGAGAAAATGCCTTACAGCTGGATCTCATGGAGGCATTTCCTCAAGGGAGTCTCCTTTCTCTGTGATAACTCCAGCTTGTGTCAAGTTGATACACAGATCCATCCAGTATATGTGGCAAATCATATCTTGGGCTTTCTGGCAGGGAAGTAGACATAATATCATACAGGGTAGATATCTGCCTAGCTCTAGTGCTTTACAGGATTATCATAAATATAAAGTTTTGTATCTTTTATCTGGTAATTGAATGATCAAAGGTAGGACAGAAACCCCCGATTGAGGTTAAATATTCACCACAAGACCATGACCTGTTCAGATGACAGCATTTCATAGCATGTCTTTCCAGTCTCTGGGTCTCGTGTTCCTTCTACCCTCTCTTTACCAGTGTTCCTCAAGCCTTGCTATAGACTTTAGATGTTCCATCTACAGCTGATGGCATACAGTCACTTATTCCTTGCATTTGGAACAGTTCTGAGTCTCTGTTTGTTGGGCAGCAGGCATGGGGAAATAAAGGGGCAGGGTGGGAAGAAGCTGGCCAGGAACACATGGGAGAGAGAAAGAGAGAAAGAGAAAGGCCTAGTTTGAAAAACTAGGTCACTCATAGTCTTGGGCAATCTGGAGTTTCAGTGTAGGTTTCTGTGTGTAGAGCATATGCTTTAGCTGTTTCAGTCTCAAGTGGATGGCACAACCATCCTCTGCTACCAGTTGTTGGGCAGTGGGCATGGGGGAATAAAGTGGGTAGGAAAGAACCAGCATCCCACTAGAGTTCTGGTGCTCTGGGTGGGTGGATGTGGGGGGGGGTTACTGCTGCACTCTCTCTACGAAGCCCTGGGTTGGTGTCTGGCTTTGTCAAGCCATGGAACCCCAGTCTGCTGGGGGAGGGGGTGGAGAGGGTGCAGTCCAAGGTCTCTGGGCCTTGCTGAGGCCAGAGATGACATGTTCTAGTTATTGGACATCACAGGTCATCACTGGACAACACAGAAGAGCAGAGAACAAAGTAGGGGCCCCAGGGGCAGCTCACTCAGCCCTGGGGCTGAAGGGAGAAAAGGGAAGGGGGAGAGGGGGTGCTGGGTGGTTCCCATGCAGGCAAGATCCCTTCGTCTGGTCCATGGTTGGAGCACAGGAAGGCCTTCTGGTAGGGCGGGAGGTTAGACTTGGCTCTTTAGAGGAAAGCCTATTCCATTGTTCAAGCATGGCAGGTCTGGTGAGCAAAGACAGTCTATGGTTTTAGAGCTTTATTATAGAAACACAGAGAGAAAGAGAGAAGGTTGAAGGAGAGAGGTCAGCGGTGGAGAGAAGGGGGAAGGGAGAGAGAGAAGGAGAGCTAAAGATAAGAATGAGAGGTAAGAGCTTATGAGAGTGAGGAGGGGCCAAGCAGCCCATTTTATAGTGGGCTGGGCTATCTTGCAGTTGCAGGGTAGCTGTGGGGAGGAACATACCTGGCTATTGTCAGGTAATTGTGAGAGTGGAGTCTAGCCAGAATGCCAGGAGCTTGGGACATTGTCTGTGTGACTTATAGTCACGGGATTATGGAGTTGGTGTCAGGCTGGGAGCACGTCTGTCAGGGAGCATGGCCCACTGTTCCATCCCTTGTAGAGTTTCTATTGGGTCTCTGGAGTAAGTCTTGCTGGAACAGGCTGCTTTTCACGGTCCCACATCTGTACTAACCGCTGCCCACTGCAATAGGAAGCTTCCCTTAGCAAGGCTAAGAGGAGCACTAATCTGAATTTTTATTATTTCACACTATTTTAGGAAATAACCCTACACTCTATGGACTATCATGTCAGTGAGGGTGTAGGTTGCCACTGCAGAGTAATTTTTTTATATTATGTTAAAATGGAAAGGTATGGATCCCTGGGTGGGGCAGTCTCTGGATGATCCATCCTTTTGTCTTAGCTCCAAACTTTGTCTCTGTAACTCCTTCCATGGGTATTTTGTTCCCTATTCTAAGGAGGAATGAAGTATCCACGCTTTGGTTCATCCCATAATCAGCCACCAAACACAGATACTATTGCATATGCCAGCAAGATTTTGCTGAAAGGACCCTGATATAGCTGTCTCTGATGAGGCTATGTCAGTGCCTGGCAAATACAGAAGTGGATGCTCATAGTCATCTATAGGATGGAACACAGGGCCCCCAATAGAGGAGCTAGAGAAAGTGCCCAAGGAGCTGAAGGGGTCTGCAACCCTATAGGTAGAACAACAGTGTGAACTAACCAGTACCCCAGGGCTCTTGTCTCTAGTTGCACATGTAGCAGAAGATGGCCTAGTTGGCCATCATTGGGAAGAAAGGCCCCTTGGTCTTGCAAGCTTTATATGCTCCAGTACAGGGGAATGCCAGGGCCAAGAAGTGGGAGTGGGTGGGTAGGGGAGCATGGTTGGGGGTATAGGGGACATTAGGGATAGCATTTGAAATGTGAATGAAGAAAATATTTAATAAAATAATTTTAAAAAATAACAAAATTGGGAAGTTGTCTATTCCCTCTAGAAATCCTTAAAACATAGCTGTATTTAGTGCAAAATATTGACCAACTGCACTGTTAATATAAAGAGAATATTCACTTTTAGTTACTTTTAACATTTTTCATCCTTTAATTTATTTATTCGCTTTACTCTTAACGTTTTAAAATTTCATTTCCTTCAAATTTACCCAAAAGGAGTGGGGGAGACTATTGATCCTGTAAATACGTTAAATTGGTCCTAGCAGGGATCTGAGGAACTTTTTGGAAATGATGTGGTTTCTACTGGCTGATACTTTTAAACTTCTGTCTTAGGTTCAAAGCCCCAGGAACTTTAACTCCATCTAATCTTAAGATACTTATGTTTATTTCCTAAAGGATTTAACATAAAAAAAAAAATCTTACTCTTTTCACTTCAATTAATTTCACACATAGTAAGTAGATTTTTTTTTTTTTTTTATCAAAAGCAAGAAGAAACGTACATTAACATTTTAAAATTAGGTCTGAAAGCAGGAGGAAAACCAAATAATGATCTCCCCTGTAACTCTAGGATCCCAAATCTTCAGCTGCATCCAAACAAGATAAGCAGCCTTGGCATTTATATCCCTGCTAACAGAAGATTAGCATTTCTATAAAGTCTATTTCAATGCTTAGCTTCACTGCGATTACCAAGACCCCCCCCAATTAACTTAATGGTTTTTTATGAATAGATGTTCATGTGTAAACCTCTAAAAGCAAGGTCCTTGGGTACCCGAGCCAATCACAAGTGATTATGTAAGGGGCTTCTTTTGTTGTTGTTGTTGTTGTTGTTGTTGTTGCTTCAGGATGTCCAGAAATCCAGCTCTTAGACATAGTGGTCTACATATGGAAACAGCATGTTATTATCCATTTTGGCATATACATATACGTATATATGAATTTGCTTTTACTTAAAATGATACTTTAAGTGTGGGAAAAAAACTAATTCTGAATGTATTGTTCTTTAGTAAAATATTTCTTTAGTTCCTTCCAAATTTACTTTGGTAACAAGCATTGTTTTTACTCAAGAAGTATTTCTGTAATGAGAAAGAAAATAGCATATAATTTAGGGAATAAATAAGTGTTATTTAAGTATAAATAAATAGGAAACAACAGTATGGATAAATTTCTTTAAAGTTTAAGCCACTATATAATATAATGACAAGAAGATAATTTGTAAATGTTCCAATTCCTTCTGTTCCTGGTTAGGGCTTGAATTGCTCCATATTTTAACAGTGTATGAAAATCAGATTTCAGAATCAGCTATAGGATGCACGAATGATTTTATTATTGGGGTCACAGTTTAAAAATCCATTTTATGCACTCATGTACTTTAAACTTGAAATCTGATGGCTTAGGTTAGTTTTACCCCTTAAGTTGTCACAGCTTTTAAACATTTTATACATTAGAACTGGAGAGATGGCTCAGTGGTTAAAAACTCTTGTTGCTCTATCGGAGGAGGAACCAGGTTCTTAGTTCCAATCACCATGGTGGTTTAAAACAATCAGTAAACCATCAAGGGAATTCAGTGCCCACTTCTGTCCTCTGCTGCCACTGCATGCACATGATACACAAACCAACATGTGGGCAAAACACCCATATTCATGAAATAAAGTTATTTTAGAAAAAGCATTCTATACTACATGGTCGTTTATTTTGTGTAGATTTGTCTCAAATTGCTTTATTTAGGCATTTTTTTATCTTACTGGTCTTTTCCTTGTATGTTACAGTTTCCAATTTTGAGTTTTTATTGGTTTTATTTGTGTGTGTGTGTGTGTGTGTGTGTGTGTGAATGTGTGTTGTACATGTGCACATATATACATGATGGATATATGTATTTCATATATGTGTGTGTGTGTTCTTTATTTATGTAATTTTTAAAATTCTTTAATCTTTTATTGCAGTCCATTCTTTATCCCCCTCCGGGTCTGCCCTCTGACTGTTCCTCATTCCATACCTCCTACCCCCACCCTCCACCCCCCACCCCACTCCAAGAGGGTGTCCCTACTCCCCTCACCCCACCCAACCAGACCTCCACATTTCCTTGGACCTCGAATCTCTTGAGTGTTAGGTGCTTCTTCTCTCACTGAGGCTGTGTGTGTAGGACGCCTCATATCAGCTGGTGTGTGCTGCCTGGTTGGTGGCTCAGTGTCTGAGAGATCTCGGGGTCCGGTTGATTGAGACTGCTGGTCCTCCTACAGGGTCGTCCTCCTCCTCAGCTTACATGGTTTTAATTTTTTAAAATGCAGCAAATGCCAGTTTAATAAGACTTTAGAAGAAATAACAAATATTTATTAAGTTGAATTTATAACAAACCTGATAGGATGTGTAATTATTGATGAAAAAAATAACTGTTGAAGGTAAAACAAGCAAACATACACTAAAACAAGACCAAAAGGAAACACTTGCTTTTACCAACAAATTCCCTTTGTGTTTTTCTGAATGCATATCTAAAGTACTGGAAGTTTCTTCTCTGTGTCCCTGTGATGTACTCAGACCAACCGTGGCCATGGCACTTTGAAGAATGTGCCAATTTGTGCTGTAAAACTGAACAGCTTATAAGAGGTAGTCTGTTCAGTTCAGAGGACAAATTTGATAGAGGAATATATTCTTTGGCTGAGCTGAAATATGTTAACCTTGTAATATCTTTTGTGCCACCGAACGAATGACTTATCCCAGGAGCTCGGTATCATTTTGCAGTGACGAGCCATTCACGTTGCCACTGCAGAACACCTTCGCAGTACTGCTGTGAATTACTGCTCAGTTAACATTGTTTACCACCTAATTATTGAGAAATACCTCCATCCATCACTGACAACTCACTAAATGACTCAAGACACTATAGTATTTGCAACTTGAACAACAAGGTCAGCGCAAGTTTAATTAGCCACTATCCATTACCAAACAGCAAATAGCCTATGATTAGACGCAAAATTCCAATTTCTGAATATGCCTCATAAAGTGATGGAGAATTGCTCATTTCCCAGCGATTCTAATAACAAATATATGTAATATCACTTACAAAATGTTTTATTATAATCTATAATGAGCAGTTAGCAGAATTAGTCAGAGGTTTCTCAAAAGTCTCTATCTATTGGCTCTTAATTTTAAAGTACCTTCCAGCATTGGGTATAAAAAGGACACTGTTGTTATTACCATGTGAAAATAAGGTTGAACATTCTTTTTGAGATTTAAATGTGGATAGATATATAAAGTGTGAGCTGTCCTTGTTATCAGTGCTTTAATTTAAACCTCCAAAATTTCTGGAGAACAGCCAGTTGTTTACACAAAAGTATAATTCTTAAGTTGCTACAAATTTTCCGAATACATTCAGAATCTGGCCCCTGTACGTCTTCTGGTGAGGATTTTATTGCCATTCCCAGTCCAGCTGATGGGCTGGGCTGAGGCCTCTGGCTAAATGAATGCATGGTGGGTTTCATTTAAAAAAATGAAATATAAGAGCTGAGCCAAGGTCAGGACCCCGATGATTAGCTTGGATCGATCAAAATCATCATTTTTGAGAGTCATGTTTGGGATCTTAAGTACCAGCTTCCCTGTGGGACCCAGCCCATCTTTCCTTTCTGGTCATTGCCCCATCAAGGCACTTTCTTCCAATTTTGAAACTTGGGTGGATACCGTGAGTATGACCTCATACACTGTATTCATATTTAATGTTTTATTTTATTTCAAATGTCAATTAAGATACTCGGTTATCTGATCTTTTGTCATGCAAACATGACTAAATTATCAATGAGTATAAACATTTTAAAATTTTGACATTGAATACTGATAGAACTCTAAAAATATTTCATATAATGAAATAAAGAGTACAAATAGTATAAACTATTTCCTAACCAATTCAAACACAGGGTAAATCATTGATTTCTCTCTGGATTTTTTAATATACAAATTCTCAAACTTGAGTGAACATTATACTCAAGTTATGAGACAGATTCCTGGAACACTTCCCAAGGTGTTTAATTCCCTTCATCTTAGATAGAGTGCATGGTCATGACAAAATATCTCAGAAAAAAATAGAGAAAAGAATATATAACTAAATCTTAAGTAAAACTATCCAAAGGTGGGAAGTTGAAATTTTAGTGTTTGTAATAGTCTATGTCACAAAAATATCTTTGCAAATTTACAAAATCAATCACACTATTATACTGCTGTTTATATTGTCTATTCCATGATTGACTTGTAATATAAAATTAGTAGTATTTTTAGTATTGGCATATATTTAAACATTGACACTGAAATGTATTTTAAATCCATGAAAACTACATAAGGCTATGTGAATCTAAGAGATTTGTAATAAGCCTATGATCTGAGTATGTGTTTTGTGTTTGGTATATTTTCTCCCATCATGTGTCTTGCATCATAACCAAAATTCTGAACTATCAGTAGAATAGTCCCTTGTGGTTCCTGGATTCAGTGTTATATTTCTTGTTATATTTCAGCCTATAAATATGTACTCTAGCATATTCCTATGGTGAAAGAAATGACATCACATGCTGACACAGATGCAATCTTTTGGCTTCTTTTCAGTTTGCACCAGGAACAGAAATAAGGTCTCATTTCAAAAGAGAAAAATAATATATTGTTCTTGTTTCTTTTTCCACCAATTAGAATACCATTCTCTTTTAAGTTTGGCATTGGAAACTTACCTCTTCAGTATAAAAGCCAAAAATTATAATATACCTAGAAAACCTGTAATATACTCATTGGAATCGTTCTTCAATTTATATGAAAATATCTTTAAAAATCTTAAAATAATGTGTACTTAAAATAAAATCAGTTATTTTGTATGCATCTTTGTGCTAATATAACCTGAGCACATCTTCCCAAATTGTGTGCTGAATGCAACTTAATTAGATATTTGCAGTGGTGATTACTATCCTATTCTTCTGTTGCAGTTATCAATGGTTCTTATAATATTTCCAGTGTTGTAAATCTCTCTTTTATTTCCTCTGATGAAAGGATGAGATGAGAGATGCACCCAAGCTATGTAGATATACAGCTTGGGCTGAGTTCAGAGTGTTTCTTCCTTTGTTCTAACTACCCCTAGGACTAGTCCTGGAAGCTCGTGGCTCCCATGCATTCTAATCTTCCAGGATAACTCATTGAGTCAAGCTTCTCTCTGCCTCTGTCTGACTTGCTCTGCTTGATCTTATACTAACTTTGGCAGTAAGTAGGTTCAAATCTCCTGGCTCATTCTCTGACTCATTTTGTCTTCACCTGTATCTAGCTTGTTCTCTCTGAAACCTGTCACTGTACCACTATCCCTGTAAAACTGCCACCCACCACCCACCACCACCATCACCACCACCACCACCACCACCACCACCACCACCACCTCCACCACCACCACCACCACTCCACCCCGCCTTTCCTTTTAAGCAGCATCTTCTGTGTTGTTCTTGTGAGAGTTGGCTGTATTCTAACTGACTCATTCTGTAAATTCTTTCTCTGATTTGTAACTTTTGTCTACCCTTCAATTAGACGTGACTTTCAAACATGATTGCTTTCTTCTATGAACTAATTTTACCTTCCTTGTTTGGGATGAAAGAAGTGTATTAAGGGTACACCTGTATTCTAGCAGTAGCGATTGAAAGGGTATCATTCCAGCTGGATCCAAAAAGCCTAGGTCTTTGGGTATGGTGTGGTGCTTTGCCAGAGCAGCCATGTTGCTGAATTAAAATTCCTCTACACAGTGTCCCATTATCTTACAAAATACATTCATCTATTCATACATGCATTCATTGTAATTACAATGTTTTATGCAGTGAACATAAGTGAAGGATCTAGGCACTGTTCGGTAGACCATGTATCTCTTGCTACATTCGAACCCATTGTTAATCTTAAACAGATTTTTTTCATTACAAAAGGTTCAAAAGATCTTCCTTCCTCTTACCTACAGTCCCAACCTCTTCTCATTCCTTCTACACCCTATATCCTTCATCAGAAATAGGTCTTATTATTCTGAGTTTCAACTTCATTGCTTGAGTCAAACTTCAAGTCTACCATCACTTCCTTAATGGGCTTGGTGAAATTAATGCAGAAGTATTTGTATTGACCCATGCACAATGAAGCATTCTGTGTATATATATTTATTTCATATAGTTACCTATCTATGTATCTATCCAGCTATAGTATAGCATGGCTACATGTCCAACTGCTTCCCTAAATCTCTAATGAGCTACGCTTATCATACAATATTTCTTCAAACATTGTTTTTTTTTGAGTCCCATTGCACTCAACTGAAACTTTAAAAGCTTTAATGTTAATACACGATTTCGGCTTAAAGCCTCTCACAGTTTCTGTCTACTTGGAAAACGTAAGTTCAACTTAATGAATTGCTGGCTATTCCACAAACTCCCAGCTTTACTCTATCTGATAACTTGTCTCCTAATTTCCCAGATTGTCCAGGGTTCTTGTCACCTCCCTATATTTTGTCTATTCTAAACTACATGCTTATATTTTACTTTCTTCATTTATAATGGCATCTCCATTCTTGGTAATACAATCAATTATTCTGCAGTAGCATCAACCTGCCTATAAATGGTCTGTTTCATTTACATTGTAATTACATTCTATTTGTTATGTCTTGCCTTCATAACTGGCTTATAAATACTTTTGGGCAACATTGGACACTAGTTTTTCTATCCTCCATCTATAATAGAATCTTGTTAATAGCAACTGTTTATTTCATGATTACTAATGAATAAAATTAAGAAAAATAGGATCAACTCAATATACAGTCATTAATAAGTTAAATTCAAATACTTCCAGCAATTAATGGATAAAATGCTAGCAAAGAATCATTTCTTGCTCTTATCACTTTAATCTAAAATGAACAATTTAATTGTTTGGAAAGTTGTTCATTTTATAGTATTAACTCCACTTTCACTTAGTGATTGAACTCATTTTGTTGAAAATAATGATTTCAGATGTCTGTATAATAAACATGCAAATGCTCAGGGGGATTCAGAACTCTCGGTGTAAATCTCATCCTCTCCTTCTCTTAGATCAAAGCTCCCAAGTTCCATCCAGAACCCCGCCTCCCACGCCATCCTTCATTTTTCTTTGTTATCTTACTCTAAATTATATTGTCTCCCCTCCTAAAAATACACATATCCAAATACCGAGAGTTGCAAAACTCTTCATTGTCTTCAAGAACACACAGAAGTGGGAAAAATAAGCTCCTTGAGGACAAGTGACCACATGTTCTGGATAACCCAGCCCAGCGAATAGTGACCACATGTTCTGGATAACCCAGCCCAGCGAATAGTGACCACATGTTCTGNAGTGACCACATGTTCTGGATAACCCAGCCCAGCGAATAGTGACCACATGTTCTGGATAACCCAGCCCAGCGAATAGTGACCACATGTTCTGAACATCCCAGCCCAGAGAATAGTGACCACATGTTCTGGATATTCCAGTCCAGAGAATAGTGACCACATGTTCTGGATATTCCAGCCCAGTGAATAGCCAGATTTGTCAAAAGCTTTGGGCTAGCACTTTCCCTCTCTCTTTGGCAAAGTATTACTCTTTGGAGTCTCTGCCTCTTAGGAATTGCCTAATTGAAGCAGAACTTGGGTGACATCTATACTCAAAGCAAGGACTTGGCTTCTGGCTTTGCTTTTACAACAATGTAGTAATGGAATGAAGTAATATTTAATTTATTCCTCTATCTACAGCTGAGCTCAACCAAGAACTCCCTCTCTCAGTTTGTTCTAATAGACACAGGCTGGTTTAAACTTATAGAAGTAGTAGTTGCTTCACTTTAGTTTTGTACAGCATGTACCATTTCTCACATTCATCTTCCAAAGTTTCCCTTGACTTCTTGTCATTTTCACGGGTGGCATCAAAAGTGGAATTGTTTTTAAAGTGCAACTTGAATTAACAGTTTTCTTAATTTCTAATATTTAGATCAGAGAATCCAATTTACTTCTTCACTGGAAATGTCCTCTAGTTTATAGGAACTATAAAAGCTAAGTACAGTGCTGCCTGCTTTAATCCATCCATGGAGAGGAAGAAGCAGGGTACTGACAAGTTCAAAATCAGCCTGAGCTACATAGCTAGATTATCATAAAAATGAACAAATGGAGTTCTAGTTCCAGGTAAGTTGAATTAAACATACTTGATCCAGTCATTTCTGATCACGATATAAAACCTAGCCAGGACGCATGAGGAATCTTATGCACTTTGAGACTGTGTTGGTGGTTTCTGGAAAGATGGTAGATTTAAGGCATTGTGAAGCCAGCATGAGTCTACTATCCTTTATTCTTCCAGTATTTCTTCACCTCTGTGAAAGTGAGTCAGAAAATGCAGGAAGGAGATCCATCCTCAGTTATACGATAGAAATAAGAGAACAACATTCAAGACCAAAAGAAAGTGAGACTCTCCTATTCAGCTTTTGCTTTCTTTTCTATATTTCTTAAGACCCCTTGCATGAGTGTCAGGGTCTGGAATCAGAAGCCTATAGGAGCGTTACTCTGAAAAAAGAGTTTTTCTTGAAAATCAATGGGTTTATTGAATAAGGAGAAGAAAGAATGAACCAATCTCATTGTTTCCTTCTCTTCCTATTCTCTCATATATAGACATGTTAAAGCAACAGTGAACAGTGGTTACGTGTAGGTGACACAAGACCCACGAACGGAGAGACATTAAGAAGATCACAGAGAGAGAGAAATTGGGAAAGTATTGTGTAAAGTTGTTCATGGATATATGTACTCAATACTGAGCACGCAAGTATCCTTTACAATTAAAGCATGAGATCTGAAGAAACTCACAGCCATCCCCCACATCACATGGCTTCCATCTGCACGCAGGACAGATTCATGTGACACTACAAAGGTGTTGAAAATATAACTGGTTTCCCACAGATAGTAAGGTACAATTTATAGACCAAACCTCTAGTGATTCATATGTCAAATATGCCCATTTTATGAAAATTTGGCATAGAATTTGTACTTTGCTTCAATATATTGAAAAATTCAAATACTTATGAAGCAAAATGATATTATAAACATGATCCATAATAATTGCACAGGACGCAAAGCTTCATAAAACCTTCAGGTCACCAAGGACACAATCCCCATGTATGCAGCATATGAAGAGCTATGAAAATCTCAAATCAGAGGGAATAACAACATTTATCAATGCTAAGATGGCACTGATATCAAAATTATCTAAGAACTTTAAACTTCCTATGATAAAGCAATTACTGCAAGCCGTCATGAATACCCTTGAAACCAACAAACTACAAAAAGTCATAAAAATATAAAGGAGCAAATGTATCACGAAGTATTATAGATAAAATTAAGAGATTCTATTAATATATCCAATTATACAGGGATTATATGAATAACAACAGGTCCACATTTATGGCCACAGTTTTAGGCAGTATCATGAGTAATGCACACAAAATATAGCTAGAGACCCAGTAATAAAAATGAGAACAATAGAAGATATAATTTTGAATACAGATGTCTGTATGTTGAAGTTGTTCCCAGGATACATAATTATTTATGGTGCATTATGCTTTTCAAATAGCAGAACGAAACCTGAGCCTTTAGAATTAGTAGAAATTGCTTCTAAGTAATGCAGGTAGAGAGAGGTTCATTGTTATAAAGTACCATGGTGGCAATGGCACTTACAAGGAACCAGTCTAATATGTCCATTTGCATATCATTTGCATTTTGTCTCTATACCTGTCAATCAGCTCTAGCAGCTAGCAAATCAGGTAGTTCACTTGGGAAACTGGGCCAAAGGAAAACAATTCAAGGTGATCAAAAGTGGATGGAACCCTGTGTGTATATTTACTTTTTAGGGAATACTTTTGAAAAATAATACTGTGGGAAAACAGCTGATTAGATGTCTCACAAAACAATGACTTTTCATCTTTTAATTACATTTGTTATTCATATCAAACATCGTTTGATTTTTAGTTCTTTTCAAATTATCATGGTGCTTCCAAGTGTCATTTTTGTTGTTAAATGCTAGGAAACTCTTGTCCTGTTATATATATATATATATATATATATATATATATATATATATATATAT
>NC_034597.1:92437080-92448258 GCF_900095145.1 Mus pahari
TGTGTGTGTGTGTGTGTGTGTGTGTGTATGTGTGTGTATACAAATATATATTTTAAAAGTTAGAATGACTGAAAAATATTTGGCAATGCTGAGATTACAGACATAAACACCCACATCAGATGGATGGATCCAATGACAAGCAAAAGGAAATTGCTATTTCTGGCCTAGAATGTCTGGGAGGTTGAGTGACTGTCCCCTCTTAAGTAGGGCTTCTGGGGTTTTCTCCTGGCGCTTATATTTCATTCTGGAAGTTAAAACCTCTGTGAATGATGACACAGGGAAAATCCTGCTTGCTTAATAATGAAGCTACCAGAAGTGATGTTTCTTTGGGGAGTAATATCCAGTTATTGTGTCTGCAGAATCCTGGTTTCTGGGAAGATGCTTAGTAACCGTTATCACTATGGTTGCTCTGTGCTGTCTCTGTGAGAAAGGATCTTCTCTGGCCTCCTAGACAACACGCAGTCCTGACTGACAAAGAGTACTTTTTCCAAGGGCTACAAGATTTGATTTAATTTATATCTAATGTTTCAAAAAGAGCTTTTTCACAAGGACACACTATGAGATTAATATTTTGACCTTGGTAGTGTAAAAACTGTGATGTTAGTATCTGAAACACTCTATAAGTTACTTGTGAAGTTGGCCCCTTAGCATCTTCCTTGGAACATGTAATCCCTCCCAGATACTTCCATTACCTTAAATCTGTGACCATACTAATGTCCATTATGGGACAGGGGGATAACCCAATCAACAAGTATGCTTAAACAGATAACCTTTCTTTGTTAAAACTTGTACACAAAAGATATGTTGTGTGGAAGTAAGGTATAAGGAAAAAAAAAAAAGAAAAAGAAACATTGTAGCAATTTGCTGAACATGGAGACTTATTGAGGATGCAGTCCTGAATAATACACACTAGCTTTGCTCTTCCCTCTTTAGTCTGTGTGGAGAAGCTATGAATCATTCATCGTCTCCCAGCTGAGAAGGGCTTCAAAGGGGTTGCTTCTGATTGGGTGTCCTGTGTGAATTGCCATGCTGCAGAATCCGCTACACCCCTAGCACTGGAGGGTGGAGGAAGCACTTTCATCTGGGCCTCCAAAGTGTTTAGGGTCACAGTTCACCAGGAGATAACGATGTAGATTCACATTCAGAATTAGCTGCAGAGATACCTGTGTAGTGCGGTGTGGAAAAGTGAGGCAGCTAGATCCCCAGTGGATGCAGTGAATCAATTACTGTATTCTGAATACAAGGTTGGCTGCAGGGGATAAACAGATGTCAGAGAATTTTTCCCTAATAAGACCCTGGTAATAGAAGAGCACTGTCAGCTTCATTTTGCATTAAAAATCTCATTTCCTCTTTATATGACCAATTTTATTAGTTTCCTAAACAAAGATATTTTGTGTAACCATAAGAAGCATTCTATGAAGGCTGTCACCAAATTTCATATTTTTAGGCTTTCTCACACAAAAAAATTAAGACAGGAAAAAATATAAGTCTATCTAAAGTTACAACTGAACAGTTGAATAGTACAGGAAAATACAGCATAGTAAAAATGATTTCTGTGTAGAGCATCCACATGATGGTTGGTAATGTTTGATTTTCATACTAAATTAGCAGCATCAGAATTCTTAAAGAACTCACAGAGTGTAAATTAGAGCTAAAACTTAAGTATCTCTGTGCTATTTAAGTTTTTCTGGCATGGATGACACTAATATAAATTATCTGTAATTCCAGCTCAAATGATAGTTAATGTCACTGGAAATTTTCATTTTAAAAATCTTATGCAATGTGGAGGACCACTGGCATGGTGTATTTCCTAACTCAAGCATCGCTCTCTCTCAAAAGGAAACTGACATCTGTATCCCTCCCTCTATAGCCTTTGGAGGCCCAAATTGATGTCAAATGTCATTCTGAGGTACCTACTAATATCCAATTAACCTCTCCCTTCATCTGCAACTCTTCTGAAAGAGATAGAGCATCTCCTTCAGGCTGCGGAACAGCAGATTTTCTGAATAAGACTCCAAGTGGAGAAAACAGATGAGGGGGTGATAGGAGTTCACTTTGCAACGTCTTCTATTGATTTCTCAAGGATATGCTGTTTCAAGACTCACTGTACTCCAAATCCTTAGAACGTGGACCCTCTTGTTCCAAACATCTAAAGCCCGAGACTTCTCAAGGAGGAGCTTTTACTTTATGAAGGGGGAAAAAAGAAACAATAAAGGTCACATGACCAAACTGTTCAAATGACACAGCCAAATCTGACAGGCTGGAAATGGGAAACATATGTTATAATGTGTGTTGCGCATATAGCACACTATGGTGCTGTAAGACGTAAACATGTCTATTCATGCTATTTATTTCCCCACTGCCTACTTATGTGTGACCAGTATTCACTCTCCAGAGCCCCTTTAACTATGTTGGCTGCACAGAATGGATTAATTGACTTTCTCTTCCAATACAAGTTTGGGTACCCCAACTCAAGGAAACATCGACACAGTGTGGAAAGGACTCTGACAAAGCTTCGCCAGATGGCGCTCTTCCCTTGGTGTGGGGTACAATCCCCTCTTGGTGGCTTCCCTGTGGAAAAGGATAAATTAAACCAAATGATCAAGCAAACGGAGATTAAAGTTGTTAAAGACACCACATATTTTTATAAGAGAAATGGCATCCTGACAATACCTCGATTCTGATCATTGTGTCCTTCCAGGATTCGGCCTCAGTTTCCCTTTAAATTTGTTGTTGTTCTTCACCGCCGGTGTGAATTTTGAGTAACTGATTTTAATTTTTAATTTGGTGTCCTTCACCACCGGTTTGAATTTCGAAGACCTTCAGCATTTACCATCACTTCAAACATTTCCCCACAAATAATATTCCAAAGGATTTCTTCAAACAAAATGAGTGGCATTATTTATTGACCCATTGGCTTATATTAGTTAATAATAGATTAAGGAGAGTTGAAAAGTAAATCTGCAAGATTATTGACACATTGAGTATTGAATCATTATTCATTTCATGGCAAAAGAGAAGCAGCGGTAGTCCATAGACAGTAGACTCTCTCTAGATCTTTAGAGTTTGTTATCTGTGTTATCACAACCACAAAGGTTATTTGGAAGCCAAAGGCAAATCCATATCCTGTTACTATAAATGACACCATTTTCTTAGGATAACACACTCTATTTATTATTAGAATATGGATATATGTCATTTTGTCTCAAACACTGGATTTTATGTAGATAGTATGGTATCTACATGAAGATAATTGGTTACAAATAATTTAATAATAAATTAATTGGCATTCTGATCTGGTTTGGAGCCTTTTCATCTGTTTTTTGTTTGTTTGTTTGTTTGTTGGCTGAAGTATGTCATCTTGCCGTTTGGTGATCCTTCTCCACAGAAACATATTGGACATAGATTGATTTGCATAGTCCCTACAGCAGAAAATAGACAAAATAGCCACCCGAAGCAAAAAGTGAACTTTGCAAAAATACTGGAGTAGAAAATGTCAAATGCAGCATCTCTGCTCCTCAGTGATGAGGTGGAACAGCTGGGCAAGGCTGTGTCCACACACCAGCATCCTAGCAGCTAGGCAAGGCTGTGTCCACACACCAGCATCCTAGCAGCTGGGCAAGGCTGTGGGTCCACACACCAGCATCCTAGCAGCTGGGCAAGGCTGTGGGTCCACACACCAGCANACACCAGCATCCTAGCAGCTGGGCAAGGCTGTGGGTCCACACACCAGCATCCTAGCAGCTGGGCAAGGCTGTGGGTCCACACACCAGCATCCTAGTAGCTGGGCAAGGCTGTGTCCACACACCAGCATCCTAGCAGTTGGGCAAAGTTGTGTGCACACACCTTCATCCTAGCAGCTGGGCAAGAATGTGTGGTTCACACACCAGCCAGCATCCTAGCAGCTGGACAAGGCTGAGTCCACACACAAGCATCCAGAGTTCTGTTTGTTTCTACAATGACTGAGAAATGGTCCTGATAACATATAAATGAATTGATTGTCCATGAATGGTAGTGACAAACTGGAATAATATTTAAAACAATACCACTTGTGGGTGATAAATACTTGTTAGATCTTTCATTTAATAAGTTCAAAAGTTACTTATTCTTAAAACAGTCCATTAACTCTCCTACCTTATTTTTTCTAAAACCATTCCTCTTTTTAACATGTTTTGCATAGTAAATGTAAATGTATTTGAATGAATAGCTAATTAATTCAAGAACTAAAATGCATACTGGGTTATTGTAAATAGTTTTAAAATAAGAGATGATGCAATATACGTTGAAATATGCAACCTAGCAAAGATTTAAAATATATTTCCAATTATTTAGTTTGATCTGTTTACTGATTGGGGAGACCATGCTTTATATATTTTAGAAGTGAATGCAAGCATTATTGTGAATGTCCTGGCACAGGACAATGAGTCATCACTTCAGTGTGACAACATGCAGAGCACACACTAAGTGCCTTGTGATAGGTTTATATGGATCTACTAGTAAGTGAATAATGAGAGAAATGAGAAGAGTTAGCCTTTTGATCCTACATAGACAGTGCACATGGTGAGCACGGGATGGGTCAGTGCTTTAAGCATTCACATCAACAGCTCTCATCATTCTTGCATATGCTCAATAAATGAATTTTGAGATCCGCTTGTTGTTAGACAGAGTCGAATAACGGGCACTTAGAAATATGACAGTGAGTGATATCGGAGGGAAGGAAGATAATTAGAGCTCAGTGGAGTAAATACAATGGTAGAAGCCGGGATGATGATAACCTCTAGCCTCTGCTTGGGTCAAATATGGCGCATCAGATCTCAGAAGCAGCAACATGGAATCTAAGCCGAGACCACATTAAAAAAAATCACTGGGGAAAATGGGGGTTCAAGGTTCAGGGCTGTGAAGTGATCAAGCATAGGTAGATATACCCAAGGGTCATGATGATAGTCAATTGTCTGGAAGTCATCATATAAGACATCACTGTAAATTTATGTTTTAATTGATTTTTTTTGTTTGTTTTTACTTCTCTGAGATAGGTCTCACTGTATCACCTGTGTTGACCTGGAACAAGCTCTGAAGCTCACTTAAACTTCCTCATGGTCTTGCTTCAGCTTTTAGAGTACTGGGACTATAAACATGATTCACCACACATGGCTACACTTGCTGCTGTTCATGAATCTGATAAAAGCCCGTGGATAAGGAGGGGAAGAGTGCATGAGTTAAAGCTATGTTCAGAGCTTGGCAGACATGGTGATGGTGCACACCTGTAATCCCAGAACTCCAGAGGAAAGGCAAGCAGAAGGAAGGAAGGAAGGAAGAAAGGAAAAATAAATGAATAGATAAATTATGACTAAGTAAAATTGATTATGGTAGTATAATGTAATATACAGATAATTCATTATTTTATAAGAATGTAAGATGTATATTTGCTTGGAGTTGCCAAGACATGAAGACAGCAGAGTTCTAAAACTAAACTAAAAAACTACCAATATTGAATATTTAAGAATACAAAACAGAGCCAGGTGTGGTGTGGTGGCACACGCCTTTAATCCCAGCACTCAGGAGGCAGAGACAGGCCGATTTCTGAGTTCAAGGCCCGCCTGGTCTACAAAGTGAGTTCCAGGACAGCCAGGGCTATACAGAGAAACCAGGGCTATACAGAGAAACCCTGTCGAGACAGAGAGAGAGAGAGAGAGAGAGAGAGAGAGAGAGAGAGAGAGAGAGAGAGAGAGAGCAATTTAAGACTCAGCAACAACAAATGAATCCTTTCAAAATGTGAGAAGCAAAATATGGTACCTTTCCAAAAAAAATAAACTGGAAAAGAAGGAAAAGAAAAAAAAAAACACCATCAAAGAGCAAATCCTCTGTGCCCTGCCTCATTAGATAAGCCCCTTACTGCACAAGGCTGTAGTTAATGCACAGACCTAATGTACAGACCCAGAACTGGCCATTGTGCTGGGAATAAATAATGGAGGGATTCCTGAATGGGACAGTCACGGAACTTTCTGCAAGGCTTGAAGAATGTTCTAGAAAAGAGGAATGCAGGGGAATACTCACCCATCGCTGTCATTTGGCTGATAGCAGCGAGGTCTCTCTTGGTCCCAGGAGGGTCTCTGTCTTCCCAGCATCTTCCCTCCATTCCTTGCTCTTCTTGGCCTTAGCTGCTCGTCACTGTGGTTCTCGCGTGAATACTACAGAATCACTCCTCAAATTAAAACAAAATCTACTGAAACTATTTAGACATATCATTAAAAGAGTAAAATATCTGATGCTCGATTTTAGTGTTGGTGTTAAGGAAATAAAAGTATATTTAACCCCTTGACAGGCCACAATCTGAGTGCTCAGTACAAACCGGTGTTGTGCAGAGCCGCAGGCTGCACGTCCAGGAAGCCCTCCTTGATTTTCTGCATGGGCAGACCTACTTATAAATGACAGTGGGATGGTATCTTCTCCTTGGGGTAATCTGCTCTTAAAAGTGCGGACTCAAAAAAAAAAAAAAAAAGGTAACCAGGCGTGGTGGTGAACGCCTTTAATTCCAGCACTTGGGAGGCAGAGNCAGGCGGATTTCTGAGTTCGAGGCCAGCCTGGTCTACAAAGTGAGTTCCAGGACAGCCAGGGCTACACAGAGAAACCCTGTCTCAAAAAACCAAATTAAAAATAAAAAAAGTGCATGAGGTGCTGTGGTGAATCGACCAATAGACAAAGACACACTCAGCTCTACGTGCAGTTAAGGGAGGACATGGAGGCACAAATAAGCGACAAGCTCACAATGAAGCACCAAATATTAAAATAATATGTGCTTCTGTAAAGTGAAAGCTAACCATCATCCTATATAAATGCCAAGCAAGAAAAGGTATTTACCTTTAACAATATACACTGATTTTTAAATGATCAGAGCCATTCATATATATATATATATATATATATATATATATATAATTTTACAAAGCATCCACATACACAAGATTCCGTGTATCCAAAATGAAATTTTAAGCCAGGAACATAAAATATGTAATAAAAGCAATTCCCATCTGTCTTATCATGAGCAAAGGATTTATCTGAAAAAGAATTATCATTTCATCTTTATACGCAGTTTGGTTCCTGTATGAGTTTATTGATGGCTGCTATTTTCACAGTTCAGCACTAATTATTAATTTGTGTATCCAAGAGGATATACACATAGTTCTCACTATGCTCAAGAGATTTTTTTGGTAAATAATTGTGTAGATGAGAGGCTCAAATTGTGTTTAGCTCTTGTTTCTGGCTTCCCATTAAAACCCCGTCAAGGAGTCATAAGTGCAAGCAACATTGTACCTCCCATAATTAAGGTACCCATAATTCAGTGACAGTAGACAAATTTCATGTTAGAGGAACACAGAATGACGAGTTGGTCCCTCGATGCTGTTTCATTTTAGTGCCCAGACATTAGCATCTTGAATATTTGAATGTGAGCACAAGAAAGTTCATAAGGGGACGAGATAATAATAATAGTTTCAGATTTATATAGAACTGCATTCTGAAAACCGTTTAGCCACTACCAGAGCAAGACTAGACCGGTTTTCCAGGTTTCCCTTCACTTCCTGTCTTATTTATGAAAAGAAGAAGCACAAAGTACTTAAAATGATCTGGGTCATTTTATTTCTTTGATAGTAAAGGTAAGCTTCTAACACATCTTTGCGTATGCTGCACTGGTGGTACTGAGGCGGGTAGCTGAGGTGTTTGCCCTAGGCTTGCGCATGCCCTGCCACACGTGTGGAGAGCAGAGGTCAATCTCGGGGATGTGTCTTCATCTTCTTCCACTTTGAAGACAAAGTCCCTTGTTCACCACGGCTGAGTATGGAAGCCCGGCAGGTTCATGAACTATGGGGATTCCCCTGTTTCCACCTCTCTGTTTACCATAGGAGCACAGGGATTACCAATGTGTTAGCTATGGTGTCCGGCTCTGCGCTGTTCTGGGGTGTGAACTCAGATGCGCATGCTCATGTGGCCAGTGCGTCATACACTGAGCCCCCAAACAGAGATTATTTCATTTAAAGATGATGATTCTAAAGAGGGATGAAGGTGGGGGTCTCTTCCTTTCCACTTGACCATCAGCCCTTAGAACAGTTTGAGTTTCCCCAGTTTTATTATGCAAGCATCTTAAGAGTACACTATTATTTTTAAATAATTAATGGAGAAGTTTGGACAATATTTTTGAAACCTATAAGTATTTTCTACTTAATTAAATTCAATAAACAATTATTGGAATTCACTGTGGCTAACCTTTGCAGCATGTATCTGAAGAATATTAGTGTGATCAAGACAAGGATTCATGGATTAAGACATCCATGATCTACTGAGGCACAAGGTTCTCTTCAGATAGATTACTCACAAGCCCATGCTAGTAAGAACTGTATACCCACATGTCAAGGAGATGATACTTTCTGGAAAATAAGTCTTAAGGGATGAGTAAGAATCCAAAAGTTTGGCAAGGTGGGGCAGGTGAACTATTAAAGTCTGGGGGAGTCTATAATTGGCTTCGAGACATCAGAAGACGGGAGAGCATTTCTCACTGTCAAATGAGTCTTATCTTTACTATATATTAATGAAGGGTTGAGGATGAGACAGTGACATTGCATGTCCTGCATTTGAAGGAGATTCAGCTATTTGGGATTGTGATAGGAATTACATTCTAAGGGTGAGGTAATGTAGCTCACATTTTGTGAACTATTTTACTTTTAACAGAAATCAGGTGATGATGGTGGTGGTGGTCATAGTGAAACACATCTAAAACCATATTTAAGAAGCACACACAGAGTTTTTCAAAGTAGATAGAGTTTCACCGAAGGAAAAGAACGGCTTCTTCAGTCCTGCGTTACAGCTACTTGAAAGAACAGTTTAAAAATCTATTATCTGCAGTGAGTAAACGGATCACCGGCATTGCCATTCTTGGGTACAGACACAGAATAAATATATAAAATAAGTAAAGCTGAAAATGTTAACTCAGCAAAGATTCGTGTTTGGTGTTTTCGATATGTTTTTAAAAGACTAAGGAATCTCAGGGAAGACGCAGTTCACCTGTAGTGGTCAGATTATTTGTGTAAAAGACAGGAAACTTGGTCCAAGTGTAAGGAATGAATATCCTTCATAAGGCAGACATCAATTCGTATAATAGATATCTTATACACAAACATCTATAAAAGTGCCCTGTCTACATCACTAATAGGACTGTAAGGGATCCCTTTCCTAGCCTCTGACAGCCTTCAGTACCCGGAGCACTGTGCCACTCTGCGATTACTAACACCAAGTTTTAATCTCTGGCCTCTGACTTGTTGTTTTATTTTGCTCTTCAAATCTTATTCCTTGAGGCCTACCCCACCCTTCCTGGTTTCACATCTTCTCTCCTGAGTATATACATAACCTATTTGTTTGGTTCCTCAGACGAGACTTCAGACCAAGGAATTGGGAGTTGCTGCCTCTTGACAGCTTGCGCTTTATTCTTCCCCCATGAAAAGCACTGTAAGTAAAGAACACCAGCAGTGGCTGCTGTAGCTTCTGGGCATTTTTTTTTTTTTTGTTCTTGTGATCTGAAGTCCACTTATTGTGTTTTCTCTTATTTGGAGGTCATCAAACTTTGATCACTAGTGGGGAGTGTGGGGTTTTGCCTTGATCTCTGAGATCACACTAGAGGCTGATTTTAAAAAACATGTGTGAAGGGTTTATTTTAAAATGAAAAGGAGAGCTATAATCTAGTTGTGTGAGGGTAAATGTTTAAGAATGGAAGAGATTCAAAGCAGTACTAATTATAATTAATTTGTTATGGAAGAAAACAACGTAATGACTGATACTCAGACACTTAAATTCAGTTGGGTTCACTACAGAATACAGCTCTACTCTCCTTTTTACATCCACTAGATCAGAGATGCATGAGGTTACCACTGTTTCAGGTTCCAATCCCCTGCTCTGTGTGTGTGTGTGTGTGTGTGTGTGCGCGCGTGTGCGTGTGCGCGTGTGTGTGTGTGTGTGCGCGTGTGTGTGTGTGTGTGTGTGTGTGTGTGCGCGTGTGTACGCTTTGTCATATGTTGGTGAGAAGGATAAAGGATAACCCATCACAGTATGTGCCCATTTTATCAACAATTCACTATTTACCTCATTATTCAGGTTAGAAAGATGAAATGACCTTGTATATTTAAGTGGTGATGTAATTATTTTTGAAAACTTAATTGAGCAGAAGCTGTAGCAAGCAAAACTGACAGGTTCATTTGACCATATCTCTCTGGCAAATACTTTAGTTGTGTGGAAGACTCGAGGTCTCATGCCCTATATGCTTGCCCAAGGTCACTGGGAAAAAGTGATGTTTCTATAACAGTCAGATCTGGACACCAGTTTCATACTTCCTTGATTACCAATCAGAATTATTACTGTTTTCACTGATTCAAGATCTAAATATTCTGTCATCAGAACATTAAGGTACTATTACTTAAATTAATACCTTTAATGGAATAAAGGGAGTGTCACCTAGTATGTCTTGTCTAAATCTGTTTTAATTTGTTGATGGAACTCTTTTGTTTTAGGGGTGCACATTATGAAAGTAAAGATAAAGGGCCACTTGAAACACACTGTGAACTAGAGGACAAATGGAATTATTATTATTATAATTGCTATTATTATTCTTACTATTATATTGAAATTTGTGGATATATACTCACCACTTCCTTGGTAACTCCCAGGATCCTTGTTTTGCATTTTCTTCTTACTAGCTAAGCAGCATAATAAATCAGACAAATCAGACAAAAATTTAAAGACTAAATAAGTTTTGACCTTAAGTAGTAAACAGCCTTAGTAGAACAACAAAAGTATATACATTAAAATAACAATAAAGTAACCTTAATTAAAGCCAAATTACTTTTTTTTCTTTAAAATTTTGGTAAATGTGTTTTTTTCCAATTTTAATTAGGTATTTACATTTTAAATGCTATCCCCAAAGTCTCCTATACCCTCCCCTACCCACCCACTCCCCCTTCTTGGTCCTGGTGTTCCCCTGTACTGGGGCATATAAAGTTTGTAAGACCAAGGGGCCTCTCTTCCCAATGATGGCTGACTAGACCATCTTCTGCTACATATGCAGCTAGAGACAAGAGCTCTGGGGGTGCCAATTAGTTCATATTGTTGTTCCACCTATAGGGTTGCAGACCCCTTCAG